>NW_015169177.1:96898-209504 GCF_001447785.1 Gekko japonicus
CCTCAAATCTCCAGGATTTTCCATACCTAAAGCTGGCAACTTTATCTCCTCCCCTCTCAGTAGCCTCTTATTTTGCCTTAAATTGGTTTTGATGCCAGCAGAGTGAGAAAATGCCAGAGGCTCTGGGTGGGTGCCTCATCGTAAATGCACCAAACAATTCCTAAAGATTTGCCAAAACACTACTCTGTCGACAAATTGAAGCACTTTGAATTAGCACCAGAGCTTTAAGAGCTCTCCAGCTGTCACCTGGAGACTGGTAACAGCTTGTTTGGAGGGTGGGGAGTATGGCATTGTATCTGTCTGAGGTCCTCCTCTTTCTCTTCCTCCTCCTCCTCCTCAGACCCCACCCTCAGCAGGCTTCATTCCTAAACTATCCTGGAAGTTTCCAAACTGGAGTTGGCAACCCTATGTCCTTTCCAGGCAACCATCAGCCTAACCTTTATCTGCTTGTCTGTCTTCAAGTTTACTCCCCCCCCCCAAGCCTCTGCCTAGGGAAAGCAGCTGTCATCATTCTCCTCTCCCCCTATGAGGTATGTTAAGGTTGAAAGTGTGTGAATGGTCCATAATCCCCCAGGCAGCTTTTAAAACATGATCCTGGGACCTACACACCACCAGACATTCCAACAGCCTTGCGGGGGGGGGAGTATGAGGTGTGGAATGGAGTGAAGTCCAATCAGCTTCCATATGCAAAAGACCTTGAAGGTTCCATATGCAACTGACATTCCAATGCCTTGCGGGGAGGGGGGTGAGTTTGAGGTGTGGAATGCAGTGCAGTCCAATCAGCTTCCATATGCAAAAGACCTTGAAACGCTGGGCGGGACTGCACAATGCAGCCAGTCAACCCAGCCAGCGTCTTCTGACTGACAGTTCAAGCGTCCATACACTAAAGGGGTCAAATTTAGAATGTTCATATAGAATGTTCTTACTCAATTATATATAAGGTGAGATAGTCTGCACTAGAATTACCGATTGTGAAGAACAGACTTTTGAAAGACTATTACCACGGCATGTGGGCATATACACACGTTCTGTCCTACTTGGAAGTTTTGTGTTTTAGTCTTACTTTCTGTGTTTGTCATTTAAAGCAACTCATTTAAAGCTGAAAGAGGGCATTCGGTGTCTGCATACAGACAAAGCGATTTAGATGAAACAAACTTTTCCTTTGTAAATTTACCTGTGGTATTACTCCAAACGCTTTTCTCCACTGTTGAACAGAGACTGTGTTCCAGGAGACGTCATCAATTTGAATATCCCCTTCTGTATTCATTAGTCTTAACAAGGCAAAGAGCAAAGTACTCTTCCCGGAGCCAGTTCTTCCTAAAAGGCCCACCTGCAATATTTATAGACATAAATTAATGAAGAAGCTGGTGCTCATAAATTAATTATGTATATGTTAGAAATTAACAACGCACAGGATTGTATGGCTTATGTTGCAATGGATTTGGAACAATAAATATTAATGCTTTAGGAGCATTAATGTGCAGTGCTAGGGATGGATTCTGCCAAAATGAAGTGTTACTTCAGTTAACCTGTAATAGAATCTACTCTTCTGTCTTTACAATTAGAATACACTTCTGTTTATACCCTTTGCCGAACATCATTCCTCATAACTGGAAAAACTGCATCGTATTGTAGTATAGCCTCGAAGTGTCACAGCAGTCAGAAGGCTCATGCTTAAATTTTATGACTGACTGAGCCATCCTAACTAGGACTACTCAGAAGTAAGACCCAGAAAAATGTTCTTAGGTTCCTGCCACACGGCAGGGGAAAAGGCGCTTGAAGGCGTGGCTTTTAAAAGCCGCGCCAACGTTGACACGCGCGGCGGGATCTCACGGATCCCCCGGCCGCGCCGCCGTTTCTCCCCGGCGCGATCAAACGCCGGGGAGAAAACACGGCCCTAACCGGGGGCTGGCTGAACTGCGCATGTCTGAGCATGCGCAGTTCGTCTCCGGCCCGGGGTTGTGCCGGCGCGTCCTTGCGCCGGCGATCAAACGGCCGGGAAGAGGCGCGGTTTCCAAGAACAGAGACAGTTCGGGGACGGTATCACGGCGCTTCCCAGATGTTGTGGTGTGATCGCGCCGGTTTGAACCGCCCCCGAACTGTCCCGCTCCCGGAACAAGTAGGTGAGTGTGAACGGGACCTTAGTATTGCAGCCTGTTTATTCAATACTGCATTCCAGCCATTTACTACTTTAAGAGTTTTAAATATTTTAAAATTCGTTGTATATGATTGTGGACCTAGGAATTGTTTTCATGGGAACCTCTTCAGCTCAGCTTTCTTTGCAGCTCTCAAATTCATTTTACATGCTTGTTTCTTAATGTCTTAAGTATAGCTTGGGTTGCCAACTGCCTGGAGAGAAAAATTCATTTTCATTTAATAAAGGCTTAATAGTATCTTGTTTATCTTCATGCCATGAAATTTTTCACCTGCCCATTGCCCACATTAAGCCTCTGTTAAAGGGTCAGGACATCTTTTCCAGTCCTGTTGGCAACCCTATAGCTTCTTATTAACTTTTCCCGTACTGTCTTAGAGAAAGAGGCCAAAACAGGTCACCACTGATTGAAAGTCCTTTTAACTGTTGTATTACATCCTTGCTATAAGAGAGTGCTAGAAACTCTCAAGTAATAGTTACCTCTTTTGATCTCTGAATCAAACTCTCTTCCTTCTTTTGAAAGGAAGAAAAGAGAATAGAGAGAAAGGGGTTTTTTGTACATGCAGATCCCATTAATGTATCACCTGAACCCAAGAGGCTGACAAAATACCACAGACCCTACAACAGCAACTGGAGACAGAGTCTTGTTATTATAATTCACCTTACTTTCAATGTGCGTCAAGTCAAGGCTGCCTTTCTTTGGCAAAAAGGTTCTAGTATTATTTCCTAATCTTTATTTATTAGGACTTTTTTTTAGTAGAGACTTAGAGGTTTTATGGAATAAGTATAGATGGTTGAAAGTAGCTAGCTGTTTATTCAGCACTTTCCCCTCAAGAGAATACACAGAGTTAGCTTCTGCTACAGTAACTTTCCCAAAGATGGACTGGAAGTACTTTTAGCCAGTTAGTCCTTCAAAGTTTATGGAGCTTTAAACACAGTAGCCAGCGATGCGTTACTAGCACACCACCCTGCATTCTTCTTTTCTATTTGGGTCACTCTGCCCCAAACTTACATTTATTAGTGAGGCTTT
Organism: Gekko japonicus; assembly: GCF_001447785.1. Classification (NCBI taxonomy): domain Eukaryota; kingdom Metazoa; phylum Chordata; class Lepidosauria; order Squamata; family Gekkonidae; genus Gekko; species Gekko japonicus. The sequence continues at coordinate 100,081 of NW_015169177.1, forward strand.
CCACCGCACAAGGAAGACATAAAAATGGATAATGAATCCAAGTGCAAGTGCAGGTACAGGAAACTAGACTTATTGCCTTGGTATTTTATTCACACTCCAGGATTTCTCGCAGCACTTCTAATAATTTTAGATTTATTTTCAATTTTGGTTATTTTTAATTTAGGTTGAAACCAAGCAAATGATTTCTTCAGAACTCTCAGCATATTCACACCACATGAAGCTGCCTTATACTGAGTCAGACCACTGATCTATCAAGATTGGCATTGTCTCCTCAAACTGGTGACAGCTCTCTGGGATCTCAGGCCAGAGCTCTTTCTCATCCCCTATGACCTGATTTCAGCTGGAGGTGCTGAGGATTGGTCCTGGGACTTTGTAAATCCCAAACAGATCCTCCAACACTGAGCCCTTTCCCCATATTAAAATAATACAGGTATTCATTGTAAATTGTTACATGTTAGAAATCAAGAACAGCTCATTCTTTTGTTTAGTAGCAGCGCTGCCACTTTGTTAGGTAGTTTATACGAAAATAGGTTTCAACAATGTATTCTCACCCTTTGTCCTGGACTTATTGAAAAGGAAATATTTTCTAGTACAGCCAATCCTCCATCTACATACTTGGCTGTGAGGTCTTTCACCATCATTTGTCCACCAGATGGCCAGTTGTTCTCATCATTTGCATGCTTATTCTCAATTATGAAGGTGTTAGAAAGCTGCTCATTTTGTGACAATGGAGTACTGGATTTGGTTTCCTCTGTTGGCATGTCAATGAACTTAAATATCCGGCTTACAGACCGCATCTGAAAAGCAGACAAAATAGCACCAAAGTTTTCCTTTAAAAATACACCAAAAACATTCTTTTCTCTTGTATGGAGTTTATCCCAGAAAGTTACACACTTCATCCTTACGAGTCTCAACAGTGCCATCCTAAGCAGAGTTACACCCTTCTAAGTCTATTGGCTTTAATGAAGAAGGGGTGAATCTTATAATCCACTTTGGGTCCCCATTGGGGAGAAAAGTGGGGTTCAAATGAAGTAAACAAATACTAAGTAAATACGCTGCTTAGGAATGCACTGCAAAGTATAACTGAAAATGGAATCCTGACTGCAACAAATTCGTTTAAGGTGAAAATCTCAGTACAAATTATTGGAACCTCTATCTACCATTCCTTCTTATGTATGCTGTTCATCCTGTGATTGAAATGACTATCCCTAAGCATTAGTATAATGAAGGGGTTAAAGTAATGTACGGTCAATTCTACCTCCACGTTTTCTCCAACAAATAGCATGGAGCTTACACATATTTATTTATTATATTTATACCCCGCCCATCCTGCAAACAGGCTCAGGGCAGCTAACAGAAGCGGTACAATGTACCTAGTCGACATAACCATAAAAAATTTTAACTACATAAAATACATACTCATTCATATACATGTAATTAACAATTAGCAATAAAGTGCTCGCAGTGCTAAAACATTTGATGGCGTGCTTTCAGATCTAAATCCATGTTGTTTGTCCGTAAGATTATGTGGCGGGAGAGTACTGTGTGGTGCATATGACTAGGGATGAGCATGAACCTGCTCATGAACTAAAGTACATGATTAATTTTGGCCGGTTTGTAGTTTGCGAACTGAAGTTTGTGGCAGGTCAACCAGCATGAACTTTTCACAAACCTTCAAGCAGTTCGTGAGCAGTTTGTGTGGTTTATGAATGGATATATTTTCAGATCCAGACTGTCTCCACTCAATCAAATCATTTACCAAACTTCTTGTCAGTTTCAAGAGGCTTCCCCCCTGTTGCCAGCATTCCTTTGTGTTCCCTTCCCATTGTCTTGCACAGAACTTGCAAAAAACAAGTTGTGCTTTGAGATCAGTCCTTTCAAGCTTGCAATGCCAGTGGCACTGGGTTCTGCTGGGCACTCTGTGATTGCATTGGTACTGCTGGGCACTCTGTATATTTGACAGGTTCTGCTGGGCTTGCAAAATGCCCCCACCTTCAGTTTCTACTGCAGAGATTCTCTGGGACTTTGATTCTATTCTGCTGGGCTTCTATTGCCCTTGGTTTGGTTTAGTTTTTTGCTCTTTTATTCCTTCTATTGGAAACAAATGGGGGGTCACCTTCTGGGGGCCCCTGTAACTTGGATCTCATAAATCCAATCCTCACCAAACTTGCAAGGCGGGTAGAAGAGAGGCAACTGGAGATCCCCTGCAGATTTGGTGTCTCTAGCATGTTGGGGGGGGGGTGTTCTACTGCATCATGAACCTCATGAACCAATCTGATTTCTTTGGGAGCTTAAAGTTCACGACCATTTATGCTCACAAACTGGGCATGCCGTGAACTAGAGATGGGCACAAACTGAACCACAAAGCAAAATTCATCACAAATTTTGCCCTGTTTGTGTTTTGGAAACAGAAGTTCCTGACGGCTCTACTGTCACGAACCTCCGTGAACTTTTAGAGCAGTTTCTGTGGTTCATGGTAGTTCGTGGATGGAGCAGAAAGCAGGGGTTAAAAGGTACTCCAAGGTAAAGTTAAAAGGGACTGCAGAAGACAATCCAAAACCACTGTGCCACACAGCAGTTTTTTAAGCTGTTTGTGGGGGGCTTTCTGCAAATCCCATTTAAAGGGACTGCAGTCCCTTTCAGTGGGGTTTGCAGGGCCATGAACCATGAACCAGTTCAATTTGTGAATGAGCCTCCCAGTTCACCTCATAGTTCAGTTACTTACAGCATTTTCCCGGTTCAGGCCCATCCCTATCATGAACCATGAACTGAAACCAATCACATTTTCCCAGTTCATGCCCATCTCTACATATGATTACTGTTGTACTTTCTGGAGCTGCCACAGTCACAGGAATTGCTGCAGTCATATGCACTGGTAGATGAGGGTACTTTCCCCAAGAAATTGAAGGACCCTGTAGTCTCACACACTACCACATGGGAGAGGTATCCAAAGAACACATCTGATATCTAACACATTAGCTCCTTGACTCTACCTAGCATGCTTTGAAGAGTTTATTTCAGAAACCCTGAGTCAAATGTTACAGTTCATTTACTTAGTCTAAATCTGGATGTGGGCTACAGCTGTGTCTCACAGCAACTTCAATGGTTGTTTTATTATTTAGTTATTTAGAAAACATATAGATTATGGCAGCATTGCAGGAGATACAGGATTGTGAGTTAGCAAGGGCAATTTCTAGCTGTTTTGCTGCAGGGACTTGAAGGAACTCTATAGACTAGAGTAGGCTTCATATGAAACTGGTCATATCATTTGTTTTTCTTACAATTTTATTTGATGAATCTTACAAATAGAGGGTTGATTTTCTTTTGGTCAATTGTAATAAAGCATGGAACAGTTGATTGCTGTGCTCTGTCCACAGCACCAAAGTTACCTTAATTCATACCCAGCATTTTTCCTCTGTTCTATACTGATCTCTTGACAGAATATCTACAAACTTACTAAGGCTTGTAAAGCACTTTTAATGTGAAGGCAAACAAAAAGAAACACATTGCTGTGATTAAATTCTAAACTGATAATCTAATCTGGTGTTTTGGAGAAGGAAATTGAATGATCAACCTGTTTTTCAATCCTATTTCTTTTATCCTTTTGAAAATACACTGTAAATTATAAGGTGCCAAAATGCATAGGGTTTGACAAACATTTCCTTCAACAGTTTATTCTGTAGCAAGACTAATGACACTTCCTTAAACATAGGTATTAGCTTATGTCGACCTTAGAGTCTCTAGAACAACAATGTGAGCTGCAGACCATGAGAAAACAAACTTTATGGAAGAGTATATTTGTGTCAGTGTTGGGAAATTATAGGGAGACCTCAGTTTAATTAGCTGAAGGTGTGGTTTTTTTGGTTTGGGGGGGGTGCTTCTGTGTCATGCACTCACTTCTGAAAACTGCATTTGTTTATTGTCTAAAATATCAAACCTTGACTGGCACTCTTGATTAATTTTGTTGTTAATCAGAAAGCTCAAAATTACTAGCCAATAGAATTGTAGGATCACTCTTTGCTGGCAATGCTCTATACAGAGGGAGATTAGTAAAACTGTTCCTGTAAGCTTCTTTACATGTGTATATATCTGAGGTCACTATGCAGGGAAAAGGTTCAAAGAGAAAGACCATACAGAAAGCAGCCCCAAAGCTGCTTATAACAATAGCAGAAAGGTTCTGCAGGCATTACCATAGCAATGGGTAATTGGGCTGAAAGCAGAGGTCGATTCGGGGGGATCGCGGGGGATCACGGGGGATCGCCGTTCCCCCGGGTGAGGGGCGGGGGCGGGGCACACAATGAAGGCCCCCCCCTGCTTCCGGCCGCCCCACTTCCGGCCCTCATTTAGCCAGGAGGAGGCAGGAGAAGAGGGAGGGTAAGTTGCTTCCTCCCCGCCTCTCCCCACCCTTGTCTGCCTGGGGCCAGGGAGGGCCTTGACGGGGCTTCCTTGCACTCCCGCTGGCCTTGCAGGTCCACCGCCGGGCCCGATGGGGCTCGGCAGTGAAGCCGCAAGGCCGGCTGTGGCGGTCGGGACCGTTGGGGGCGGGGAGCCTTCGTGGGGCTTCCTCGCACTCCTGCCGGCCTTGCAGGTCCACCGCCGGGCCCCTCATGGGGCTCAGCAGTGGAGCTGCAAGGCCGGCGGCGGCCAGGACCGTTGGGGGCTGGGAGCGGGGGGCCCTTCGCTGCAATACCTTGGAGATTTTGGGGGTGGAGCCTGAGTGGTGGGTTTAGATTCAGAGGAATTAGCTGTGTTAGTCTGTTGCTGCAAAATAGTCCAAGAGTTCAAATAGCACCTTTAAGACTAACCTTTAAGACTAAAACTAACTGAGTGGTGGGTGTGGCCTTATGACACACTTCCGGTGATGTCAGAGGGTGTGGCCTTATGACACACTTCCGGTGATGTCAAGGGGTGTGGCATATGCTAATGAGTTATGCTAATGAGTTCCCCTACCTCTTTTTCTATGAAACGACCCCTGGCTGAAAGGACAGCCTTTGGAACCATCAGCAGGTTTGATACGAGTAACATTCAAAATACTGGATTAATATTTTTAAAACTATGTTCAAAATACATGCTTTCCCACTACGAATCACTATAATATCTAATAGTACATTCTCTGGGCCCCATGCCAATTATGCCAATAGGAAAACAAGCATATGGACAGACAAAATAGGATTTCCATATGCACCCCCCATGATTTTGTAAATTAACCAAAATAAACCCAGAGTAATCCTAGATTTGCAGAAAAGCCCAATGTGTTTTATGTTGTGTGTGTGTGTGAAGCTAATCCCTCCAAATTTAACAGTGATGCTTTTGCATGCACAGACATTAAGAAAAGAAGCCGGGGTGGTGTTTTGGATTCCTCTAACAATGCAAAGTGTCACTTGATGTTGAGCCAGTGGTGCCAGCAACCAGTATCATGTGGGACGTGAATGTTGGGGTTTATTCACTACACAATGCTGGTACCTTCAGTTTTATTTCCTGACATTCAGGTGTAGTGTCGGAGGAGAGTTTTATGGATACCATGAACTGCCAAAAAGACAAAGAAGTGGGTTCCAGATCAAATCAGGACTGAACTCCTTCTAGAAGCTAAAATGAATAAACTGAGGCTGTTGTATTTTGGTCATGTTATGAGAAAATAAGACTCACTGGAAAATACAATAATGCTAGGACAAACTGAAGGCAGCAGGAAAACAGGAAGAGACCCAACATGAGATGGATTGACTCGATAAAGGAAATGGGGGCGAACTGATTATTCATGTTAGTGATATGAGTTCAGATTTAAAAGTTGAATAAAACTTAATCTTCTCTAATTTTTTGGAAGTAAAACTATAACCCTATTCAAATTCCAGTTTGTATATCCTCATTTTCAAGTTCTTATTTTGTGAGCTGTTATGTCTTTTACTTTAATGATACTTCTCATTTAGCCTACAGGCAATGTCACACTAGATACAACAAAAAACAAGTAATTTAAATAACCAACCAACTACCATACTTAAGGTACTTTGAATTTAATTACGTAAGCAAAGAATTTGGCTACAGCCAATATCACTCCTCAGTCCATGCCTGCCAAGAGTTTCTTAACCTTATCTGATGTTGACAACCCCTCATTACTTCAGAAAAGAGGCGTAATCCACAAATCCCTAATACAGCATTCCAGTAAACAATGCTTCAAAGTTTCTACCTGTCTAGAAGCACCATCAAAGTCTATCACAGTATTAGGTCATTTACATTCAAACTTACATTACATGAGAAGGGATATAAAGTTTAATCTTGCAAGCATAAATGCTCTTCCGTATCAAGCAACAGTTAAAATATGGTAAGGGTCCCTTTAGATAAGACAGTCCTAATAATAAAGCAGAACATACCCTATGGGCATGGCACTGTCAGCTGTTATAACAGTCCTTTAAACAGACATTTATTATTCAAATCTTTTTACCTAATACAATGTTTATGTCCTGATTAAAACACTCACCAGCCAGGAAAAGGTAAATATGATATTTACTGGGGGAAACTGGCAGACAGAAACTAGGCTGTGAAGATTCTGCAGAAGCTGAAGGAACAAAGGGAGGGTGCCTAGGAAACTTCACATGAAAATTGTGCAATCAGTCTATGTGATTAATTGTACGGGAAGTTTTAACTCTTTCTGGAAAGAAATCTACATGAACAGTACTTATTGTAATATTTGTAAAGGATGATCAATACATCAGATTGATTTCCAGTTGCATCCAAGTGCAATAATGTTATAATAATCAGCTGCCATGATCTAATAGCTCCTCGGAATTCCCAGCATACATTTTGCAACAAAGTTTCTAACCCTTTTTGTTGCAGAAAGATGAGAGGTGTACCTTTCATTTTTTTAAAAAAATTAACAAAGAAAAGTTTGGGAGTTCAGAGGAACTTGATGATCATGGCAATATACTTTTGGAACATTACTGCACTGTACTGGTTTAGCAATTGCCAAATTTGTAAAAAGCCTCTGGTGGCTTGCTTTCCCAATAGCCACTCATCAGTTGCAGGGAACTTATTTTTAAAGTACCTCAAAGGCCCCAGTTCAGGACGATCACAGTGCAAGGGGAAGAATGGCCTCTGCATTCCCCTCCACGCCATTCTTCCAAGCTGAAATGGCCCTGGGGGCATTATTTGCCCTGTTTGGAATTTGCACACACCCTAGTTTGACCCTTAGCTTATAAGGGAAAACTTGGCCATAGCGTTGCCAACAACCTGAGGGGAAAAATGGCCTGGTACTTTAATAGAGGCTTAATGAGATGTTACTTACCTCAGTGCCATGAAAAGCTTCAGCTGTCCATTTCCATACATTACGTTTATATTAAAGGAGCATGACATTTTTAAACCAGCTTGTTGGCAACTTGGTGTCCCCTCCTGGGGTTACGCTGGTGACAATTAAGTGGGACACTGTGTTTGTGAAGTACCCGCTCCATAACATTCACTGTGTGCTTATGCTGCCATCAGATGAAGACCATTTTAATTTCTCAGGCTATTGTTTGATTTTTCTTTATTCCTGTGTATTTGCTTTTAATATTTGCTGCCAATTTATTTATTGTTCAAAAATTAAAATATGTATTTAAATATTCAAACAACATTAAATACCCAATAAATAAATAAATAAATAAAATATTATTTTAAAATGTTATTTATCTTGAACATTATTACTGGCAAAAGCAGGCTAGAAATAGTATAATTTTTTAAAAAATATTTATGTTATAGTTTTTCAGGTTTTTTAAGTGTTCACCTTGCCCCTAATCCCAGTTAAAGGCTTCCTGAAATGCAATGAATAGTGAAAACTGAATTATTTGGCCTTCATATCAATGATTTAATGATTTACATTCTGCAGCCAGAGTGTGAAAGTTCATGCACACAAACATGTGAAATTAACAACCAAATATGAAAATAAAATAAAATTTTGTCTTCCAAGGAATTCCTGTGGGTCTTACCAGACTGTCTACATCTATGCTTGAGTTTACTGCCCATTGTAAGGTTCCCATAATATTCATGGCTAATGTAAGAATAATGCCGATTTTTCCTTCCCCGCTACCTGCAATTGAAAAGACATGTTTTAAATCCTCATGTGCAATTAAAAGTCAGCTGTCAAGGATTTTCTTATTCCACATAGTTTCTGAGACACTGGACGTCTCGCCAGCTTTTGAACCAAGTTAGATAGTTCATGACTTCAGGATCCTATTCTTGAACCTGCTCCTCTGATTCTGTTCTGTTTTTTTACTGAACAGGAACTAAGTGAGCAGTATCCAGCGGAGCAATGTACCTGGCCAATTGCCACATAGACTAGTGACAATAAAGCTCCATCTTGCAAAGTTTCTTACCAACAGTTCAGTTTTGCCCCAGCTATCATTTAACATAAAGCAAAGATGTTGTGCTATCTGTGTGCTGCCTCCAATTTTCTCTTATTGATTGTCGTAATTTTAGTTTTACTCTTGCTGGTTTCTTCAAACCAAGGTGATTCCGGAGCCCAGAGCAAAAGACCAGGATGGGGCCTCAGACTCACCATCACCTCCCAGGGGGTCCCCATGGAGCTGTGGCAGATGAGCCTGAGCTAGTGCCACTGACAGAAGCCAGCTGCCCAAGCCCCAGACAGGGTGGGTGTGAGGGGCAGCAAATCCCTGCTCTTTTTCTTCTTTGCCCCCCACCTTCAGAAGGGCAAGTCATGGGTGGTTGAGCCGCCCCCATGTGAGGCCTCAAGCAGCTGTCTCTGTTGCCATTGGTTAAGATCAATGCCTCCTGATGTCTCTCGTCCTGACTAGGGTGTCATTCATCCACTTAATTAATTCATTTAGATTTTTATGCCCCATCTAGAATCCTGCTTGACATGGCCTACAATTCAATTATCCATTATCAGAGCCATTTCATTATTTTAAAAATGTAATCTGTTTTTGAGCAAATCTACTCACCATGGGCATCATACTAATATTTTTTCTGCAGCTGTTCTGTGAGGGACTTACATAGAGGTTTGCTTCAGATCTTCTATTGCTGAAGCTAATATTAATGAGCCTGTCTTCTTTTTGAACGCTGGGCTAACATGGACAGCTGTATTTAGCCTTGTTCAGTATTTTTTTTTAAGTGTGAGAGAAGAAAACTCTATAAGTACAGATTTTGTACTCAAGTATCCCTGTCTGTGTACAACATATGAGACATCCACATAGATTAGTAGTGTTTCTCAATGCTGTAGTACTACAAGCACAGAGACTAGTTCACTTTATTTAACAGCAATGGTTTGGTGTCATTGTGCAGAAATGTAACTGGATCCCAGTTTAAAGAAAGTAAACTTCTTCAGTGAAATGTCACATGGGAGGCGCAGGCACAGCTGGGTCAGGAGGAACCTTTGCAAAAGCACATTCAGCATCAAGAAGCACTGCCACTCAAGGTCAAACTGCACTTTATGCTGGGAAGCTGGGATACCTTCAAAGTGAAATGGTGAAAAATATTTTACCCCATACCTTTGCTACGTGTATAAAGGATTTACACAGGAATGTGGCCTTCAAATAATTCTCCTTGTCTTTTCCTTGTCTTAAGACAATACTCACTTACTGTCAAAATCACATACAAGTAAGCATGACAGGTTCTTTGGGCTGCTGGATGTTATGATGACATGACTACAGGGACACCATCTGGAGCAAGCCCAGCTGTCTTTTTCCTTTGTTCTTGTTTCCTTATCCCTGTCATTGAGAATAGGCTATCTGGACAGCTGCAGGACACCTCTACACCTATTCTATAGCCGTTCCTCCTTCCCATTTCTCTCATCCTTTTCACTACAGCTGAAGTCAAGAACTTTACTTCCTATGCAGGGCTTTTTTTGTAGAAAAAGCCCAACAGGAACTCATTAGCATCATAGGCCACACCCAACAGCAAAAACTCATTAGCATATTAGGTCACACGCATGACAGTACAGCTCATTAGCATATTAGGCCTCCATGTTACCAGAAGTGTGGTCATCCAGCCACACCCACCTTTTGCTCCTTATTCTGTTTACCTTGTTTGTTGTCAAAACCCAGGGCTTTTTTTTGTAGCAGGAACTTCTTTGCATGTTAGGCCACACACTCCTAATGTAGCCAGTCCTAATGAGTTCCTGCTGTTGGGTGTGGCCTATTATGCTATTGAGTTCCTGCTAGGCGTGGCCAATTTTGGAGCCAGCCGGAACTCCGTTCCTGTGCATTCCTGCCCAAAAATAGCCCTGTTCCTATGCAATGCAATTTCCAGGTAGAAATCTCTGCCACCCTACCATGTGCTATTATATTTCCAGTTATGGGGAAATGATGGTTACATTTCTTTACCAGGATTAATAGCAGCATGTGGCTAGGGTGAAGGAAGATTCTATCAGGAAAAAGCACAGTAGAAACTGTTAAAAAAACCACCCAAACACCCCAAGTTTGCCACCATTGCAATTCCAATCCAAGTTAACCCTTACACCCTCCAAGCAGCTGCTTCTTACCACAGAGGTTCACAATTGTTGATATGATCATGGATCCCCAAAGTAATGCAATGTTTCACCTTGACTCTTTGTCTGTGGCACACAGCCTTGAGTCCTAAGCCTTGTTTCTATTTGCACCCAGCTTCATCCATTGAGTAGGTGGTTCTCCACTATACAGTGCTTTCCTCTGGTGGCAGCTGGTTTTTTGTTCATTGAAAGACAGTGGTCTTGTGTGAGCAGAAGCTCCTAGCAGTAGAGGAATGTACTCCACAGCTGACCACCTCCACAACAAAACAGTGCAAGTGGAACCAAGGTTTAGGATCCAAGTGTCAGTCTCTTAAAAAGGCCTTAAAAAGTATAGTCAGTATCAGGGGTCATTTCGTAGAAAAAGAGCTAGGGGAACTCATTAGCATAACTCATTAGCATATGCCACACCCCCTGACATCACCAGAAGTGTGTCATAAGGCCACACCCCCTGACATCACCAGAAATGTGTCATAAGGCACACACCCCGCCCCCAACGGTCCCGGCCGCCACCGCCGGCCTTGCAGCTCCACTGCCGAGCCCCATGAGGGGCCCGGCTGTGGACCTGCAAGGCCAGCGGGAGTGCAAGGAAGCCCCGCAAAGGCCCTCCCTGGCCCCAGGCAGGCAGGGGTGGGGAGAGGCAGGGAGGAAGCAACTTACCCTCCCTCTTCTCCTGCCTCCTCCTGGCTGAATGAGGGCCGGAAGCGGGGCGGCTGGAAGCGGGGGGGAGGGGGTCATCATGTGCCCCGCCCCCCATACCTCACCCGGGGAACTGCGTTCCCCCGCGTTCCCCCCCGAAATGACCTCTGGTCAGTATTCTCTTATACAGCAAGGTCTTCTGTAACAAGGCTGCAAAAGATGCTGAATGGAGCAAGTTTGTAGCCTCTTCTAGGAATTCACAATGACCATTAATTTTTCATATCTAAGTAGTTTTTAATACGTTCAGTACTTTTACTTGGTAGAACAGTACAGCTTGGTAGAACAGTGTACCTGTAGTTGCAATGGAAACAAATGTCACAATGACGAAGAATATGACAAAAATCATTTCCATTCTCATCTGGAACCATCGCAACGTGGACAAATAGAGGAACCAGTTTGCTGTGTGCAAATTCAAAGCTTTGTGGAATAATGTCTCAAAATAGCGTTGCCGTCCAAAAGCTCTCAGTGTCCAAAGCCCCTTTAAGCTTGTAACCAGATGTGTGAAAATTGGACTTCTGGCTGAAAAGACACAAATTTCAAGTATCTTTCACAATGAAACTTATATCCATACAACAAATCCCTTCAGTTTTTGCTGTGCTTGTTCTTATTTTTGTTTATGGCTATGCAATTTCACTCATCATTCAAAATGGTATATTATGGAACGGTAACTATGATCTTCATGTGTAGATATTTGCAAATGTTAAATCTAAACTTGTATGCTACAAGAAAAAGACTCTGCAAACCAACTCTATAATGGAATATTTTGACACCATTCTGTTCTCAGTTTTGCACGTTATTCCACTGAGATCAAGGAACTTACACAGACCACAGAAATGAAGTTACTGTGTATTAAGGGCAGTTTCTGGAAATGAAATACAAATAGGGAATATTTTTGAAACTTTGGTCTGATCTAAGTGTAGATTGGACATAAGAAAAATAGTAATCCTTTAAAATGACCATGAAAAGGTCTGCAAAGCTTTCCAAAATCAACATACCAAGTTTGAAAGAATCCAAATACCCCATACTGAGTATTTCATAAATATTCTATTTAATTTTAGGGAATTTTGGATTTATAATAGTAACAAGTAGATGACTTGGATTTGTGTGTTCCTAAGCCAAGAACCGCCCTTTCTCTAACAAATTAAAGTACATTTACTTCCTACTAATATGTATACATGCATATATCATATCTGGTTATTTTCTGATGTGTAAACTATAGCTACATTTTATCTCTCTTTTTTATTACTAAAGCACATCACACTTTTCTGTGGCAGTGCTCTGTTTTCAGAGATAATGAAATCTTGTAAAGGGGTATTGGAAGAAATTTTAATAAGGTAGATTTCTGTTCAGTTTCATCTACCTATTTTGTTGACTGTACCTTCAGATTCCAGTTGTTTGAGCTGCTGAGAAGTATGCAGGAAGTATGCTCTTAACATAACAAAGGCTCCAATAACAGGCACAGATGCCAGGAAGATGTAAGGCTCTATAATGGAGACGACAGCTATAGCTCCAACCACAATAAGTACTAGCTGCAGAAGGAAAGCAAACCAGAATAAATGTTTCCTTTCTCCTAATTTTACAACTTAGAAATTTGTCATTTAATTTCCCTGGATTACTAGCATATATAATCCCAGTAGTGTGTTCCCAGCTAGGGATTGCAGCTGGGAGCAAAGAAAGAAAGCCCCAGTGCAGAAGTTTGGGAAATGTATAATTTATTAACAGCCTAATCCAGGCCCTAGATCTGCAGCTCCACCATAGCTAACTGGCTAGCATAGCAATTGCACTGAAGTCCATAACAACATCACTCACACCATCAATCATATAGCAGCACACTGATGACACCCATATATCAGCCATATATGGAAGCAGCCAACCAACACATGGTGATGATGGCATTGCTCCCTAATTTCACCCTGCCCATACCCACATGTAGAACTCAACAAGGGAAGGAATATAGGAAACATAGTGGGAACCAAGGCAGGCAGCAAAATAAAATCACATAATACAAAGACATCAAACAACTGAAACAGCCAGCAAACCTAATAAATAATACTGATTTACAGAACCCTGCTCCCAAAGTCCTAACTGGCTATCATACAGACAAGGGCCCTCTAAATCTCTCTTACAACATTCAGATTGAACAGCTCCTATGAAAAACCAAAGGGGACAAAGTCTGTCTTAGTTCATTTGGGAGACTGTCCAACAGGGCTGGAGTGACTACAGAAAAAGCCTGTGTTTGAACAGTGACAGAACACATCTTTGGGACTGGAACAGCCAACAGGTGTTGAAGTGCACAGTGCAGTTGCCCTATAGGCTCACACCAGCAAATAGGGTCCTTCAAATATGTGGGTCCCAGGTTGGAAAGAGTTTAAATAGTTTCATCCTCATATCCCATGATTAGATAATAGTTTGTGTCCTAATGCAAGATATCTTATCTACCTTGCACTGATGTTCTAAATAATATGCTGAATGATTAGCCTCACTCATGTTCCAGCTCTCATACCCACTCAGTGGAACTAGAAAAAAAAGCAATCATCATCAAATCACTTACTCCAGAATATTTGTATTGATTTTAGAAGGATCACAGTGGGGAAGGTTTGTGAAATGCAACCAACCGTGACAGAGATCTATAACAGAAGTCCAGTGGTACTTGTTTTATTTACTTCTGTTTTATTTTGCTACAATAGAGTAGACTTAACATGTGTGCACACACACACACAGAGAGTGAGAGACATATATATACTGGAATGAATGAAAAGAACACTAATCCAGGATGCAGTAGTCAGAAAGCTATGAGAGGAAACATAATCTCATTCTCAAATATTTAACATGAGAGGCAATTCCCATTATTCATTCTTTGTCTCATCAGAGTGCAGGGAACATATTTCAGCAGCAGTACTACAATTCCCCTTTCCTGAAATTTTACATTGTTTATGTGCTGGCTCATTATTTGCAATCAAACCACAACAACTTATTGGGAACAAATACTTTGTGATTAGTGTGTAACGTGTGTGTGTGTGTGTGTGTGTGTGTGTGTAGTTGAGGAGCCAGAGAAATGATACAACCATTGGATTTTGGTGACAACTTACAGGAAAATACAGTAAACTTTGCTAATCCTTCTTATGTGATCATATTTAACTTCACAACTGATAACTGCTGTCAAAAAGAAAACAAAACATTTTTGTACCATGCTACAACTCCTCTTCATACCAATATCCTGATTTATTTATTTTTTACAAACCTGGACAAAGTCAAATATTGTGAATGGCAGTAGGTCATCCAATATTGCTGTATCCTTTGAGAATCTGTTGAGTATTCCACCTACATGGTGAAGGAGAAAATAATATAGGAATGCAGTGTCTGAAAATGAAAATTTTATTTACATTGCTTTATATATCTAGTCTTTCTGAGTAGTGAACATATCTGTGTATGTTATAATAGTGGTAGGCTTTAGTGATAAATCTGAGTTAAACTGAAATCACCATAAAAATATTATGGGTAACAGGATTTAACCTGAAGTAGCAGGGGCAATTTGATCTGTTTTCCTTGCTGTTCCCTTATGGATTTAAAGTGCCTGATCAGACAGCAACATCTGTCTGTCATGCCTGAGTCGTCTGAGTTTCATTCCCCCCTCCCCTTGCCCCGTGTTTTTTTGATACCTGATAAAGTCCAATCCTGTTGGTCTGAGCCGCTTCAAAAATGGATTTCCTGTCGTCTAGTCACTCCGTTGTGCACCCAAGCAGTCAGGCAGGTCTCACTGAGCTCTTGCTTCCCAGCCACCATTCTCCCCCTCCCCCCAGTTAGCGAGGATCGCATGACTGTATATATGCACCTCTCCCCCCCCCCCGAGGGGGCTGCTCAAAACCTCGTTTTCTTTTGAAAAACTCTTAAAGAAAGACACCCCTTTTTCTGAAGCTTTTAAATATTGTTTGGGGAAGGAGTAAACGAAAATGTTTAGAGGGAGGATGGCAGTGGACTCCATTTCCCAGCAGTCTCTTCACCACTTGTGTGATTGCTCTGTGGACTTAATTTTAAAAGAAAATGGCCAACAGCCCCATGAACTCCATATCCCAGCATGCTGAGTGCTTCTGGGCATGCTCCTAAGGGCAAACTTCTAAAAAAATGGCTGACGGGCTGACTCCCTGGTTTCTGCCATCTGGTCATGCAAGGAGGAGTAAAACGGCATTGAAGCGTGCTAAAATGGGTGAATCTGGTCAGGATTCTCTGCCACAAAATAACCTGGCTTAATTTGAGGTGGGGCAACAGTAGATTAAACTGCCCGTGTGAACGTAGCCCTAGCTATTAAAATGACCAACATGTAATATTTTATATACACTCCATTTACACACTGGAAAACCCAGCAATTCTGTATGCAGGATGAACTCCTGCAATTCTTACTTTATTCCAGAAAAGTCAACATAGAATGTGTTCTTTTAGACAAAAATAATAAGAAAATAAATAGGGAAAACTGAATTTAAAGCAAATTCCATTCTTGTCTTAAACATGTGTTGTTTTTGTTGTTTTTTGACTGAAGCTCACTTCTACTCAGCATATTTAGGATCACTCTTTGAATGGACTGAATCATCTCCATTCCAATTATTACAGATCAACTAGTTCAGGGCCAGCATCAGCATACCCTGAGGTGGGACAGCTTCTGGGGCCCAGAGGTTTTGGCAGGGCTCACTTCTTAAGCTTGCCAGAATCCCCCAGTATGCAGGGGATCCCCGGTTTCTGGCACTCCCCCCCCAACACTGGCCAACTGCCCCAAACACAACATGCCTAAGTCACCCAAAAGTGATGTAGGCACATCGGTGACCTCGGGGAGGGGGAAGCTCTGGTTTTTGGGCAAAACTCTATGATAGAAATGGCTTCAGACCATAGAGTTTTGCCCAGAAACCAGAGCATTGCCCCCAACATCCTCAGCGTGCCGGAGGTGACATAGGCATGGCATGCTTCTTCCCTCCACTCTCCTGAAGCATCCTGGTAAATCCCCTGCCTGCTTGTCTTTCGGGCCTGGCAACCCTACCACTGCTGCAGAGCCTCCCAACCACACATTGCCAGGAATTAAGATGGACGGGGCATACAAAGGCAGCACTCCTGGCAGGTACAGAGGCAGTGTCCCTATCTGCACATACCACCAAGGACAGTCAGGAAAAGGATATATGATCATTTTGAAGGCTCACAAATGGGTGGAGAAGGAAGGACACACAGGCAGGTAGGGAAGTGGGCAGACTGGAAGAAAGGCATGAGCAGGAGTCCTGGTGGTGGTTAGAAGAGGAGAGGGACCCCTAAGCGCTCTCTGTCCAGGGCACTCCTAAACCTGGAAGGGTCCTAAACTGGTTTGTGAATGAAGTTAGGATGTGAGGCAAAACTCCAAAAGTGCTCTATATAGAAAGAGTGCACTCTTCTTGAATACAACAAAAACCCAGTACAAATGGAACAGGCTGATCTGGGCCTACCTGCTTTCAGTGTGTTGAAGGAAGACATGGGTGCCCGAAGGACTGCATGCAGCATTTTGTGGTGAAGAGTTTTAGAAACCGTTATCAGAGTATGCACCAGGGGTAAGCCTCTGAAGATTCCCAAAGCCAGCAAAGTGTCTGCCACTCCCACATAAATGTAGAAGATGTAATAGGAACTAGTCTCTGTAACAATAACTGCATAGTTGTCAGGCTCATTCAAAGTAGCGTTCTGTGACTGGCTTGTATTTGTAGCAGGTGGAACAATACTTCTATAAAAAGCAATATAAAAACATGGTCACTGAATGTCTGCGTTAGTTCAATATGTCAAGCTGGAGAAGGAATCTCAATTTGAGTAATTAAGAAAAGTTTCCTTTTGGTGAAATGTAGCTAAGATAAAATCAGAATTCCCCATAAATGGCAAACATTATGTTGATTTTGAAGAAAAATCTTTTCGGTTCATGCTGTAACACTGTATTTTTATTTTAATTACACAAATGGTTTAAAATTGTTAAAGCTCAGCAATTCAACAGCACCATGCTAAGCAGAGTTACACCCTTCTAAACCCATTGATATCAATCTGTTTGAAGAATGCAACAGTGCTCATTTTTTTACTTTATACCCTAACTCCAGTGCCAGGCAGAATTACAATGACTTCTCCATGCACTTCATACTTCAGAGGCACAAGTACCCACTCCATACTTCAGAGGCACATGTTACTGCCCAGAGCTGTTCATACCACTAAAGAGAACAGGAAAGTGACAGAAGTTCCTTGAGTGCACTGATACACACCTGGCAGTCTAGACTGGGGCACCTACCTGTGCTCAGAAAACTAATTTAATGGTAAGAATGTGCTAAAATGTACTACTTATTTGTTGTACTTCATTTATACCCCACTTTTCTTCCCAATGGGGACCCAAAGCAGCTTACATCATTCTACTTTCTTACACTGTATTCTCACAACACCCCAGTGATGTAGATTAGACTGAGTCTGTGTGAGTGGCCCAAGGTCACAGAGAGCTTCCATGGCAGAGTGGGGATTAAGACCTGGATCTCCAAGACCCTAGTTCAATGGTTTAACTACTCCACCACACTGACTCTCAATAAAATTACAGAATGAAAAGCATCTTTAAGAAAGCTGTTCCACCAGGCCTATGGCTGAGGACAGTGACGGGTCCCATCTCTGATTGGCCTCATCCTCTCTCCCTCTCCCCTTCTTCTCCCCTCTCCTTTTAGATCAGACAGATTATACATCAGTCCCCCCTGAGTTTTTATGTCATCTTTTAATTATGTTGGTGGTTTACAGTATTATGTATTTTATTATATATTATTAGGGGGGTTATTTATGCACTAGAAATGTTAATATTGAATTGGTAAATGTTTTTATCAATGATGTTACCTGCTCTGAGTCTGGACACAGGGGACAGCAGGATATAAATCCATTAAATTAAATCAAAGTTGAATAGAACCACAATGTCATCCTTTAACAAGTTACATGATCCTTCAAAACCCATAAAAATCAACCTGTTGATTGCATTGTCCTCTGATCCTAGTTCTATTATATTATTCATTGGCTGTCTTATGCTTCATTTGAATTTTTTATGTTTTATATTCTTAAATTCTGTTATCTGCCTGGATAGCTCAGGCTAGTCTGATCTTCTCAGATCACGAAAGCTAAGCAGGGTTGGCCCTGGCAATTATTTGAATGGGAGACCATCTTAAAAAACCTGTGACTTGACACTGTAATAAGTCACTGCTGTGACTTGACAGCAAGTTTCTACCACCATCTGCCTTGAGATTCAGCTAGAAATGTGGGCAAGAAATAGAGTAAAGAATAAAATAAACTTTGCTTGGGACAGTTCTGTTACTGCTCTGTACAGAACCACTCTATTCAACCAAGCTTAAAGCCTTCCCCCAAGTTAATTGGCTTTTCTGCTGGAGGAAGAGTCACTTAAATTGGAGGAAGAGGCCTTAAAGTGGCTAAAGAAGGAGTGGTAGGATATAGGCCATAGTAAATAGCTAAGGCTAGCAAACATGATTTACTTGGAACTAATGCTAGTTGGCTACTGTGTGAGACAAGATGCAGGAGTAGATGGACAGCTGGCCTGACCCAGCAGGGGTCTTCTTCTTTTCTTAACCCATTGTACACCATGGAGCTACCTCATAGAATTGGCTGCACAAATGAAAAATACATCACGCTTGTCTAAACAGAAGAACCAAAGATCTTTGTAGTAACTGTGATAGAGTTTGTCATTTCTTCTATCAAAACCATCCCTGAAGTATCAATTAGCTTTTTAAAACATAGAATGGAGTAATAATTTTAATACTCACTGACTGATAAACCACAGCCCAACCAGAGATGCAACCACCTGGGAATAGGAAACATGCAGTTAATTTTCTTTAGTGTTGTCTTTAGTTCTTTCTAGGTCCCATCACCATTACTTGCTCATATGCCATTATTTACTGAGAGACTATGTAGAAAAGATGGAGTTCAAACCGATGAGAGGGCATGCTAGAGCATGAAATAAAGTGACAGTGCAGATTTTTAATGCAAATTCCCATGGACATATTTTAATCTACTAGACTCCTGTAAATGTTAAGAGACCTCCAACTGCTGAATTTGGTTACAATTAGTAGTTCATAATTTTATTATTGTTATCACATTGGTCGATTATGCCAATGATATTGTTTATGTTTTCTGACCTTCATGTTATCTTTTAGAGATTACTAACTTGCTTAGTCTCATTCACAGCAATGTTGTGAAACACTGTTCAGAACACTGACCTTTTCCCTCTGCTAAAGTATAGGAATAGAGTAGCCTCATCTGCTAATTTAATTAATACTAGCCTGATACCCGTGCTTCGCTATGGTATTTAAGTTCTGTAAATCCAATTATAACACTGATGATGTGAAATTTGAAATGTGACATTTGTTGTAGGAATTCTAATGGAGAAGATTGTAGTGTAAGAAATTAAGTGAGACATACGTACTTCCCCCCCCCCCTCTACTGAAGGACCTCTCTCTAGACAACATTGGTGGTTCTGCACTCAGGTGCCAGGATCACCAGGCTGCTTGATGAGCTCACTCTGGAGCAGGCCACATAGAACTGTCCATTTAAGAAGCAGTCGTCTCTTAAGTCAGCTCCTGCTACCTTCCACAAAAGTGATGGCCTCTCTACTTGTGTCCCTGGATTGTTTTGCTCATATAGAGACTGTGTTGTTCTGAGCACCTCAGGGTGATCTTGCTGGTACTTGGCCAGTGCAGCTCAGTGCACCACAGGAGTACTATGTGCAAATGTCTTTGCCACATTCCTAAGTTGTGTCCTCCTTGTAGCGTTGGTGTATCTGGCTCAACATTTTCCAGGAGCTTTCTTGGGGGCAGTAAGAGGTGAGAGGTGTGAGGGGGAGCTGGTGTGAGGGAGTGGTGATGTGGAGGACATGTCTTCAGGTTCATGAGGAAGGCACGCATCAAAATGGCTCCTAGAAATGTCCTTTACTATCTCCCCATAAACATTCATTAACTCAATTGCCGCGCTGGCTTCTTTGAAAAATGTCTATTCAGGAGTCTGGAATAGCTGATTTCTGTAACTGTCCTCAACTGTCTGCAGTCTCTTCTAACTGTGTTTTTACCTCAGAATATTGAGATCCACAGCTAAGCAATCAGAGGGAAGTGGGTGCAAGTAGGCAGGTTTTACCTCAGAACTCTGAACTACACAGTTGACCAACTGGGGGAGAGGGCAGGCAAGGAGGCAGCAGCCTAGCAGGCACATGGAAAATAATTGGGGGGACACATTTTGCCCCTTTTTTACCCCCTTAGGGGTTATGTTTCTCAGAAATATCTTCATGGGTGGGAGGTTGATGTCATGGTAGGAATGCACTCCCCTTATTTTGGGTTTCTTGGTGCAGGGGTTTGGCTTGGGCATTGGATTGCGGGGGAGGGCATACCCCCCTTTTTTTTTTTTACAAAAATGCTTCTCATAATGTTACATTTAAGAAGTGGGGCATAACTACTTATTCAAAACACCATCCGAGCAATCAGATATTAAGCAAGTGGGGTTTTTTTAATCCCCTTAAGGGGAATTTTCATTGGGTTTTTCACAAGACTACAAACTACAACTGAAAATATAGGAGGGGAAACGACATCTAAGGAAAAAGAAAAGAAACCTACTAACAACTAAAACCCCAAGAATGGGAGATCAATACATCAGCTTATCTCAGTGTTGGATATTAAGCAAGTTCATATGAACCGATTTTCTAGAACCCACATTGTGAGAAGTTAAATAATCTAATAAAGGAAACCAGTTTTCTACAAATTTGGGGTATATTTCCATTGTGGGTGGGAGTGTGGCTGAGCTGGGCCTGCTGGGGTGGCGTCCCTGATGGATTAAAGTACCGTGGATCTGCTTCTACACCTGACAGACACCCACCTGTCTGGTGTTGGGGGGGGGTTGTATTTAAAGGCATCGGGGAGGCTGGGCCAGCAGCAGGGCTAAGGCAATCCTGCTGAGCAAACCTCCCCGGTGGCTGTAAGTATCCCACCTCCTCTCCTACACCTGACAGGCAGCTGCCTGTCCAGTGTAGGAGGGGGAGGGGGAGGGGGAGGAGCATTAGAAGCCACTGTGGAGGTGGGGCTGGCAGGATCAATAAGGCATTACTGCTGGGGTGGACTCCCTCGTGGCTTTAAGCACCCTACAACCGCTGCTGCACCTGACAGACAACTGCCTGTTAGTTGTAGGAGGTGGGGGGAGTGTGTTGGAAGCCATCAGAGAGGCTGGGCCAGTAGCATCGCTAAGGTGATCCTGCTGGGGGGCAGGACTCAGGCAAAGCAGCCAGTGGATAGGGAGACCCTCTGAATGACAGATCAGAGAGCGAACTGATTTTGGAGCATGTGGAATGTTCTAGAGAAGTGCCACCACCATTCGTCTTTTATTTATAAGGGAGATAGATATAATTTTGGCTTTATACGTATAGTTCTATTGCTCAGTTCACAACACTGTAAAATACAGCTAGCATGATGCAACACAGTAGTCCTAATACGAACATTAGGTATGAATTTACAAAAATTGTAAATAAAAAAGTCATTTAGAACTACCAATCAGCAATGGCCCTAACATATGACATGCCTGTATTACCCTTGTAGCATTGTTATGCTATAGCTGTGGAAATTGCAATAATAGTGCTGCTTTCATTAGAGTTGCTATATAGGCTGTTCACATTAAAATAAATGTAACAAACACAATATTCTTACCTCCACCACAAAAATAACCACACACATAATTAATACAAAAATCAACTTTTTGTGTACAGTAATGTATCTGAAATATGTATTCCACGTAGTAACAGTAGTCGTGGTCTCAGCATCATCGAGGAAATATTCCTATCGATAAAATTAACAAGAACATAATTAATGACGTAACTTTGCTTGGCCTTGCTTAACCATAGTAGATTAATTCAGGTGGGGTGGCCGTGTTGCCTTGAAGCAGCAGAACAAAGTTTGAGTCCAGTGGCACCTTTAAGACCAACAAAGTTTTATTCTGGGTATAAGCTTTTGTGTGCATACACACTTCAAGTGTGCACACAAAAGCTTATACCCAGAATTAAACTTTGTTGGTCTTAAAGGTCCCACTGGACTCATAGTAGATCAGTGTTATTAGCACCTCATTCATATGAATAAGAGCTAACTCTGTCATTCAGGTGTAAATAAAATTTTATTATCATTTTCCAGATTTCTTCTAAAATGTTATGAACTCATTAAGTTCACATTCTAAAATATTTTCTAACATTTATTTATTGTAGTTGATTTCCATTTGTCTTGCATCTAACAAATGGGGTCTGGCTGACAAAAGATTATGCCACAATAACTTGGCCAATCTTTAAGATGCCACAATTCGTTGTTTAGTTATTTGAAAAGAAAACATTTCCAGACTAGCAAATTCTTGAGATTTCACCTCAATACTTCCTTGTCAAGATTTCTAATAAGTGGAAATTTGTTTGGTATTCATCCTGAATGATTCAATCCCTGGTTCAATTAAAGTGCTAATACTTTGGCTTAATTTGTGAATTGCCATGAACATTATCGTGCAAAGCAACCAGTTTTGACTATGTTCAAATATTGTTATCTGAAGCACAATCCAACTGAATAATAACAAATCATATACAAAGGTAACTGCTTCAACATATTAAGAAAAAATGTGATTTATATGTGATTATATCCTGCCTTTCTAGAGTCTTCTCAAACTGGCTATATTTGAAATGCACAATTCAAGGGAGATGTAATAGAAGAAGGTGTTACTAGGCACTCAGCAAAGAGAACCATGGTACATAGACATTTGTTACCAAAACAAATCTAGCCATAGTACTAGGAAGCACATACCTTTAAATCATCCTCATTAAGTTCTTCAGTTATTTCCACCACACTGTCCAGAGACAAGCGCCTGGCATAGACATCTATCTCAGAAGACTGGTGGACTAGTGACATTTTACGTACAGATACACTGCCCTTTTTGTAAAAGCTCTGAGCTGGGTGAACTGAGGTTCGGGTCATCAAGTTAAGCACGGACTGCCTTCTCTGTCCTGTGAATGTGGGGCCTGCATTAATTACATTGCTGCGTGGCAGAATTGCCTCGCCTTGTTCAGAGTCTGGTATCAAAGACAATCTTCTTTCTGTTGTTTCAACAGGAATTTCTTCTATACCATTGACCTGCAGAGGTGTTTTTTGCAAGAGAGAGAACTTCCGGCTGGAATTCATTGCATTCATAATGACAGAGTTCTTTCTCTTTTCAGTAAAATCTGATGTTTGTTTAAAGGAAGTTTTTTTATTTTGATTTTGTGAACCCATTCCATCATGGTCGATGGAAATCCGTCTTAGAGTTTCAGTAAGAATGGAGTTTCTTCTTTCCGCACTGAACTGATCGAAAGCATCAAATCCCATCAGTTCAGAACTGAAGTTGGGCCTCTGACCCTGAAGTTCAGGAAATGTTCCATAGAAATAGCAGCTGCCTTCATGCAAAATTAGTATCTTGTCTGCTATCTTTAAATGTTCCAGCTTTGAAGTGACAAGTATTCTAGTTTTGTTGACAATAAGCTTGCAAACACAGCTTCAAAAACAAAAAAAATAAAATTATTTAACAGTTTTTAAGAGCTTGGGTGATCATTTCTTTCCTTGTTCATTTCACTCATTCTGTGTAACTGTTCATAACAAATTGCTAGCACAGACTCAGCTGAAATCACAA
This sequence comes from Gekko japonicus, assembly GCF_001447785.1. Classification (NCBI taxonomy): domain Eukaryota; kingdom Metazoa; phylum Chordata; class Lepidosauria; order Squamata; family Gekkonidae; genus Gekko; species Gekko japonicus. The sequence goes on from NW_015169177.1 coordinate 123,932, forward strand.
TCTCACAAATTCAAGGAGTATGAAAAGTCAGTAAACCTGGGCACTAAGAACTGTAATGGGTTATCTGATTATTATAACATAAACTTGCTTTGCTCATTTTCTAGAACACTGTTGTAGTGAGGACTTATCTATTCCTGCACCATGCTGCAGACCAAATTACCTTGAGCAAATTCACTCCTAAGTGTAAAAATATTCTAGTCTATTAAGGTGGTTTGTAGCTTCATCTATAGCATGACTACCACAAATAACATATTCTCTGTGGCTGTGTCCCTTTTTTCTAAGTTTGCTTTTTGAAGACTGCTAATAACCAAAGCAGACTGCAGAAAGTTCCATTGTGATTTCTCTAGACTGTGTGAATAATCAACAAAAATAGCAAATGAGGTTTAATGTAAACTCTCCTACAATTTCAACATTTCTTTCAGTGAATAGTTTGCTTTCCCTGCTTCTTTTTCTCCATGACTTTGAAATTAATTCCAAATCTAGTTTATATACTTCAAAGAATTCAAATGCTTGGGATTTATGTGATTTTAAATCATTTGTTGATGTGTTAGAAGGGTTTGTTTAAAAAACCCAAAGAGATATACTTTGATATTGCTGAAATAGTGCATTGTAGGGGTATTGTCGGAGACATGCATCATTTAGATTTTTTTCTCAGTTTTTATCTGGAAGGGGTGCATGCTTTTATTTATTTATTTATTTAATTTATATTCCACCCTCCCTGCCAGGGCAGGCTCAGGGCAGCTTACATCAATGGCACTTATAAAAAAATCATATTCACAAGCAAAAAAACTATCATAGAGAATTTTAACATACACTCCAATCCAGGAAGCACTGATGAAATATTACAGCAGTACAGAAAGAAACAGTACTTTAAATGTGATCACTTTATCAAGCCTGAACTCTCCCTAGAAGCTATAATTACTAAACTGAGGCTATTGTATTTTGGTCACATTATAAGACAAGACTAAATGGAAAAGACAATAATGCTAGGTACGGTTAAAGGCAGGAGCCAAAGATGAAGACCCAACATGAGATGCATTGATTCTATAAAGGAAACCATGGCTCTCAGTTTGAAAGACCTGAGCAAGGTTGTTATGATAGGGTGTTTTGAAGGTTATTAATTCATAGGGTCACCATAAATTAGAAGCAACTTGACGGCATTTAACACATACATGCACAATCACTTCATGGAGATAAAAACTTCAGTAACTAGGGAGAGAGCAACAACGCCTATGGAACATCACAAAACCAGCCACAGCCATCTCTTTTGCCACACTTGAATTCCATAAAGTAGTTCATAATGTTTAAGAGTAAGTTTACATGAAACAAATAAAAGTTTACAGTGTGTCATGAGGTGACCAATAAAAGAATAATTGAATCTCAGAATGAGGAGCCAGAATTGATTAGAAAGGACTGATTATCATTGTGGTTGTTTACAGTAGTCATGGAATGCTATGTATTTCACAATGCTTTGGTCCTAAACTAACTAAACTAAAATAACAAGTATTTATACATACATAACAACATCTGTATCTGAAAATATATTTCTTGAGCTGTGGAACTGTGTTACACAAACTGTTTTCTCTCCAACTAGCAGAAATAGCCTCTCTCAAATAAATAAGCAAATAGGTCAAAATGCACCATACCTTTCAAATATTTCTTTTTCTGTTAGCATATCTAAATAACCGAAAGGGGAATCCAAGAGATACAAATCAGCATCTTTATACACTGCTCTAAATGAAAGACATAGAAATAAAAAATTTCATTCAGTACACTCTGTAAACTGATGGCTTCGAGCATTTTCTCAGAAAAACTTTTTATTAGCTGTGATAGGGTTAAATTTAATTGTCACTCATATTACATTAAAACAATGATCTACACAAACCAGCTTATACTCATTCTCCTCCCTTCTTCCCCTGCCCTTCTTAAATGGAGAAGCCCAGTAAGAAACTATCTCTGGTTTCCTGTGATGTATCAATGCATGTGCATGTATGAAGACGTACATGCATCCAAGTGAACGAGAGTTATCAGGAACTGGTTTATAACTGGGACTCTCCATGTGAAAAAGAGAGGAGTGAGGTCAAAGTCCAAGGCCAGCAGAAAACCAGATTTACACACACCCACGCTTATAGTTGGTTAAAAGTGACCCATAAATGCAAACAATATCTACTGTTACAATCACACAGACTAATATAATCCACTATTAAACTTTAGGAGCAGTAGAAAAGATCTGTAACCTCAAATTTAGGTATGTTACTAATCTCACTGAGCTAGTCAAAGCAACACATGGTGCTTGGAGATCACATCAGGTAGCGTTGCCAACTCCAGGTTAGAAGATTTCTGGAGATTTGAGGGTGTATGGTGTGGAGACTGTATTGGGGAGGTACCTCAGTGAGGTATAATACTGTACAGCAGCTTCCAAAGCAGCCATTTTCTCTAGGCAAACTGGTTTTTGTCATCTGGAAACTAGCTATAATTCCTGAAGATCTCCAGGAAGTTGGCAACACTACATCCTCAACAACTAATTCTTTTTTTAATATTTTCTTTTTTTCTGGGTGTTGTGTCATTTCACGCTGCTCTGCTCTAAATATGAACAAACCATACATTAGCCTGAAGGGTGTGATAGTTGCAGGCTGATTTTCCAATGTGTACACAGGTGTTCCTTGCAGAGTTATGCCTTACTAAGTACCTTGAGTTTAATGAAATTTGAATGGTGTAACTCGGTTTAGGACTGCACTGTAAGAGACCCCTATGTAATGTGGAGGGATCATGAGAAAGCAGCCTACGGATCCATGTCCTGGTTTTCATAGATGAGGGAAGGTGGTTGGGCCAGACATTCACCCCCACAGCCCAGCATGTTTATCATCTTCAGGATCAGGCCCATCTAAAAATCATTCCCAGGACTATATATGATGTTCCATCTACACATTACAAAGTCCTCAAGTTTGCTGGGGAACAGCACAATGACTTTCTATCAGACACGTGATAGGAGTTTTGTGTCTCACAGATGCACACCATATCTTCTCTATTTGTAGATACAGCATGCAGGGAGAAGAGGTTGTAGCCCCAAGCTGTTTCTGCATCTTCAAACCATGCCATGGCGCCACTATTGGCTCTTGAGAAACTTACACACAGCCATGTATGTAACATGACTTTTACAATGGAGCTGCTCCATCAGGTTGTTGGAAAGATGTAAAAACTGCAGGGGGGGTACACATATACTTTGGGAAGCACAGAACTGCCCTTGCATGTGTGATACAAAGTCCTTGTGTTGTCCTCCGGAAAAATGAGAACTTTGTAATGTATAAGTGAAGTATAAGCTGCAGTGTCTTGGCTCAGAAAACATGAGAACAGTGTTGCAAGCAACACATTTGTCCCCACTGCTGGCTGCTCCTCTAAGTGCTGACACAATGCTAGGCTCAGCTTGTAGTGGAAGTGAGTGTGATAGGCGGGGTCAACTGTATTCTACACTTTTGCCAGCAGCAATACTTCAGGCACATCTACTCATACCATTAAAAATCATGAGCCTTTTTTATTAAGGCAAATTAGAAGTACAGGATTATTTCTGATGTCTGTCTTTAAATATCATCAGTTAGAAAATTCTGCATTTTTATACCCCAAAAATTATATTTGAAAAACATTGCAAGGAACAAGTCAGGCAATGGCCCCGGTCACACGGGCAGGAAACTGCAGAGGAGAAGCGTGGCTGTTTGCCCTGGGGCAAACTACTGCGCAGTTACGTGATCAGACCTCCTGTGGAGGTCCTGTGGAGTTACCGTGGAGGTTCCATGGCAAGGGAGAGGTGCCGATCACAGGACAAGCCGGCGCGCAACGAAGAAGCGCGCTCCGCGGCAAACTGTTTTTTATTTTTGTGTACATGACAAATGCGCATGCTTCGTTGGGTGCGCATGCGCATCCACAGAGACTTGGACAAAAAAACCCACCTTATTTGCAAGGGGACATGGGCGGGCGCCGGATGCCACCGGAAATGCGATCAGACGCCCGCCCTTGCCCCGCAGTTTCCGGAAACTAGTACCTCCAAGGTACTAGTTTTTTGCCACGCAGTTTCGGCTGGAAGCCTCGGTTGAGCCATGGGAGTGCTACGCTTCCCAGATGTGCTGGTGAGATCGCGCCCGGAAACTCCGCCTGTTTTCCGTCTCACTTGTGTGGCTTCTGTTACGTGTGACCGCAGCCAATGAGTGTTTTTTAGGTTAATCATAAGAAAACACTCAAGGCTCTGAATTCATAAAATAAAATGTTTCTTTCATGTGTAAACACATTTCCATTGAATATAATAAGAAATTATGCTCTGATAGCAAAGTGTAGAAATATGGGCCACATTTATTAAAAATGTAATAGGCTTAGTTCAACTCACCTGGCTAGGGAGATTCTTGCTCGCTGACCTCCACTGAGGGTGATTCCACCTTCACCCAAAACTGTGTCATCTTTCTCTTGAAACTTTGAAATATCCTGTTAAAATGTTATAAAAGAAAATATACATTTTCTGTTTTCAAAATCCACCAGGACTTCTCAGATTCTAGTCTAGTGAGCATTCCTACATCAGACAAAGGAAGCTTTGACTCTCAAAAGCTTATATCCCCAAAATCTTGTTGGCCTCTAAAGTGCTACTGGACTCAAATTCAGCTTTTCTACAGCAGTCCAACAGAGAAACACTCTGAAACCATCAAGAAAGCAGTAGCTTTGAACCAGTTTCTATAAGCATTTCAGCACATTAGAATATTTTGATTGTAGCAATATGCTTGTCAAAAGTGAAGATAGATAGCCCACTTTGAGCTAAACTTAGAGAGTTCAAAGACACACAGATAAGTGTGTAAACTTACTATCAGACAAAATTGAGAGATATCATTTAATTGACAGTGATAACTTATTTTCTACATCTATAGATCATAAGAGTTCTGTATTGCAGTTACCCATCCCAGTACTAAAGTACTAACTTGTAGATCTCTGTAAGCATGACAGAATTTCCAGTTGGAAAGTTAGCTTAAAATTGTGACAATGTGTGAAAACTTAATAATATTCCAATATCCTTAATATATTTATGAGCATTGTTTTATAATATTGTACTCATCATTTGGTTAACTGCTTTCTCTTCCATAGCCAAACTTTCTGCCTTCACCCTCTTTCACCATTTCTAAGCCAGAGATGATTCATCATCACTGTACCGTGAATGCTGTCCTCAATCTTTTGTCTTTTTATGTCAAATTGATTTTCTTAACTTAACTTTATCTCTATTAAATTCAATACCACATCAGCTTTCAGAAAAGTGTGTCTAATCATGAAGCCAGGACCTTTCTGCCAACAATCAATTGGAACTAGAAACAACAGTGTGCCAGTGTGGCACAATGGTTAGAATGTCAGACCAAGACCCTTAAGTCAACATATTGAAAGAGAAAGTAGTTTCTTGCATACTTCCGGCCTCTGCAACAAATCAGTGTCTTTATTATTTCAGTTTACAGCAAAGGCACTTTCTAAGTGTAGTGTTAAATATTTATCTTTGTTGGCAGCCAAGAGCTCTCAAATCAAGTAATGTTTACTTTAGGGGCGGCCACAAAGGATAGCTGTCTGAATTCTCTCAGACACTGGTTTTATGACAATTATTGTGCATGATCAAAAATGTCTTGAGTAAAAGCCATATTTATTCAATTACATAATTTAAAAACCAACAGCTAAAAAATGAACGTAGGTGGCCCAAAGGAAGCACCTAACGTGTACATGAGAATATTTGCTTTGAAAATGTGTTAGGTATGTCTGCAGTGACACTCCTTTGCAGTTTCTTTCAGGCATCTAGTATTTCACTGGACAGTTCTTATCAAAAAAGAGTCTTGAGTTACCCCAGTATCTATGCATGCCTCTTCAGTCCTCCCTCCACAGCTCACTGAAACTATTTCAAGTAGTTCTGCCTACAACTATAATATTTGCCCAAAAATCTGCCTTTAAAAATAAACTCAACAAATCTGATTACATATAGCACCAAATGTGGTTTATATGGGTTAATGAAATGGGTGGATAAGCTAATGGTGGCACCTATCCAGTTTTTCAATTGTCCTTCAACTAAACGATGATTACTGCAAAAATTCCGAAATGGTGGGCATAGGTTGAAGTACAGTCTATAATACCATCCTAAGCAGAGTTATGCCCTTCTAAATTCATTGAAAGCAATGGTCTTATAAGGGTGTAACTCTGCTTAGGATGGCATTGCTAACTGATTGTACACTGCTGTTCAAAGCTTGTGGTACCACTCTTCAATCTGGGTACAATCTTTACACGTATATAATCGATCTCATTTCAATATCCCCTTTCTCCAGAGAGCTCAGGGTATTGTATATGGCTCTCAGCTCTTAAATTAAATTAAATCCTCACAGTGTTGTAAGGTAAGTTAAGCTGAAAGTGACTTGCCCACAGTCATCCAGGGAGCTTCATGGCTAACATGGACTCCCTAGTACTACTCTGATATTCTAACCACTGTTCCCTCTAAGCTGAGTTAGTGTGAGCTAGCTCACAGTTTTTTAGCCTCTGGCTCACATATTTTTGTCTTAGCTCAGGAAGGGATGGCTCCAGAGCAAGCTAATCTATGCAGCAGCCAAATCACTCGCTCACAACTTTAATGCCAGTAGCTCACAAAGTAGGATCTTTGCTCACAAGACTCCACAGCTTAGAGGGAACATTGATTCTAACCACTTCACCACACTGAGTCTGCAAATAAACACCAAATATTGTTGATAAGTATTCGCATATTAATTCTGGTAGAACGAAAAGCTGATCACTGGTTAACAGCTTTAATAAACTGTACTCAAGGGTGAAAAGCACATATCTGTACTGTAAAATGGATACACTGCAAATGAATGTGCATACGAAAATTAAGATAAACTAAAGTTAAAGAAGGCCTATAGATGTGTAAGCTTTCCTGGACTCTTGAGTCACAGGTAGACATAATAAATACCAAGAAAATCACACCTTGACTTTGCTGGTCTAATTGTTTTTAATATTTTATTTATGTAATATTTTTATTATTTTATTAATGTTATGTTTTTATCTCCTATTTATTTTTATTTTACTCAACTTTCTGTTTTATTTGTTTAACTATCTTTGTGTAAGCCACCCTGAGCCTGCCTCAGCGGAGAGGGTGGGATATAAATTAAATAAATAAATAATACATAAATTTATTCTATAAAAAAAGTGTATTATATGGTTCTGGTATGCAGCTTCTGTGCTACCATAGCAAGTCTGCGAATGCCTTAAGAGTTGATTATTGTTAAAAGAGTGGAATGTTATGCAAATGTACTCAGTATTGTAAGCAAAAGTAAAAAAAAATGCTGCTTGAATTCTCAAGACAACTCCCAGCACTGAAGGTGTTTACATGTTAAATGTTACCTGAAAGCACATATTTCAACAACGTTGTTGTTGATTCAAAAGAACACTAGGATTTATTATTGACAGTGCCATCCTAAGCAGAGTTACACCTTCTCCTTAAAAGGGCATAACTTTGCTTTGGATGGCATTGTAAATTATTTGCCTGATGAAGTACAACTGTATACAAATGAAGGTATTAATTACACCTGTACAGCAAATTTCGAGTCCAGTGGCACCTTTAAGACCAACAAAGGTTTATTCAAATATGAGCTTTTGTGTACACGCACACTTTATCAAATACGTTAGAATGGCAGGCAAGGTTCAAACTTATAGCCAGAGAATGAACACCAAATTAACATGCAACAAGATGATGATCAAGATATGCAAAATGACACTAAATAACAAGTTAAGGTTATAGGGTCAACAGTTGTAAAGCAATAAATATGTGGTTTATTGCTTTACAACTGTTGACCCTATAACCTTAACTTGTTATTTAGTGTCACTTTGCATACCTTGATCATCTTGTTGCATGTTAATTTGGTGTTCATTCTCTGGCTATAAGTTTGAACCGTGTCTGCCATTCTAACGTATTTGATCAAGTGTGCGTGTACACGAAAGCTCATACCTTAAATATACCTTTGTTGGTCTTAAAGGTGCCACTGGACTCTAAATTTGTCATACTGCTTCAGACCAACACAGCTGACCAACTGAATCTATCTTAATTACACCTGGTCAATAGTATCTGAATGAAAAAAAGAACAATATAAAATAAATTTAAATGCAAAAAAATGCTATCACTATAATTAAAATGCAGCTCTTTCATTTTTCAGTCCAAATTAACATTAAATATAAATACTTTAAATAAAATAAATAATAATTAAAGATTAATGAAACTGTAACTAAAGTTGCTGGGTTTGGCTTTGAAAGGCTACCTGTATAATTGCACAGAAGGGGAAAATCCCACCTACTGCCATTTCTACCATCTTTACCATTCTATTATTTTACAGCAGACAAGTGTAGTAATAAATTGTAAAGAACATACAGAATTATATGAAAGGAAACCCTATACTAGAAAGCAATAACTGAAAATACCAGTATACCAGTATAGTTAGTGAAGTTGTTTTATACTGTCCTTCCTGGATTGCCATGCTCAGAAAGGCTGGAATTCAGTAAGAGAACTTCAATTGGATAGCCATGTGCTATGACAACATATGGTTGGAATGAGGGAACATGTACCTGGGTCATCACCTTCCTCTACATATGCCAGTGATGCTACAGCAGTAGGGAGCTCACCTTCCTTGGAACCTGGCCAAGGACATATTGACATGAAGCTTGACACAGACCAAAAAGAGCCAGAGCCTACTGTGGCATCAGCCCTAATGCATGATTTGGGTGAGCCATGTCATACTGGTCCCCAGTATCTTCAAGAATGCATGAGCAAGGAATGAAGTGTGCAGTGTATTGACTAGGGGTGTGCAAACCACCACCACCACCCCCGGTATTTTTCAGGTTCAGGAATGTTGAACCCCAAAAAATATTGGTATTTTCTGATATTCCTGAATCCCAAAACCAGTATGGTATTCGGATTTGGGAAATATTTGGTAAATCCAATAAACCCATTATAGTCAGTGGTCCCCATAAGGTATAAGGGAGAACTGAGCTGCAAGAGGAGCCAGCCCAGTATTGGCCGGTTCAGTGGGAGCTGAGAGCTCTGTGCCACATCATGGGGCTGGCTCCTCCTGCAGCTCAGTTTAAACCAAGAGAAGCCAGCCGCAGTGGAGGCAACATGGAGCTCTCCGCTCCCACTGCAATGGCTGGTCCTAGGCTGGCTCCTCTTGCAGCTCAGTTTAAACCGAGCTACAAGAGGAACCCAGTGATATAGCTGAATATACCTGAATAATAGCCAGAAAAAAATGGCTTTTATTCAGGCTCAGCTATATTGGTAGCCAATTGGATTCTTTTATCTGTATTCATCTTAAATAATATCTGGAAAATACTAGTAAAGTATTTTATGGGTATTTTCTTTCAGCTCGCTTTATGCCAAATACACACCCCTGGTATTCACCCTCTTGGCTTAGCATATTAAGAAGCACTAGAATTCAGCCTCTTAGTAACAAGACTTTCATTTTCCTGGTCCAGTGCAGTTTGGCTCTTGCTATCAGCCAGGTCAGTTCAATGTTTCCTCCAGATACACAATAAAAACCTTGTTGGTTTTGAAAATTCTGTATGGTTTACCTGAAAGGCCAAGTGTGGTGTCAGCTAGGCTGCTGCCATAGCTGGTGTAGGCGGGAGGTGATGGATGGTATGTTGCTGTAATGGAATCTTAACTTTCGTTTCTTCCGGGCTCATCTTATCTGCTAGCCTAGGCCGGTGACCTTGGTACCTTGTTGCTGCTTTCTTTGAGAACTGGGCAGGTTAGGTTAGGCAGGCTTTTGCTATTTCCCTGATTGGCCCAGGTCCATCGGGGGACTCCTTTGAATTATGTATAACTCCCCGTTGCCCACACTTGCAATCAGTTCTAACACAGAATGTATGCACAGATGACCTGCCTTTACAGTACTCAATAAACTTCACTCTTTTGAATGGGAGTTGTTGGGAACTGATTGCTGCAGGACTCTGACAGTTGGCACTATAAAAACAGGGGAAGGGGAGATGGAAGGAGGCTGGCTGGAGTAAGAAGGCACAGGAGCAGAAAGAAAAGCTAAGCCCACCAGGAGGAAAAGGGGCAAGAGAAAGAGGAAGTCAGAGAGGGAGAAGAATTATCTCAGGGAGAATCCTAAGAAAAGAGGCAGGCTGCAGTATTGTGGCTCTTCTCCTTTGTAATGTATGGTAGCCCTGAGGTGTGTGAAGATAACCACACCTTCCAGTACCGGGTGCAGACAACTGAAAATAAAAACCATCTGTGCAAGGAAGCAGTGATCAGGCTAGTGCTTTCAAGATCCCATGGGCCCCAACCAGGATGTTTCCTTGCTCCTAGAGGGCATCATACCTCCTCTTAACAGAAGTCATAGGGTTCAATGAGATGACACTAGAAGAGGAGCTGTGAACAACCTGGTAATGAAGACTGGCCAGAATGAGAAAAGCCAGCAGAGCCTGTATATTATAGATCAGAACAAAAAAAAAAAGTCTATTTATTAAGGAATAGGTAAAGTGAGTAGTTCAAGACCCGGGTGCCGCAAGACGGGGTGAGCTCCTGTCTCTAGTTCCAGCTCCTGCCAACCTAGCAGTTCGAAAGCAAGAAATTGCAAGTAGATAAATAGGTACCACTTCGGTGGGAAGGTAACAGCGTTCCGTGCGCCTTGGTGTTTAGTCATGCTGGCCACATGACCATGGAAACGTCTTCGGACAGCGCTGGCTCTTCGGCTTTGAAACGGAGATGAGCACCGCAACCCTAGAGTCGGATTCGACTGGCTTTCGAGCAAGGGAACCTTTACCTTTACTAAAGTGAGTCAAGGTTGATCAGGAGAACCAGTGACAGAAAAATAAATCAGTCAGTAAAGGAGAAAAGATTAATTAGATGAGAAGCTGAAATTTATAAGCCAGTTTTATGTACATGTTTCTTAACTTCTGAATTGGTGCCACTGAATGTCAGGTCTTTGCAGGCCTTCTCTGAGTTGTTTTAGAGAGAAATTGTATCTTTAGCGCACTGACATTAGATCCCAGGTCTGTATGATCTATATTCTATCTATATATTATTTTTGGGTATTTCTACTCTTGAGAAACATTTTTATGACAAAGACAATGCTTAAAGACTTTATTCATTGTGAATGTCAGTATAGTAGACCCTGAAGAAATCCCAGTTACCTTAAAAACAGAATTTATTGCAAAGAAAACAGCATATCCTTGACACATTCCTGGTTCTATCTAAACTATTTTTTTGAATAAGAAGTATTGCCAGGGAGGTTTTTCTACACACTAAATCAGAATCTAATAAGTAAAGTGTTCCACCCTGTAGATTGTGCTTGGTACTGTCCTATAAAGAGAAATTCTGATATCTCAGACCTAGAAAGTTATGTAAGTTATTTGCTTGCTCTTTCCATCTATGCATACCTCACACACCTCCTGTAATTCCTCAAGTGAATTTTAATGATAAATATTTTGGGAATGAATTATATAACATTCAGAGAGACAGAACCAATTAACAAACAAGCTTCTTAACCCAAAGATGCCTGACTGAGGCTTAAACAGGACAAGTGATGGTTTATTTTTAATCTCCACTGGGAATAGATGCAAAAAGACAAGACACTATGCAGTCTCCTGGCTCAAACAAATCACTTTGTCTCATTGGAAAGCACTAGCCTCTATACAAATAAAAAAATTCTCAAAACAGGCCCACCACAACTAATAATGAGAGTTCTGCAGACAAAGGGAAACCTCCAGGCTTGCAGAAAAATCTAAAATGTTAAAAGAAAACCATTTTTGGTGTTTAAAAGACCCCTCAAACTGACCAATAACATTTGCAAGCACTGAAAAAAATGGCCAAAGTTTCCACATCAACCACAATGCACTCTGAGGCATATTTTGCATGGGGTCTCATGTGAGAAGAACCACCTTGGACAGGGAGAAGTCAGTGATATGCAAGTGTGTGGGGGTGACAGTGGTGTAGAGGAAGTGAGGAGGAAATGATGAGCAGGCAGAGAAAGGCAAAGGGAATGTAAGAGGCAAAATGGAGTTTCTTCTCCATGATTCCTCATGAGTCCCCACTTGTACATAATCTATAGGCATGCAGATGATAAATATGCCAGAAGAAAATAACTGTTCACATGACAGGGTTCTTGAATGAGCAGGCTGGCTTTAGAGGTGGAAAATCATGGAAGACTGTAGTGCAGCTTTTATGAGCAGGGATATCCCATTCAAACTTGTATACACACATGGAAGCTGAGTTCAGATTTTCCATGTGTTCCATACTCTGTTGTTACGTGGTAATGAGAGTAGATCATTCATTGATATCTGCTAAACATACAAGAAAGCCAGTAAAGGTAACGTATCAACCACATCCTAGTGGTTGTAAAATATTTCTTGTGTACACTTAGTGTTTCAGAGCTATACATGCAGCTTAGCAAATGGCAGCAAATGAAGACTGCTGACAACTGCATTATCTTCTTAACCTCTAATGGTACTGAACATTCAAAAATAACTATATGGACATTAAATATTATTATGTGAATTTTATAGTATTTGTGCTGTATGGTTCAGAAATACTGAACAGTAACATTCTATCACTGAAATTATTTATTAGAAATATTATATACCTGCACTCTTACTGAAGCCCATGGGCTGAGTAGGGTGTTACTCTGCTTAGGACAGTACTATTAGTATGTTTGATCCTAATATGGATTCCACTAATAGCAGCTAAAAACCATAACACAATTTTTTAAAATCACAAAAAGATGCCAACGTAAACCACTGGCACAAGGCACATCCCACCAGTGCAGAGCCCTTCGTGCTGGCATGGCATACCATCAGTACTCTTAACTGAGTAGGGGAATAGGGTACAATTGACTTATAGGACCAGGATACCATGGGCTTGATAAACTTCTGTTTGCTTATACTGTATGTTTTTTTTAACTGGAATGCTTGGTAACTGGTTGTGGGGTCTGCATCCAGTCATGGAAAGCTATGTCCTAAAACACAGATATCTGGTTCTCTGCAATTTGCAGACTGTGATTTTTTTTCAAAGAGCCTAATATATCTCAGAAAATGTTCTTGCATAGATATTACCATATATCTATTTTATCCTATTTTGACTGGCTGTGGATCATACAACTATTTTTTTCAAATCTTTGTTTAACAAGCCAAGCTTCTTTTTTCAGCCAACTTGTGACACATGCATATATGATCCCTAGATCTTAATTGTGCTCATGAATATGGGTTGGCCTGCAATCTGAAAATGTTGAACCAACCACAAGCCTACAAATGGCAATGAGAACAGAGTGGGAAATAATAGTTAACTTCAAAAAAGAAAGAGTCTTTTCGAGACAGGAAGCCTTTCTAAAGGGAAAGCCTGAGTCATGAAAAGGCATCTCAGTTTTCTGAATTGTCCCTTCTTGTACACGTCTGTGTTTGGTTATACTACAACTATTGACTGCTGTGATCTGCATAAACAAAAATATTTAAAACTGACCTCTTCTAATTGACAGGCTTTGATGACACTCTTGTATCGGAATTCATCATAGGAAACCCCAAAGATTATGTTTTCTTTAATTGTTCCAGGCATTATCCAGGATACTTGAGGACAAAAGGAAATCCTCCCACTGTGCTTGACTTTACCTTCCAAAGGCTCCAGTTCTCCCATGATCAACATCAGCAGAGAAGTCTATAAATTGAAATGACTAAAATCAATCAACATTATCCAAAGAAATCTTTACAACACCTGCAACAGGCTTATCAGTCATGATTATTTTCCAATTACTACTATCATATTCTGTGAATTTGATTCAACCAAAGTTATGCAGTTTAAGTCTAATGAACAAATATAAGCAGGTACTTAGAATTCTCCATAGGAGAATCAGAGACCTTTAAAACTGATTGACTTTGACAGGACTGTATACCCAGTAAATGTTCACAGCACAAAATCACGATGGATGGATATCACCTAATACCTTGTATTCCTACTTGTGACACAGGCACTTTTACAGGTTTTTACTTAGAACCACACAATCATAGTATCACAGAGTTGGAAGGGGCCATACAAGCCATCTAGTCCAACCCCCTGCTCAATGCAGGATCAAACTAGAGCATCCCTGACAAATGTTTGTCCAGCCACTGCTTAAAGACTGCCAATGAGGGGGAGCTCACCACCTCTCTAGGCAACTAATTCCACTGTTGCACAACTCTTACTGTAAAAACGTTTTTCCTAATATCCAGCCTGTACCTTCCCACCCTTAATTTAAACCCATTATTGTGAGTCCAATCCTCTGCTGTCAACAGGAACAGCTCCTTGCACTCCTCTAAGTGACAACCAAATACTTCAAGAGAGTAATCATGTCCCCCCTCAACCTCCTCTTCTCCAGACTAAACATTCCCAAGTCCCTCAGCCTTTCTTCCTAGGGCTTGGTCTCCAGGCCCCTAATCATCCTTGTCGCTCTCCTCTATACCCACTCCACTCTGTCCATATTCTTTTTGAAGTGGGGTCACCAGAACTGTACACAATACTCCAGGTGCAGCCTGACCGATGCAGTGTACAGTGGGATTATTACATCTTGTAATTTTGATGTTATGCCTCTTTTGATACACCCCAAGATTGCATTAGCCTTTTTTGTTTCCGCATCACACTGGCTGCTCAAATTTAACTTATGGTCCACCCATAGTCCAAGATCTTGTTCACACACACTGCTACCCAGAAGTGTATCCCCCATCCAGTATGCAGGTTCCTCATTTTTGTTACCCAGATGTAGAACTCAGCACTTATCCTTGTTAAATCACATCTTGTTCACATCCACCCACTTTTCCAGTGTGTTCAGATCTCAAGGAATTCTATCTCTATCTTCTGGTGTGTTTGCTGCTCCACCCAATTTGGTGTCATCAACAATTTAATGAGTAGCTCCTCCACCGTCATCCATATCATTTATAAAAATATTGAAAAATACGAGGCCCAGAACTGAGCCCTGTGGCACCCCACTGGACAATCTCCCTCCATTCAGATGAAATGCCATTGACAACTACTCTTGGAGTGCAGTTCCCCAACCAGTTCCCTATCCACCTAACTATCCTAGAGTCCAGTCCACAGTCCTCTACTTATTAAAGAGGAATTAGGTATTGGGTTTAAAGTACATCCGTAAATTTAAAATAACATCCTTCTGCCATTTTATACTAATGCCTAAATCATTGCATAATAACAGGAACTGTAACCAACCTATAACTGTTCTTACTTCATCATAGCAATACCACAGTTCTTCTTATTCACCATAGTAATACCACAAGCATCAGCATCAGTTGTAGAGAGTGCAGAATCCTCCCCAAAACAATCAGGTGAACTATACCTTATGCTTATTAATGGGATCACCCTAAAACAGATGGTTGTTATCCTATAATGCTGAATGCACCTAAGAGAAATAGTGACAAGGGGACCAGAGGAAGTCTTCCAATATGACTAATTCATCCTCTAATCAGAGACATACATAAGACTCCTTCAGAGTATTTTGGAACTTAGTAGCTTTAATTTCTATATGCCTGAAATACAATGTGGAATGAAAAAATGATAAAAGATTTAAAGCAAGTGTCATAAATTCATGAGGTCATATGAAATATTGTTAATATCAGTGGAATGCAATTCATATCAATCAGTTTGACAGCAGAGACTGATAGGTGCACAGTGGTACATTCCTTCTAAAACAGGTCAAAATTCATAATGATGAAACATAGGCATGAGAAGCATTTGCCAGCTGATGCTACACCCAGCCCAGATACTGGCTTCTTCAGAGCAAACCTTAATGTGTCTATGGCCTAGTTAGATACAGGAGGTAACTGAATTATAAATTCCGGGGTACCTGAATTACAAACCCAGAGCTATGGCTATCTGTGCAGCGTTGAAAAGTGTTATTTCTTTGGGCATGCATTTAATAAATCTTATTGGTTCAATATGATATTTCCCTCTGTAAACCTAGGAGAAAGGCATAGCCAGTAATTCATACTCAGCTGTTCAGATAGCTACTGATTGCAACTTCCGATCTCACTTACCATAATTTCAAAATTAATCAGTAACAAGCAGAAACTGTATGGCATTTATTAGTCATTGAAAACTTGAGTAATATCAGGAAATATCATATACGTTGTCAAGAGTACTGTAAATCAACTTGTTACCCTGTCCTCTTTTCTAAGCCGAGAAGGCCTTGAGAGATAGTAAAATATTTATATAAATATCTTTAATTGCCACCTCCCAACAAAGATGCTATCAGGGACTCCAGTGACACAGCTGGGAACTTTTGAAGCAGAGGTTGAGCCCTAGACAGGCCTGTAGCTACAGTGGGGCATTTTGGGGCTTGGTCCCCTGACTTCCTGCCACGGCACCCCCCAACTTCCATCTAGCCCCCAGGCCTCCTGGCTCTCTGGGCCACCCAGAAGACTCCCAACTCTCTGGGCCACCTGAAGGACTCCCAACCACCACCCCTTCCCCAAGCGTGGCTTGCTTCCCCATGTAGTCAAGCAGAGTGCAAACGCTAAAAAAGTGAGCTTTTAAAATTTTATTTTTTTTTATTTTTTTATTTTGTGACGTCAATGCCCTTGACTTATTTAAAGGCCCCCTGAATTACAAAATCCTGGCTATAGGCCTGGCCTGATGAGGAGGTTATGTCTTGAAAGCCCAAGATGAGTGGAAACAGTGTGTACATTACATCTTTCATGTGAAATCGCTGCTTTTAGTTAAGTTAAAAAGTGAAGGGTGCTACATTCCCCAATTTTGGTTCTAGAAAAAACATATCTTTGACTACCTTGCCTGCTCCAGTAGAACCAGCCACAGCTAATAGTTCTCCCTTTTCAATTTTGAGGTTGATATCTTTAAGGACAGGAGTAAAATGAAGTGGGAAGTTACTGAAGAATAGACCATCATCATTACTGGATATGCTTGTATTATGATGATACTCCTGTTTTGCTTTTGTAAAGAGCTCCCCAGTCCCCTACAAAACAAAACAAAACACCCAAAATTAAACAGCTATAGTAGACCTACTATCTACATTACTATGAAATGCCAAACAGCAACATATACAACTTCTTCTAACATTAGTTTTCATTTGTTTGTTTGTTCGTTTGTTGATTTCTAGTCCACCTTCCCTGCACAGCAGGGCTCAGGGCAGATTACAGCAATAATTATGAACAATCATTATGCAATAATTAAAACCATTAAAATAGGACAATAAATTAAACATATTACAACAAGATAGCGATCAATACAATTCATAAAATCCCTGAATTAACTATCTGTATAGGTGTTCAATAGGATCAAAAACCTGAGCAAGTGGGCCAGTCGCAACCCAGCAAGTAAACAGTGCTAGGCAAAGGAGGGGAGGATGCTGTCATAAGAACATAAGAAACGC
The DNA here is from genome assembly GCF_001447785.1 of Gekko japonicus. Classification (NCBI taxonomy): domain Eukaryota; kingdom Metazoa; phylum Chordata; class Lepidosauria; order Squamata; family Gekkonidae; genus Gekko; species Gekko japonicus. The sequence goes on from NW_015169177.1 coordinate 141,334, forward strand.
CAATGTTGGATCAGGCCAAAGGCCCATCCAGTCCAACACTCTGTATCACACAGTGGCCAGAAATACCAGTGCCATCAGGAGGTCCACCAATGGGGCCAGGTTAGATATTAGACATCCACCACCTCAACCATATACATGTACCTATATTATTAACACACTTAATATAATTGCAGTTTTGTAGTTACTTTTTATTTTTTTACTATTGACTTTGCTTTGAATACTAATAGTTTGAGAACAATTAACGTATGTTCACCAAGTGATGTCTTTGAGTTCCTCGTACAAATACTTCACTTTATGTATATCTATTACCCAATGTCAACTAAGACCCTAGGATAGTCTATTGTAAACTAGTAATATCTTTAATTTCTAAATGCTGTTTGCAGCATTTGAATATTCTGATGGAAAATTTGATAAAGGGTTACTACTTCTTCTACTGGCAGAAAAGCTGTTAATTTAAGAGTCATGCAGAGACACAGGCATACATTGTTGTGTACAAACAATAGGCATGACATTTAGAAAAGTGGCTTAATTTATACTGAATATCATTTTGGAGTATTTGCAGGCAATATATGGGATGCTGGTTATTATGATTTTTAAAATATCTTAATCTACATTTACTGTTTATCCTATAAAAAGGGTTCTTTGATCTGAAACACCTTCAAGTATGAATTAATCGAGCACACATAATAACCCCCCATAATACTCTGCAGTATAGACGTTTGTGCATGACAAATCACTAACTGTACAGTTAAATTGACTGTGTAGAGTTTGTGGGTAGCAATAAAATTAAGAAGTGGAAATCACAGGTTCTTCAGTCTCCTCTGGGCTAACTTGCTTTTCATCTTAGAGGCATTATTTGCTATCAGTTGATACAAAATTCTCAGAACTATTTCCCTACCATCAAAGACAGTTGCTGCTGTGAAGAGGTAAGAATCCCACAGAGACTAAAGCCCTTTTCAGAAATTATCTCCCTGCATGCCAGGAACTCAGCAACCATATATGTTGGGAGTGCATACTACCCTTGATGGTCCCAGTATGTGTAGCTGCCACATCATCTAAGCATACGTGACAGACATAATTTGCACTGGAAAGTCCAGTAGTCAGTTTGCTCTTACTGAAGCTGTACATGCATGCATGCATGCAAAATACATGTGCATGTTACCCGTATTCAAACAACATAGTAATCATGCATATTCAGAGGCTCTACACAGAGTTGTTGATCTGCTGGTATGCATGGATGCAATATCTGAAAAAGTCTTAAGAACTACTTGTAAGTGAGCAAATTTCCCTGTTAAATGGTGTATCATTTTGCATCAACACTGCAAAAAAAGGGGAGGGAGACGAAAAATTCACTTATCTTGTACACTGATTGTGTTTCCTGCAGAAGAGACAAATCAGTGGATGCTGGCCCATTAGCGGGAATTAGGGTTGCCAGGTCAGCTGCTATGGCAGCAGACCTCTGGCTGGCAACCCTCACTTCCTGCCACCACAGTTGGCTGGTGGGAAAAAATATCTTTTAAAAAATGCTGGCTCAATGGCATGTCAGTGCCAGGTAAAATCTGGAAGTGATGCCATGCTGGAAACATCACACTGGCAACTCTATGGCATGATATCACTTTTGGGTTTCCCCTGGGAATGATGTCACACAGTCATGTTGACAGCATCCCCCCCTATCCCAGCTAGGCTTGCCAGTTTTGGGGGGCTTCAGCCCACCACCCGCCAGCTAGCCTGCAGGGTAAACCCTGTCCCCAAACAGCAACATCCCCATGTGATTTCCCCATGATGACATCACCCAGAAGTGACGTCATCACACTGGGAACGCCATGCGGGGATGCTCTGGTTTGAGGGCAAAACTCTATGGTTTTAAGCCAGTTTTACCATAGAGTTTTGCCCTCGAACCAGAGACTTCCTGGAACTCCCCCCAAATCTTTCTGCCAGAGCAATGAGAAGCCCTAGCAACCCTAATCCCAGCCTGCCTGTCTGCCAGGAGTACTGGGCTGTGAGCACAATCAAACACAGCACTTCAAGCAAGTTGCTCTCCTCAGAGGCAGAAGGGCTTTTCTTCTCTTTTTAAGGCCTGTTGATATTACATTAGTTCTTATGCCTTATCTGAGTCTCTGACAGATCAATGGATCCATAATCACCTGAATCCATCAACAAGGCCAAGGGGAAGAAAAAATGGACCAGTTAGGGACTCCCTTAGATGATGAAATTTGATGACTGCCAAGTATGAAGTAGCATACTGTTTCTTTAAAGCCTTTGTTTCTCCTCCTCTTTGCCATTCAGAATTGGGCCTATGCATCAGAATTAATCCAGGGTGGTTTTTATACATGCCCGTATATACATGTAGACATGGAGATCAGCTCCTTATAACTGAGGAGGCAGCCATTTTCTGTTAGTAAGATGGGGAAGCCTGGAGAGGAGGATTCACATAGGCATGTTTCTCACAATGAAACCTTGCTGCAGCTGCAGAATGAAGAGATAAGCTTCCTTCTTGATGTGAGGGGAGAAAATATTATCCTCCCAATATTTCCTCAGTCTGAGAAATTGAAAAAGAAGGGTTATAGAAAGTAACCTTATAAGGAAAAATGCTGGAGCTTCCCCCACCCCCCAATATAAATATTTATATTGGGGGTGGCCAAATGAAACCAGATATTTCAGGCTGCTATTTCATACAGGCTTACTTCCTAATGACTACATGGCTTGCTTCTGTATGCATACACCATTAAACTAAACGCACTCAATCATTTTGATACCGGTACTTGTGAAAAACATTACCTCTAGAAAAGGAAGGTGTTAGAATTCCTGTAAGTCTCATTTCTGAAACCAGCAATCCTTAGTCTGGTTTGGGCAGGTTGTATGTCATTAATTAAGTGGTGAGGGTATGCATTTGTCTTCTCCATGTGGCCAAAGGCCTCCTTTCTTAATCTTGCTTTACAATATGGAAAATGAGTTTTTGAACTAGGGATTTGGAATGTTGATCAAATTGAGACCTGCAGTGCTAATTTCCTTCTTTTTTCTCTTCAGCCTTACTTCAGCCTAGTCTGCTGAGAAATGAGTTTTAGAATGAGGGCATATGGAAGGATTTATTTCATGTTGCAGAGGGAAAGGATGGATTAAGTTAACACCTGCATAGAGATTAGTGTTACCCTTTTCTACAATTGGACAATGTTTCTGGAATTTCTTCTAAATACTGTTCATCTTCTGCAAGGGAAGAGAATGGGGGAAATGAGAATCAGTTGGTTCTGCCTAAGGCTGATTCTAGCTCTGCCTAACACTGATCAGTTGTTCTCTGCCCCACCAGCCCCAGTGGGTAGCAACCACCACTGACAAATTGGTAAAATCCTGAAGAATCTCAGGAGTAATTTGGAATTATTCAAGATAGGCACAACATCTTCCCTCCATTCTGTCCTTATACTACAGGTAACTTTTTGCCTTTGTCATTGCCTGTATTGTGTATTGGGTTGCTTGCTTGCCATTACCTGTACCTTTAATAATTATACAAGACAAAAGGATTCAACATGTAAATCTTCATCTATCTTGAAAATGAACAATTGGAAAAACCTCATTTTTAAATAGTTACGGAGCTCTGCAGAAGAATAAAATTAGTAATGTCTCTATGCCTAACTATGGGAAACTGTCACACTGTACAACCAAGAATGAAGACAAATCAAGTAAGATTACACTATTACCTCATCCCAGAAGGCTGTCACTTTATCCAGTTCAAGCCCTGTAGTTGTTAAATTATATTCCAGTGTTTTATATTCTTCCTTTTGCAAGAAATCCTGTGAATTCAATTACAGTAGGCTTTATAAAAAAAATATAACACAATATGCTGAACTTTGCCACAACCATTTTTAATGCACTTAAAAAATTGGCCCAAATTAATCTCAGGGATTTTAAGACAAAGAGTGTTTAATGGATACCAGTGAAAGTGCATCTTGAAAACTAGCCTTTTGCCTGATACAGGCCCCTGCCACACGGGACGGCTGAAACGCGGCTACTCAGAGCCACTCCAAACTTGAGACGCCGCGGCGGGATCCCACGGATCGCTCCCCGGCACGATCAGATGCTGGGGAGGAAAAGTCCGATGGGAGGGGGAGGCTGCCGAACTGCACATGCTCGAGCATGCGCAGTACGGCCAGGGGCCGGGATGCGGTGGCGCAAGGACGCGCCGCCGATCCCACAGCCCAGCTCGAGGCGCTCCAATGGATGCAACCACCTAGATAGGTGGTTCTTTTTTACGGCGCGGTATCGGCATTTGGGACGGATCAGGGACGGAGACGGCACGCTCCCCAGGTGTTGAGGTGGGATCGCGCCCGTTTGCTCCGCCCCCGTTCCGTCCCGCTCCCGGCCCAAATGGGCTCGTATGAACAGGGCCACAGTAAATGCTGCCATTTTTGTATGGGGGCAATTTCAGATGAAGGCTTCCTATATGACAGTGAGGTGCCAATGTAATCAAACCTATCTCATACCCAAGCACATATGAAAGAGCCCTAACACAGCCTTTTCTAATTTTCCTTTACACATGATTATTAAAAACTACCATCCAAGAATTCAAACTTCTAAACGCAATAACGAATCTAAATGTTCAGAAGCTGACATAGTACAGTCATCTCTTCTGATTTCACTACATCCGAATCCCACTTGTTTGCATGGAAGCTTCTTTATATCAGACTTTGGCCCTGTATATAAAGCTTACACATGAGAAAGACAGTACAAAGCTAGAAAAGTCCTATTTGAATTTTTCACATTACAGGAACGTTGATGTAAAAGCGCATTAAAACAAACTATTCCTCCATGCATATGATGGTATGAGGTTGTGAGGGCTGTACTAGTACTTGCTCGAAAGCCAGTCGGATGCAGTACTCATCTCAGTTTCAAAGCTGAAGAGCCAGTGCTGTTTCCATGGTCATGTGGCCGGCATGACTAGACGCCAAAGCACACGGAACACTGTTACCTTCCCACCTAAGCAGTACCTATTTATCTACTTGCAATTTCTTGCTTTCAAACTGATAGGCTGGCAGGAGCTGGGACCAGAGATGGGAGTTCACTCCATCATGTGGCACTTGGGTCTCGAACTGCTGAGCTACCAACCTTCCGGTCTGCAGTTCAGGTGTCTTAAACACTTGAGCCACCGCAGCCCTTTGAGGACTGTACTACCCTCCACTAAATTTGTACCAATTTTATGGTATGTTTACATTTTTTTCAGCCAACTAACAAGCATATATAGACACATTTGTGGTACTAAATACTTAAAACTTGATGGTCAGCCTGTAAATGTTTAGGATCTGGTATACTAACATAGCAAAATTGCGAAGGGATTATGGAAACCACAAAGTATTTCATATTCATCATTCTCTTCCTTATACCACACCATATCAAAATAATAATTACTTTGTTGGCAATTCCACATTCTGGTATAGGGCTACTTCTTACATTTTTCTCAAGTTATTCTTAAAGTGTGTTTATAGTGTTGTTATGGTGTAATTCACACTGAAACAAAACTTCCTGGTGACTGTGGTAGACTTGCAGGGCAATCCTATATATAGTTACTCCTGTCTAAGCCATTGAAATCCATGCACTGAGACTGGAGTAACTCTGCATAGGATTGCACTGCAAGTATGTTCGTTATATTTGGCATGGTGTTGTTGGGTGTTGCCCTATTTTCTTTTGGTAAAATAAAAAGTACTGAATAAGATAAAATAAATCTTCAATAATTTAACTAACTTATAGCACTCCATATTCTGAAACCACATTATACGTTTTTTAAAATGTTCACTTACAAGTTCCAAATGTATAAAATGACACACAGTATCAAACTAGCTATTAAAACCCTATATTCCCAAGTACATACAAAAAGAATTACTGCTAACAAGATTTTCCCATTGTGAAAAAAGTTTCCAGCTACATGTCAGAATAAACAATGCCACATATTGTAGGGTAAGAAAGGACTGAGATTGTACCTTGGGTTCAGCTTCAATCCAAAATTACACAATATGATTTACTTTCCAGTTGAAATCACTGCGACTTAAAAGTGCTTAATTATGGCCTGTATTCATATGTTGTTGCATGAAATATAGCAATTAATAGTGTTATATTAAGCTCTAATTTTGGCCTAGATAACATGATTTAGATACAGGCTGCAGTCTCCAAAACACTTGTACAAAAGTAAATTCAACTTAATCTCAATGGGCCATTCAAACAAACATTTGGACCACTGCAGCTGAAGTCAGCAATGCCAACAGAAAACTGGCATATCTTTTTCCTCATAACAACAGCAAAGTGATGCAGCAAAACTGGTTCTACAAATACTTAATAAAGTGCAATAAAATAGCGTTGTGTATTTTCAGAGATAAACTGGCCAGTTAATACACCACAAAGGATTACTTTATATTCCTGTAAGGAACTGAGTTTATGTATTGTACCTGTATTTTGTTTATTGCTCCAAGGGAATCATACCATGTCTGCACAGCCCAAGGAAACTGTCTAGTGACTGCCATTCGAAGAACAATGCAGTAGGAGATGGTGGTAAATATTTTTCTGAGGATAATTCCATGGATCAGTGCATACGGAAGAACAGCCAAAAACACCACAAAAAATCCGGAGAAGAAGAATGCTGAGCTATTGAAATATCTCACATAAGCAGCCTTATGGGTCAGCTTTAGTTCACTTCTGTCAAAAAGAAAATCAATAAAAGCAGAAGTCGTTATAGTCAGGGAAAAGGCAGCTGTCATCCTAAAATGACAAGCCAATTTCTATTTCCATAAAACAACATTTTCTCAGGATTGTAGAGAGGACCGGTTTTGTTCCTCTGTTGCCTGCAGCAGAAAAGCTTTCCCATGTTACCAGTGAGGGTGCTGACTCTAAAGATAATGGATATTGGTGAATTATTTATTTATTTATGTTATTTATAGCCCGCCTTTCTCATGGGGACTTAAAGAGGAGTAATCATAGTGAGTCAGTAGAACTGACAAAATAGGACATTCAATAACCAATGCATTAGGATTTTAGAAGTCTGGAAAAGCAGAGAGAACTAAAACATAGCCTAAGTATGCACATGACACATTAAGTGGTACAGAAATTACATAAACTGGATCTTACTTACAATAAGGTATACACAACATATAGACCACAGTCCCTAATAATTTATCCAAGCAAGTCTGTATTACCTGCACAGAAAAGCCCCCTTGCATAGTTCAGTTTTGCATAGTTTGTGGAAAGCCAGGAGAGTGGGAGCCTTCCTGACTTCCTCAGGCAAACCATTTATTATTGGTAACCTTAATGGTATTTAAAGCTAGTGTAGTCCTCATATGCTTACACCTGCACCACTGAAACAATTATACCCATCCCATCCTGATCAGCACTTGTATATGTATCTATACATTTATCTCAATAGGGTAAAAACAGGTCCATGGGGGCCTTGTGACTTCTGCAGTGTGGACTTCAGCAAACTGGCTGACCTTGAGACAGACACCTTCTTTCACACCATATTGTTAAAGAAAGAGAAGCCTTTACATCTGCTCCACTAGTGCATAAATCAGAGATAGCAGAAAAGCCTTTAAAATGCTATGTATGCAAGAATGACTGTGTGCGAAGACTGAGAAAGGAGCCTGAACTCTTTGAAATAAGTGAAGCTTTCCCACTATGCCATGGAATGAGACACGTGTGCTAATTAACTGGATACCAGACTGATTATTTTAAGCACAGGAGCAGGGCCAGCAAAAGTATGGCAAGTCTAAATGTTGGAAAATATTAATATGTAATATTAATGTGTAACATTTTTATTAACAATTTTTAACAATTTTACAAACAAACAACAAAAAAGAAACAAAATGTACATTCTTCTTTCACTTAGGCATACAAAGACATTTAGAAATAAATTAAATCCTGATACAGAGGATTTTTTTGGAAGAATGTCTTTTTCCATTAAGTAACTTATAATTGGGAACCAAAGCTTTACCACTTTGTTGTGGGATTGAATTGCTGAACTATTACATAAAGTAAATGACAATTTGCTCAAAATAAAATAATCCCAGATCTTTTGCTGCTATCATGCTTTTTGCTATTATTAATAGAGTCGAGATTCCTTCCTTTTGTCGTGTAATTTGTAATGTTTTCCAGTTTTCCAATAATATCACTTCTGGATTTAATGGTATAACTATTGATGCAATATCTTTTATATTTGATATTATTTGGGTCCAAAAGGCTTGTATTAGAGGACGTGTCCACCAACAGTGAATAAAATTTGCTAGTTGACCACACTTCTTACAATGTGGTAAGTGTTATTTATTTTGTATAGTGTTGCAGGAGAAATATACCATCGTACTAATATCTTTACAGCTTGCAGTTTTATAGTAAAAGTTTTCAATATTTGACTGGCTGCATTCCAAATTTTAATCCAATCTTCTTCTATCAAATCGACATTTAAATAAGCACACCATTGTCTTTGATATAAAGTTATTTCCTCTTCATCTACCTCATTTAGCAATTTGTACATAGTTGTTATTAAACCAGGTGCTTGTTCTTTTGCCTCATTTAGCAATAATTCTAATGAAGTCATTTGTCTACTTATTGGTTTCAGTAGAGGGGATTCTAGCAAATGTTTAATTTGAAGATATTTATATTTTTGTTGTATTTTCTGTTCTAATTTTTCTTTTTCTATTATTTTACCTTTCTCCAGGAAGAGCACTATTCGAGTGATGCCCACCTGTTGCCATTCTTGAAACTCTACCGGATTTTGGCCAGGAACAAACCAGGTTTGGTTAGTATGGGATGCTTGGTATGAAATATCTGGCGCTAATGATTTCTGTCTTTTATACCATATTTTTAATGAATTAACCAAAAGTTTGCTTTTTGTTTCTTTTTTTTTAGTTTTTTAGCTTTTTAATTGTTCTGGGTTTTATAATAAGTCATATAAAGAATTTACCTTTAAAGAGTCTAATTCAATTTGTACCCAAGTTGGGGGTTGACTTGCCATGGCTGCTTTTATGAGAGCAGCCAAGTTTGAAGCTTCATAATATGTGTATATGTTAGGTAGTTCAATGCGTCCACAAGTTATCGATCTGGAGAGTGTTTGAAAATTAATTCTTCATTTTTTATTGTTCCAGAGATATGTATTTAGTTCACTTTGCCAGTTTTTAATTGTCTTTTTTGGTATTAATATAGGAAGAGCTCTAAACATAAATATTTGGGTAAGATAAAAAATTGTATTATATGTAATCTGTCTGACCAATTTAACAGTTTAGCATTCCAGTGGCCCCACTGGTAGACCTCCTGATGGCACCTGGTATTTCTGGCCACTGTGTGACATAGAGTGTTGGACTGGATGGGCCTTTGGCCTGATCCAACATTGGCGTCTCTTATGTTCTTATGTAATTCTTTAATTAGGTTTTAATTTAATGTCGCAACTTTTTGAAGTTACACTCAAATATTTGTTCAAATTTAGCAGGAATATAAATACCTCTGCATGGTTTGTCTGGATGCTTGAAATTATACTTTTCTATAATTATTTTAAATTGGGAATGCTCTATATTTAAAGGATATACTAGAGACTTTTCTCTGCTAACTCTAAGATCTGAGATGTTTCCAAAATTGTCTATGTTATTTTGTAGTTCTTCTAGAGATTCCAGTGGATTTGTAATATATAATATTAAATCATCTGCATATAATGATACCTTATGCTCTTGCTTCCTCACCATAATTCCTTTTATTTTCTCATTTTTTCTTATAATTTCTGCTAAAGGTTCCATCACCAAAATAAACAATAAGGGGGAGAGAGGGCCACCCCTGCCATGTTCCTCTTTGTAGATATATCTTTTTGGAATTATGATTATTTATTTTTAATTTGGCAGTGGGATTTGCATAAAGGGCTTGTATTGTTCTTTGAAAAATTTCTCCAAATCCCATTAATTTGATTGTGTTTCTCAAGTAATTTATATCTATACTATCAAAAGCCTTCTCCACATCTAATGATAGGAGAAGTGCTTTCTTTTTACTGTTTTCACAATGGTGTATTAAATCAATAGTTTTCCTAATGTTTTCTATTATATTTATTTTCGTTAGAAACCCCGTTTGGTCTTTATTAATGTAGTCTGGAAGAATTAATTTCAGTCTATTTGCTATTATTTTTGTAAAAAGTTTTGAATCAGTATTTAAAAGTGTAATTGGTCGCTAAGAGGTCACTAAAGTCCAATCTTTCATAGGTTTTGGTATCAATATAATTTCTAATTGCTGCCAAGTATGTGGCATATCTCCTGTTTTTAATATATTGTGTAACATTAATAATATTACACATTACCCATAAGTAGTACATATTTGTTGTTGTATGGTAAGTACAGTTATTTAGCAAAACATATTTGGACAAAAGCAAGTGCCCTCTTCCCTTCCTCACCAACACAGCATACCCTCACTGGATTAGGGATAGGCATGAACCGCATTTATACAGTTTGTTTCAGTTTGTGATTTGTGGCCAAACCATGCACCACACCACAAACCTATACAAACCAGAAGATTGGTTCATGAACCAAACCTGTTTGTAGCAGTTTCTGACCCCTGATTTCTGCTCCCCACCACTTTTTGTGGGGAACAGAAAGCAGGGGTTTACATGGCTCTGAGTAATTTAAACCCCTGCTTTCTGCTTATCATGGACCACCATGAACTCCCTTAAAATGAATGGAAGTTCATGGCACTCTTCAGTTAGCAAACGCTTTGCAAACCATGAACCAGTCAAAATTCTTCACAAACTCACATTTGTGAGCCAGTTTGTGCCCATCCCTACAGTGGATATCAAGTGCATAGCATCCAAAAACTACAAATACATTGAATATGTGTTGATCCAGACTATGCAGTTGATGTCCCAGATACTGTTCCCAATCATTGGCTTGTATGTGCCTGCACTCAGATTGAAAGTTATATCCCAGCTGTGGTTGTTTTCTCACAGCAGGAATGTTCAGTTGGGAGGGATGGGAAATATGAGGTTACCCCCCCACACTTTCCACTGTGCATAGGGAAACAATCCTGGAAGTATCATTAGATCCAGTTACCTTCTTGTGTACAGAGTACAAATTTTTCTCCATAAGTACAAATAAATGTGTAGTTAAAGAAACCCAGAACATTACATTTTGTGAAGATTGACTAGGATGAATGTGTGTGTGTGGGAGCTCTCTTCTTCTGGATCTTTCTCCTGGAATTCAATGTGTTGTATTTTCATCTGGCTTTGAACTAAAACTACAGAATGCTAAAAATTGTCCAAATAAACCAAATTAAGTGTTTTGGTTAGCTGTGTCTTCTGGTTGGATCTTTAAGGAGGTCAAGAGAATTACAAAAAATACATAAATTCTGCAACTAGAGAAAAGGGAAGAAGAAGACATTACTAACTTCATGTAAAAGAAAGTTAAAATCTGAAGGAACACATAGCTGTTGGAATATCAAGAAAAATAAAGTCCTCACTCCTACCAAATCATGTTTCATGGCAAAAGGCAAATATTATCTGCAATACCTGGGGGAAATTGTGAAGCTCCTTATCAGTTTATTGTATGAGAAAGAAATATATCTCCCAGAAGAGTAATAGAGCAATTGAAGTTGACTGAGTTTCAGAGTACCCTTTCCCCCAGTACAACAAGCAAAAGGTTAATCATTCAGTGACTGTGCATCATCAAGGTGTATTGGGAAGAGGAAATGTGTCTCCAGGGGATATCCTGGCCCTTGTATTGTGTGGGATGAGATTGGATGAGATATTTAATGCCAAATCAGACTTTGAAGAATTACAGAAGGATGTTGCCGAACTCAGTGCCTGAGCAATAAAACCACAAATCATACTTAGTGTTGATAGCTGGACTGTAATGCACATCTGTGGGAGGGGAAAACAACCCAAACTTGTTCCCAATTCACAGTTCACTAGTGTCAATTAAATGTGACTTATATAATAAGTTTATATTTTATGAGAAGAAATGTTACAAGGAATATATATAAATGGTTCAGTTCCAAATAAGCAATTCCTTGTCTGGTATTAGCTGCATTGATGACTAACCTGATGCCCTTGCTATGGTATTTAAGTTCTGTAAATCCAGTTATAATACTGATGATGTAAAGTTTGAAATGTAATATTTGTTTTCAGAATTCTAATGGAGAAGATTGTAGTGTAAAAAATGAAGTGAGACATAGGCAGAGGTCATTTCGGGGGGAAACGTGGGGGAACACAGTTCCCCCGGGTGAGGTGCAGGGGGCGGGGCACATGACGAAGCCCCGCCCCTGCTTCCGGCTGCCCTGCTTCCAGCCCTCATTCAGCCAGGAGGAGGCAGGAGAAGAGGGAGGGTAAGTTGCTTCCTCCCCGCCTCTCCCCACCCCTGCCTGCCTGGGGATAGGGAGGGCCTTGGCGGGTCTTCCTCGCACTCCCGCTGGCCTTGCAGGTCCACCGCCGGGCCCCTGATGTCAGGGGGTGTGGTATATGCTAATGAGTTATGCTAATGAGTTCCCCTAGCTCTTTTTCTACGAAATGACCCCTGGACATAGGTACTGGGTTGGTTTCTTTCTCTACTGAAGGACCTCTTTGTAGACCACACTGGTGGTTCTGCCCTCAGGTGCTAGGATCACCAGGCTGCTTGGTGAGCTCACTCTGGAGCAGGCCACATATAACTATCAATGTGACAAGCAGTCATCTGTTAAGTCAATTCCTGCCACCTTCAGTGATCATGGTGTTTTCCCTGCCAGGTAAGTCCTGGAAACAGTCCTCATGGACAATTCAGGGAAATCCCATTGAGCAGGTCAAATCATTTAAATACTTAGGGATCAATTTCTACTACAATGGGAGCTGGGCTACTCATCACAAATGTGCTACTACTCTAGCAAGAAACAGTGGTGAGGCCATCGCTCACTTTTTCTACATGAAAGGCAACAGATATGTGCCAATGGCCTTAAAAGTCTTCAATGCAAAATCTAGTTCACAATTCCTATATGGCGCTCCTATTTGGATAAGTGCAAATAACCAATCAGCAACCAATCCTTTTTTTTTTCTTTTCAGAAAATCCTTGGATTTCCTAATTGGGTGGTAAAGCATTTGGGACTCATGGCGCAGACTCAGAGGAGGGCAGATGCTTGGGTTTTTTGCTCCAAGATGCTAAGTGCTTTTATCTCTCTCTTTTATTTTATTTTAGAACATAGCTTTTAAATACGCTCATTTTATCACTCCTTTCAACCTTGGAGTTCATGTTTTCTTCTTCCTTAAGTTTTGGTAGCTTAATTGGATCATCAGACTGTGTGCTTATACTATCAGAGCATTTAGAAGCAGCAGCACCCAAGAAAAACATTGCTGTTGATGTATTAAGTTCTACAAAGTTCTACAAAGATAGCCATTGAGCCAATTAATCTGAACTGTGAATTTAACTGTGAACCTAAATGTGAACTACCCAACTGAGATATTTAACAGCTGTCAAAAGTCTGTATTTCACTCTAATGGCCCAGAGTGAGGAAAAAGCTAGAATGAAGTCTCACAAATGGAGATGGGAAGTAGAGGAATTTGTTCCAAACAAAGATAGAGGACTTTTTTCCATTAACTGCCTCAGAACCAGAAGATGTTTTTCAAATACCTACCTCCAACCACTTTTCTCCACAAAGTGAAGACATTAATAACGTCTTTGAAAGTGTTTACTCTGCTGCACCACTTGAAGCACATGATAGTGGCGTAATTAATTTTGACACAGCTGAAGACCCTGACACTACAACTCACCTCGAGACAGCTAATTTGGCCATAGAAACGTCTGCAGACTTGCTCATTCTGGTGGCTGAATCAATGAGTCTTATCTGCAAAAGGCTCAGTTCTCTACACTCTAACATACTGAACATTGCTGAGTCACTATCAAGGTTAGTTGGTGACAAGGGTGATAGAAGCAAAGCATCTCCAACCGTTAAGTTCTTTCCCTTGCAGCCATTGGATTTGAATCATCCTAATCCTGACCTTGATCCCTATGAAGCCATTGCCGACTCAAGGTTAGCTGAATCCTGTAATCAACAACCTGAGCATCATGGCAGCTGATTTGGCAACTTTATCTAATATGTTTGACTATGTAAATTGAAAGGAGTTTTTCTGTCCTGGAAGACATCTACCCTGGTTAGAAGACATCTGTATGATTTGTTTGGACCCCAAATAGGATCCGTGGATATAAGATCAGTGGAACCTTTGAACAATCTGGTTTCAACTCAAAGAGTCCTCCTATCATTCAACAGCTCAAAACTCTAATTTAATTCTTAAGCAAAAAGTATATTTAAAGTCAAAAGGGATCTTTCCTATGCAAGTTTTTCACAACGCAATCATTGAGCCACTTATTTCCAAAGGCACAAAAGGTAATACTCCAGCTCACTCCAATGCTGCCTCTCAGAAGTCGCCACCAGCTCACTCCAATGCTGCCTCTCAGAAGTCGCCACCATCCCCCAAGGCTCAATACATGGATACTGACCTACTTGACCAAGACGTTCTTGACCAAGAAGTACAAAACCTTTTCAGCAATCTTCCTGTTTCTGAGAAAGCAGCAATAGTTGACAGACTGGAAACAATGACTGCCAGCTTGTGAGGGAACATTCCAAACACCACCAGCCATGTGTTTACCTCATTGCTGCTTCCAGAGAACAGCACTAAGAATCCTCAACAAAGTCTTGAAAGCAACCTACATCCCTCAACTCAAGTTGGGATACATTCTTCCATCCTGGAGACAAATGATTCCTTCTTAACTGAGGGGATTAAAATAACTCAACATAATCCATGGCAAACAACTTCTGACTCCCATACTGGCCCAGTTAATGGCTGTGTATTCCACAATATGAACAATTCTCTGGATCGACTCTCTCCAGCAAACTGACACACAACTGCTCCTCCTCCTACTGCAATAAAAATTATTTCTTGAAACATTGCAGGATGGAGGAGCAAAGCCAATGATGTCAGCTTTCTTTGTTATATAAAAGGCTTTGATATTGTACTCCTCCAGGAAACGTGGTCTTATGATATGACTCACTTAGAAGGGTTTTACTCCTTCTCTCTTTCAGTTTACAGAGTGAAATCCAAAGGCCATCTCCAAGTTGGGTTATCTATCTTTGTTTCCTTGTCCCTAAAATGTGATATTACAATGCTACCATGTGATAATCCTACAGAACTAGCTGTTAAACTTGTTTTTGAAAGTTCTATTTTGATTATCATGAATTTATATGTGCCCTCCTCCTTAGATAGCTATGCCCTTTTACAACATTGGGAAAGGTTATCCACCCTTATGGAAACATTAGAAAGGAAATTTCCCTCAGCTGAAACTATTTTGGCTGGGGACTTTAACGCAAGAGTAGGAAAAGGTCACTCAGTTTTTCTCAGACTTCCTAATTGTGTCCCATATGCTGCGATGTGTCTCGAAACTGGTCAGATGTCCCTGGAAACTCGGGCCTGGCTTTTGACCATCAAATTTTGGTTTTGCCTTCTGTTTAATCCTGACCTGAATTGTTTTACCTTTTTAATGCTGACAGATCATTGTGAATCTAATTGGCTGAAATTAGTCCCAAAAAAATTAGGTCCTTAGGAATACCTTTAGATCCGCTTTATTTATCATCTGCTTCCACAATATTTTATACAATCAAACGCAGGCTTTTAGATATTCAATTTCAGTGCCTGACTGAGGCAGCTAGAAAAACTTGTTCTCCAGTTCATCTGGCATTACACCAGACACTGGGCAAAACAGCTATTTATTTCTGCTCTTTAACTGACCCGTGCGGGGAGAGCAGGGTAGAAATCGCATAAATAAATAAATAAAAGATGGGCATTTATGTTAGCCAGATTTAACACATTGCCATCGGCCATCTTCTCTGGAAGATGCCATAAAATCCCTTATGAACTTAGACAATATTTAATTTTTTATGGGTTAAATCCAACATTTTATTTACTTTAAATGTGTATATTCCAGAAATTCTCACATAAATTTAGCTCTTCAGGCTACTTAAAAAGACTAGATAAAATTGCTGTGCAATTAATAGCTTTTGACAATCCGAAAGGTGTTAATAATTTTTTTGAAAAAAGGTTTGTGTTTTTTGAATATATTACTGCTTGTCAACCCCGATTATATGCACTACTTATAGAGACTTTGTGTTTTACTAATAAGTTTTGTGCGTATGCTTAACATTTCTCTTCTTGTTTATTAGATGTTGTTGAAAGATACTGTATATAACTAACAAGTAATATGGGTTGTAAAAATATATAAAACTCAATAAAAATTCTATTTTTAAAAAAGACTTGTAAAACATGAACCATAAATATAGATAGTATGTTTCTTTGTGACACATATGGAATCCTAACTAAATTCTACCTTGAATGGTGTCAGAGTGGACTATTTACTACTTCTGTTTATCACTTATACACTAGCTGAGCACAAAGCCCACAAGCTACGTTTCTTAAAAGTAAAGTTACACACCCAGTATTATAATCAATTCTGTATACTAAACAAGATAATACTTATTAATAAAAACATAAGTAACCGTTAAGTATATGAGGAAATAAATCGTAAAACACCTTTAACATTATATAGGCTTTATTCTGGCTTTGCTTTTACCTAGAGAATAGACTCCAGAGGGTGGTGCTATAGGGTACTACAGGGATTTATTATTTAATCTGAGAGCTACCAAAAGCCATTAAAAGAGGTCATCCAGAGGTTTGGGGTGAAATCCTATCAATATAGTAATTACTGCCAATTCCCTCATGGAAGGAAGGGAGGAGGAGGAGGAGGAGGAGGAGCTATGGGCTATGGGCCTGTCCCTTCCCCTCCCCACAACAGACACCCTGTGAGGTAGGTGGGACTGAGAGAGCTCTTTCCAGAACTGTCCTTGAGAGAACAGCTCTGACAGAACTATGGTTTGCCCAAGGTCATCCAGCAGCTGTAGGTGGAGGAATGGGGAATCAAACCCAGTTCCCCCAGATTAGAGTCCACACACTTAACCACTACACCAAATTGAGAACATTCCATTTACTGGTTTTCTGAAGAACAGTGAGTGATGAAATGGTTAGCATGATGGTTAGAGCAGTGGTCTCTGTCTTTTCCAGATCTGAGACCAATTGAGCTGAGAGCACATGACATTAGAGTCACATGACAGGAAGGGGGGAGTCACAGTTATGACCTCACTGGTATCAAGGCCAAGAATATGACCAGCAGACTGAGAGCTGGGAACAAGAAACATACCAAGCACCAGGAGGTCTACTATTGCACGGAACATCTTCAGTGCTGAGTGACAGTATCTCACAGACCTACTGTTCCTCTTAGTGTACATAAAAAAGGAGTTTTGGTGCGCTTGCTAGTACACACATGCGTACTAGTAGCAGGTCCTTCCAAAAGCAACAAAAATGGTCACACTAGTGGGGCTTGTGACCCAGAAGGTGGGATTCCATAACAAGCCTGAAGATCCTGACACATGGGTTGAAGACCACTATATTAGAACAACAGGGACAACAGTGTCAAAAGACTCATAGCAAATAGACCTCATTGTAGAGCCTACTCTGTCATGATGATGGTGGCAAAGAAGAAAGACTTTGAGCTAAAACTGCATTTCAGATCCACTCCAATTTAAGACACCATGCTGGACACAATCACAGTGCCATCCTAAGCATAGTTACATCCTTTTGAAGTATTAGTCTTAGAAGGGTGTAACTGTGCTAGGATGGCATTGTTGAGACCACTAGAGGTTCTCAGAATCATTGCCTGTCCTATTTCATTGAATGTTTTTTTCAAGTTTATAACCTGAGGGTGTGGATTACAGTTTTAGCAAAGAGAAGTCTACTGTTTACATGCTCCACCTTTACTTTTCCAATTACCTTGCCTGGCCAACGAGACATTGATCTATGAGGGTGACAGACACACTCATTAGAAAATTGTTGTTCTTCATGCTCTTGAAGGAGCTGTGTCAAGGCTAGTCTATAGAAACAGTCACTTGATGCCACCATCAAGTGGTGGCAGCTTTTGACCACTGTTCAATTGGGCAGGGTACTCAAGAATATTGTGGCAATTATTGGATGATATTACTTAGATGCATTCACACATTATGGAGTACACAGGATGGGATCCAGGACCCTGCTATTTATCCTGTGTAACAGTCACATGTGACTTGTGTGTTCTCCTCAGTTCTCATGCATATGGTACACAATTGAGATAATGACTACAGTACACATGAAAAATGGGCTTCAACCTTACCTCTAAACCATTTTCCTGGCCTAAAACAATATGAGGGGATGGTGTTTGGCCTGTTGTGAAAGCCCATGAGTTGTATACAAAGTATGCGTGAAGGGCAAGTGGAAACAACGTTTTTCTACACCCTTTGCCAAAGTAGGAAAAGTGACTAATATAAATATGGTTTTGGCTTTTAGAAAGGCTTATCCTATTTGCCTTGAATCTTTAAAACATGAAGAACTGGTCCTTGATTAACTGATTAATGAAACCCCTAAATAAAGCCACAGCATACAGATTAGCTGCAAGAAAAACAAATGTATATGCTCACTGTCGCAGATTTTCAATCATATTTTCCATTGCATTCTCCCAACAGTAGGCTTTGACAGACTGTATATTCTCAATCATTTCTGATGTGATCACAAGTCTCTCATTGATCTTTCCTGCTCTCTGATCTCTGCAAAACAAAGAATTCCAGTTATGCACTGTACTACCCAAGAATTACAGCATAAAAAACAGCAAGCAGGTTATACAGAGGGTAACCTAACTGGAAATAGCACTATGATCCTGAACACTTGCAGGCCAGCATTTGAACAAGACCTTATACATTAGCAATAACCTTTTCAAATCCCATTGCTCTAACATCACAATTTATTTTTATTTATTTCAATAGACTTATAGCCCGCCCTCCCCACATTGTAGGCTCAGGGTGGGTAACGACATATATGTATCTGCAGTTAATGCAGATTTACAATATTAAAAGCATATTACAATACTCAATTTAAAATCCATAAAATCATCATCCTTATATCATTAAAACATCTGCATTAACATCTGCGGTCACCGGAGGGGGGGGCCTAATCAAATGGATGCTCGCTGCCTCAACGAAAGGCCTGGCAGAAGAGCTCCATTTTGCAGGCCCTGCAGAATTGCAATAGGTCCCGCAGGGCTCTGATCTCATATGGTAGCTCATTCCACCAGGTGGGGGCCAGGGCCAAAAAAGCCCTCATCCTAGTTGAGGCAAATTGGAAACCCCTTGGGCCAGGGACTACCAGGAGATGTAGATTGGTAGAACGTAATGTTCTATGGGGCTCATACGGGGAGAGGTGTCTCGAAGATATGTGGGCCCCTGCCCACCTAGGGCTTTAAAGGTGAGCACCAACACCTTGAAACGGATCCAGAATTCAATAGGCAGCCAGTTCAGGTCATGCAGCACCGGGCGGATATGTGCCCGCACAGGCAATGTCATAAACACCCATGCCACTGCTTTCTGCGCTAGCTGCAATTTCTGGAGCAGAGTCAAGGGAAGCCCCACATAAAGAGAATTAGAATAATCTAATCTGGAAGTGACCCTGCACCCATATTGCAGGGGGTGAGTTATGGGGTCTACAGTCTAACCTGCCTCAGATTTAAAAAAAGGCAGACCTGGCAGTGGCAGTGACCTGGGCCTCCATAGCCAATGAGGCCTCCAGGAACACTCCTAGGCTCTTCACCTTCAGCATTGGCACCAACAGCACCCCATCAAAGGTTGTTAGCCTAATACCCAATCGCAGACCCTGACAGCCCACGTGCAGGACCTCTGTCTTTGTTGGATTCAATTTCAGTCTGCTCTGTTGTAGCCACAATTTGTAATGCCCCATCCAGATGTTCAGAATCAGAGTCTGGGTGGCCATCCATCAATAGATGGAGCTGGATGTCATCCACATACTGGTGACAACCCAGCCCAAATAATCTGGGCAAGGATGTTGAATAACATCGGGGAGATGATCGCTCCCTGTGGCACCCGATATCTAAGTGAATGTCGCTGGGACAACTCCCCTCCCAGTGCCACCCTCTGTCCCTGATCTTGGAGAAAGGAGGCCAGCCACTGCAATGTTAGTCTCCATATCCCCACATCGGCGAGGTGGTGGGTCAACAATCATGGTCGACTGTATCAAACGCTGCTGACATATCTAAAAGAATCAGCAGCACCAAGCCACCTCAATCCAGATGTCTCCGGAGGTCATCCACCAAGGCGACCAGCACCGTCTCTGTCCCATGAGCAGGGTGAAAGCCAGACTGGAAGGGATCCAGGATGTTAGCATCCTCCAAGAAAGCCTGGAGATGGAATGAAGCTGCATTGACACTATAGTATCTTCAAAAACTCCTAAGGTATGATCCAGTGAAAACAATTCATTTTCCATTCCATTGATTTCAGAAGGAGTTATATATTTAACCTGCATAACACTACATCTAGAAGAAGCTTACTCTGCAGTGCACTCTCAAGAGTATCTGTTTTGAAACCCATCTTCCATTAATGTGGAATTTGGAACTCCCACATTGAGCTGCATGTGATAGGTAAGTGATATGACACACTGTCAAGGCAGAGCACTTAAACATGAGTGATGATACAGTATTATATTCAGTTTTACCCCTCATTCTGATAGAATCTGGATTGCATATCTATTGTGGGAAGGATGAAGCCTCTAATACCAATGATATGTCAGCACATAAAGTTCAGTTGCTTCGAAAATTAAATACTTTGGAGTCCTGATTCTGCATAAGAAAAAAATGCTATAAAGTTCACTGGAACTGAAATTAGCATTAAAACTCCCAGAGTGAAAAGACCAAGGAGAAAAACTGTACACTAGACTTAATAACAGAAGGAACTGTACATTATTGGCAAGAAGGGACAGGGATGATTGGATAAATAAGGACAGCTGGTTAGAAAGTTAAGAGAGGAAAGAAATATCTAGCTCTTGAATTCTTCCTGTTGTAGTTTCTGCTTTCTCAATAGCACTGTGTCCCAGAATTCATAAGCAGGCAATGAGGGTCAAAACTTGGAAGAGGTAAAAAAAATTAAATCACCCTGAATTTAACGAGCCAAATATTTGCTTTCACACATGTATATAATGATAAACATAAATTATTAGCTTGCAGATAAGGTAGGAAGATTAAACTTGGCATGTTTTCATTCTAGAAATCAAGGAAATCCAAATCTGCAAACGTTTAATTTTCATGGGAACAGTCACTTCCCCCAATTTTTGAACATTTTTGTCATTCAGCAGACATCTGCAAAACCTTATATTTGAGGCTTCTCAGTTTTTAATTCCACCTAGATGCCTCAGAAGTCACTGTTCACTGGCTCAGAGAGAACTGCCATTTGCCTCCTCCTGTCCCAGAATTCTTTCCATCATTGGACATTCAATCTGGTTGCATCTGAGGGAAAAGTGGGACAGTGAAGCCATCTCCATCAGCCTAGCTGAGATGAACTACCAATCAGCTCTTCCCTTTCCTGAAATGGCCATTCCACCTGTAATATGTCCCTCTTCTATCCGTCATTTTCAGATGTTACAGGTGCCACAGTAACAGATGTTACAGTACCAGGAACCTACCAACTGTACACTATGGGCCCCAGCCCGGCTCTTTTTGTAGCAGGAACTCCTTTGCATATTAGGCCACACACCCCTAATGTAGCCAATCCTCCAAGAGCTTACAGAGCTCTTCTTACAGGAGTTACTGTAAGATCTTGGAGGATTGGCTACATTAGGGGTGTGTGGCCTAATATGCAAAGGAGTTCCTGCTACAAAAAGAGCCCTGCGCGGGGACATATATCATGTGTGAGAACAGGACAACAGGCATTTTTTCTGTATGCATACTGACTTGTGATGTGACATGAACTGTGAAAAAACGCTGGTCCATTTACATATACTGAAGCTGTATGTGCAGGGTAAATATGTGTGTTCCTGCTGTTCACACAACATGGCAGTGCATGCTCCTGAACATGTTACTGTAAAGTCTGAAAAGGTCTTTGGAGTCTATTCAATTACATCCCTTTATTTTATGTGGCAAACACCTTGAGTGAATTGGCAGAATGGTGATATATAAAGATAGCAAATTTCACTGACTATGAAGATATGGGATTATCCAGAAATTGGAGGTATGCATATTCTCAAACCTAGGTAACTTCCCTAAACTACATTCAGAAGTATGGTGCCAAAATCTGAGTCTGCAGGAAGATTTAATATTTTCCAAGAGTTCAAGAATGAAAAAACTAGTAATAACTAGTTTTGGCTTGATGGTCCAAAGGAACTACAGTGTATGGTTGCACAATCGAATAATGAGTTCTCCTTGCAGTCTGTTTAACTTGTATTTCCAGGCAATATGAAAATTCATTTTAAACCAGGTTGTTCACCCTCTTTACCCAGAATCCAGAAGCATGGCAAAAATCTTAATATTTAAAAGAAATACCCGCTTTGTCACCTGTATTTCATCATCCTTCGTCCTAGCCAGGATTGGAAAAGGGCAACGAGGATGAGAAAGCCAAATCCACAAAATGCTGACGCCTCCAACATTTCCCAGAGGAGCCCCAACAACAGCACTACTTGTAAAGGTGCAATCCACACAAAATGAGCCAAGGCTAAACCCTGAAAAAAGATCACAGCAATTGAATATTGAAGCTGTCCTCAGAAAACTACATGAAAACATGTGAAGTGTTCATTAACATAACTCCTTGGAGGATTTCTACAAACAGCAGAACAAGTTTTCCCCAGGTTTGTTATGAGTACCAAACAATATTAGCAAACTGTTTGCTATTCGGCATAGGGTCCAAAAAAGAAATTTTTAGATTTTAGCTGTGGAGATTAAAGCATAATTACAACAGCAATAAATAATAAGGATTAAGTCTAGAAGAGGCAGGACTGTGTAGGAAAATAGGAATAACAAGTGGGAAAATCCAGACTGCAATTTTCAGGATGGTTCCCACCTCTGAGGATGGCTGCACAGATGGGACTGTTCCCATGGACACAACTTTCACAGCTCCTGTGCATCAGCCCAAAGCATCAGCCCTAGCCTTTGGGAAGCCCATTCTGTCATACATGGTGCTGCTGTTGTCGGTCTTCCATGAATATAACAAGGTAACAATAACAATGCCATCACAGACACATTCTTAGATATTCTAAACTACAATGGAATGTAGAGAACAAGGTATGACTTATTACACATAGGTAAGGGGACAGATTCACAGGCTCTGGATGTGTGATTAAGAACCCTGCACAGAATACTGAGAACTGGCTATTGCCTGTACTTCTATCAGATTTTGTTTTATAAGCCATGTACAGCAGCAGGAGTGGTGGGATATAAATATTTTAAGCAAATACATAAACAAGCTAGAACCTGGCTAAAGAAAGAGATCAAGCAGTATGTAATTAGAATTTCTGTTAACATACCCTAATACTGCAAGGGGTTTTTTGAATTGGGGGGTTGTCATTAGTGCAGACACAAAATTACAGACAAAGCAGATTTTTTTTCACATGTATTAGTCATGTAGACGTGCCTCCAACTTTTGGAAGCAAGTGGTGAAATTATTATCAGTTGGGTTGGGTATATAAATTCCTTGTAAGCCAGAGACATTACTGCTGAATTATCTTCCTGACGTTTCCAGAGATCAGCAAATAGCCACTTTACATCTGATTACTGCTGCCAGACTGGTTTGTGCCAGGTATTGGAATCAAAATAATGCCCCTAATCTACAAGATTTGTTGCTGAAAGTAATGGTAATTTATACTTTGGTGAAATTATCCACTTAGAGTAACAGAGATGTACATAAATGTTTCCCTTGCTTGAAAGCCAGTCAAATCCAACTCTAGGGGGAGTGCTCATCTCCGTTTCCAAGCCGAAGAGCCAGCACTGTCTGAAGACATTTCCATGGTCATGTGGCCGGCTTGACTAAATGCCGAGGTGCATGGAACACTGTTACCTTCCCACCAAAGCGGCACCTATCTACTTGCAATTTCTTGCTTTCAAACTGCTAGGCTGACAGAAGCTGGGACCAGAGATGGGAACTCACTCTGTCACGCAGCTGGAATAGGATTCTCAATGTTCACGTGACATGGTGGATTGTGATTTTGCTTGACAATGTACTTTATCTGTATTCTGTATCTCTCTTTTTTTGTACTTTTTAATAATTGTTGTATTTTATTTATTTATTTTTAATTCCAGAACTATTAATTGCAGCCAGTTAACATTGTTCTGGGGATGCACAGCACTTTTGAATATTATGAATTCTGTAGATACCTGCACTTTTTAAAGAAATGCAATAAACATGTGATTAAATTAGTACCAACATACTTCATCAAATTTGTTCAGATTGTTCGAAAGAAGGCTAACGAGCTGTCCAGTGCTTATTTTATCTAGGACTCTGCTTGACAATTTTAAGGTCTGTAAAAGAGAACAAATATCCAAGTAAAGTGATCAAAGGGAAGAATTAAAATGTTAAGACAGTTATTGTCAGGTAAACAGTGTTAGTTGCCAACTGAATAATAATGTTAATTGCCTTATGTTATACTTGGTACACACACAAAAAATTATTACTTCTGTTGCAGTCTGTTTTGTTATATTCATTAGCCTCATTGCAAATAATGACTCTCTCAGTGCATCCACTACCATAGTCTATTAACAATTCCATCCTAAGCAGAGTTAAAGGTAAAGGTTTCCCATGCTCAAAAGCTAGTCAAATCCAACGCTAGGGGGTGGTGTTCATCTCCATTTCCAAGCCAAAGAGCCAGCACTGTCCATGGATGTTTCCGTGGTCATGTGGCTGGCATGATTAAACGCCAAGGTGCATGGAACACTGTTATGCTTTGATTGGTTTAGAAGGGTGTAACTGTGCTTAGGATCGCACTGTGTATGTAAAGTAAGATGTCATATTATTCATATATACTCTATTTTTGCTGTATAGAACAATATCAGCAAACAAAAGAATTCTTCATAAGTGTAACAAATTGTGAAAACAGATATCCGAAAAATCTCATGGAAGAATCATATAAGCATATTCCACCAAATAAACTTGATGTTCTCTCTGAGAAATCTTGGTCATTTTACATAAATAATTGTACATAGCAGCAATGCTTCCTTTAAGCTGTGGAGTCTTGTGAGCAAAATTTCTACTTTGTGAGCTACTGGTATTAAAGTTGTGAGCAAGCGATTTGGCTACTGCATAAATTAGTTTGCTCTGGAGCCATCTTTCCTGAGCTAAGACAAAAATGTGTGAGCTGGAGGCTAAAAAACTGTGACCTAGCTCACATTAACTCAGCTTAGAGGGAACACTGCATGGCAGTGTATGATTTACCAGAACACTGGACAAATTCAGTGGCAAAAGTGAGAAGACTTAGTTCATCCTTTTTTAAAATCTGTACAATAAAGCTCTGCAAAGCAGAGTACAATAATAACACAACAGACTGCTTCGACGGGGAAGGCAGGGTATAAATTTGAATAAATAAATAAATAAAACTACAAAGAAACATCTTAAAAAGCAAAAATAAATCCTAAAGGGCAAAAAAACACAAGAATAACTGAAGAGAAACATAATGCATTGGATCTTGCATGGGCTAGGCCACAATAACAGTCTTTGGTCTCCCATACACTAATTTGAAAAACCTACCTTTTTATAAATTAAGCTAAACATGGCTATCCTAATTTGCATTCCAATGTGATGGAGGCCAAATATAGCCGGATGAAGAAGCAACGTCCGAACTATGAAGAGAAGGCAGAGTCCTATAGCTATGTAGTAAGCTATTGATCGTTCAAGTGAATTGGAAGGATCATAGGAAGCTATTATTCTTCCCAGTAGAAGAGGCTGGACAGATTTAGTAACTTCCTGTAAGAAAAGAAAAAGTGAAAAGCGTCTGACAATTTTTTCAACAATGCTTTACTCTACTGAGAGTCTAGGTTAATATTTTTATACTTTATTCATCCACTATAGATTGCATTTGTTTCAGTATAACATCTTGTTATAGCGCTTTATACAAAGCCTTTGTGTCAGACTGGCAGATGAACGGAATTCCATGACTCAAATCACTACCTTTGCCAAGCCTGTTAAACTCAACAATAGCAATAACTATGAGTTAATTCTCCCATGGGTATAATATTTCCACACACCCCCATGGTTTCTCATTTATTGTTTACTGTTTTATAGCAAGTATATACGGATATATGGTTCTTGTCTAGCCATGTTTGTTTGTTTATCTAACTGAACAACTGGTCTTGTTGGTATGCTGTTTTCAGCTAGACTGAGTAATGAAGATTCAGTCATCATTCACAGTGGCTGTTCCTGATCCTTTTGGCCTAAGCTCCCTCCCCAAATACATCTTAGCTGGGTGAAGCAGTTATATTTCAGCTGGCTTTTCGCTGATTAAATGGTGTTGCATTAGCACTGATTTAGGATTTGACTGGTATCTTTACTGTGGTTTTTTAAATGTATTTATAAACACACTGCAAAAAAGTTAATACACAGAAAAGCAGGGAAAACTTGCAATGTAATATATATGACTTCCAATATTTAATACTCATTCATACAACACCTAATTGTGTTTTATGGTTGATGTTTTCTGTGTTTCATGGTAGTATTATAAGTGACCTCAAACTGGCACACAAGTGGGGCAAAGTGTTGTAAAAAATGAAATAGATATGAAACCCGGATATTCAAAAATTCTTTTGTAGGCTGTTTCCCATTTGAACTTGCTTAATGGTAATAGTGGTGGTGGTTTGCATTACTATATTCCCTAACTTTAAGCTGAAGCACAAATTACAAGAACATTGTTGGAGTACAGGATATAGGGTGGACCCCAACTACATTTTCCTCTAGTGGAAAAGGGATGGGTTTTGCACACTGGTGACTAGCCCTCATGCTGTTCCTGGGAGTTCGCAGGAACAGAAAGCTGCTGTGGGGGAGAGGGGCAAGAAAAGCTCTGTTGTGCTGACCATAGTGCCTTCCATTTGTGAAAAAATTAGGGAGCAGTCCTAAGGAGGTTTACTCAATACTTAATCAATACTAAGTTCCTTTTTATTGTGGGTTTACTTCCAGAAAAATGTTCTTAGAATTGTACCCTGCGTTAAAATCTATCCTATTGAAATCCGAAGTATTATAGGGTTCCCTGTTCAGGTCCCCTCTAGCCAAAACAACCTATCTAGGTCCTCAAACACATTTTGCAGATGAAAATAGAGTCATGCTTATAATACCAATTCTTATACCAAGGATCTTTGATGTACATTCCTCCCCCCCATGTTACATTATGCTGAAGGCTCTACTATACTTGCTGTATAGCAAGGGATAGAAAACATGGACTGTTCCTGCAAAACTGAACAGTACTTTGACTTTCATGTATCCATGGACTATAATACTGAGAATAGAAAATAAACTAAGTAGACCCTCAGATCAACAATTCTGGTAATTCGTGAATGCTGAATTCCCAGCATCATGTAAACAAAAATGTATTTTTAGTAAGACTGTACTTTAGGGATCCCAAGTCCCCCCGGGGGGCGGGGGAACCCCTGCCCCAGAGGCCCGTTCCCCGGCGGCGCTGGATCGGGCCCCGGGGGGAACTCTATGGTTTTCCCTTGTATGGTCGTGGCCCCACCCCCAGCGTACCTGGCGTCATAACGTCACTTCCTAGTGATGTGCATGCAGCGTGCGTGCACACCGGGAGCCACCCGGGAGTCCCCTGCGGAGGAGGTAAGTGCCACTTGGCAACCCTACTGTACTTCCTCTTTTTAGAAAGGGGAAAGCAGGATCCCAAGGAAGCAATCCTAAGCACGTCTATTCAGAAAACAGTCCAGTTTTATTTAATGGAGCTTTCATGAGAGTAATATATATGACTTCCAATATTTAATACTCATTCATACAACACCTATGAAAGGATTCTTAGGACTGCACTTCAAATTACATAGATTGCACTCTTATACTCTTAAATAATTATCACCTGCCTCCCTAAATATCATTCCACAGAAAAATGTACATTTGAATAGTGGGAAAGTTCCACCCTTTAGCTATGCTTTAATTTCTCTTACAATATACAAAAGAGAGTTAATCTACATTAATCCCCATTAAGTGGTTTTGATGTTCCCTTGGGGATATTTAGGGTATTTTGTATGAAATAATTACACGGTACATCAGTTACCATAACACAGGACCACTTCAGTAGTAAAAGTGTTGTGTCATTTTCTTTTGATGAAAAAGAACTGCTACCCTCAAGAGAAGCACATAATTTTTGTGGTACTGTAAATAAGCCAGTTAGACTCCCCTCCCCCCATTATAGAGGAGGAGAAAGTGGAGACCCAATAACGATAATATTATTCTGTGGTCTCGTCTGGGTTTCTTGTGTACAATGAAAATGCAAGTTCAGATATGCCCATTGTTTGCAATTATGTTGTGTTTTGAGACAGCTTCACAACTAATATCAGATTTAATCAGATTCAAGCAATTTTAAAAGAACCCTTACTAGGGATGTGCACAGACCAGGAAATGTAAGCTTGGTTTGGGTCCATGGCACCCCACAAACTGAACCCCGAACTGAAGTGAGCTGAGAGGCTTTGCAAATTTTGTGGCCTTGCAGACCCTATTGAAAGGGACCACAGTACCTTTAAATGGGGTCTGCAGAAAGTAAAAAAACCAGCTGAGCACAGAGAACTGCTTGCTCCCCACCAAAAAGCTGTTTCAAGCTGTCTTGTGCAGTCCCTTTAAAGTTTAAACAGACTGCAGAAGACAGTCGGGAAAATAGCTGCATGGTGGGGAGGCACTCCCCGCCTCACAGCTGTTTCAAGCTCTCTTCTGCAGTTGCTTTAAACTTTAGAAGGACTGGATAAGATAGCCTGAAAACAGCAACCAGCAGAAAGGGGGGGGGATCTCCCAAGAAAGGAATTCCCTCCCACCTTTCTGCTTTCTGTGGAGAGCCCTGGCCAGCAGAAAGAGGGGGAGATCTCCCAGGATCTCCCATGGGGAGCCATTGCCAGCAGAACGGAGGGAGGGAAGATCTCCCAGGAAGGGAGATCTTCCTCCCCTTCCTTTCTGCTGGCTGCAAGCAGCTACTGCCAGTGAAAAGGAGGAAGGGGAGACCTGAGATCTTCCCCCTTCCTTTCCATTGGCTCTGGGGAGACACCACCAGCAGAAAGGAGAAATGGAAGATATTTCAGGAAAGAAGATCTTCTTCCCCTTACTTTCTGCTGGCCGCAGGGAGCTGGAAGCTGGTGGGAGACTGAAAGCAGGGTTTAAATGGCTCCGAAACAGTTGAGTGGTGGGGAGCTCCCCACCACTCAGCTGTTTCTCCTGAAGAGCAGAAAGCAGGGGTAAAAATCTTCTTTCTGCTCTTCATAAACCGTCATGAGCCATCATAAATTGCACCAGAATTTTGTGTTAGTTCATCCAGGTTTTTCAGTTCATGAACTGTGGTTTGTGAACCCCAAGCGGGCCAAAATTCATGACAGACCTTAGTTCGTCAGTGGGTTCGTGGCCATCCCTAACCCTTAAAACAGTATATTTTTAAGCTCTATATTGTGTATAATCTCTATATTTGCAAACCCCAGGTTTTCAGGAGAATATGATTTTTATAACACAGGGGCTATAATAGACACTGCCACAGTATCAGCTATATAATTCGAACCTTGAGTGGTGTTTTGGATTGCCAAAGCAACTCAAAATGGTGTCCAACGATGGGTGAAAAAAACATAAAAGAAAACCAGGAACCGAGAGAACACAGGGAAAGTAGGCACCATGGGAGCTGCAGGGAGGGCATGAAGGAGCAGGGATGGGGAGGGTGGAAGGAAAATTCAGGCAGATGGACAATGAGAGGAGGGAAAGAATGACCACATGAGGTGAGGCAAAAACAGTTCAAAGGAGAGGATAGAGCAAAAGTGGACTATTAATATCAACTCTGCTATTTGTTATTATGTGTTCATTTTCTTTATTATAATCATTTTTGTTTCCATTTTTTTCAATGGAATATACGTTCTTTACATTTGAACACACAGGCTCATATCACAAGGATCTCCCCCATCATGTCTAATTTAATTTAGTTTAATTAAACTGTGAGACAGTTAATTAGGCCTTACACTTAATTCACTGAAACAGGTTTCCTGCCTTTTGTCCCAATTGTGCATGATAGCAGCTAGGAGAAAATTTTTATTGGGAAACAGAGTAGAAAGGTTCACACACACCCCAAAATCAGGTGTTCTCACAGTTGCTTTTAATGAACGTTACAGATATCTCAGATCACCATCTTTGATCTCTCGTGTCTCATCAGGTTTGCTCCAAGACTTTGTCTTTCTCACATGTAACTGATTGCACTACACACAAATTAGGATGACATGAAGACACTGCCTGACATCCAGCTGGGGAAGGACATTTCCCTCTCCCAGTCTGAATTGCTGCCTGCCTGTATGCCAGTCTGTACAAGCAAAATATCTGCTTCTGTTTTTCCAACCTTCCTGTAACTGGAGGGGAGGCAAGTACAGCATTCATCTTACTTCCTCCCACAATATATTGTGCTATCTGCCAGTATTCAAGCAGTTGCAAAGAAAATATTTCCTGCTGTTCTTAATAGGAACAACACCAGATAGAATGCAATAGCAAGCAATAAATCAAATCACTCCTCATGTCAGTGAGCCAGCAACATGTTTAGCATCAATCAACACTTTGGAAAAGCAGAGCTATCATCACTGCCCTCTTTGGTGAAAAACTCTGTGTATTTCTGCTGATAAACGTCCTTCTCAGTTCCCTGTGTGCTGAATCGCTCTTTCATTACTTCTTCTCTCAAAGATGATCTCAATAGCTTGTTTAATTACACATGCTAAGAACTGAGTGAGCATTCTTCCTTCTTCTGTGTCTGCTTGTCTCCCAACAGTGAGAACATGTCAGATGTAAGAGTGTGTGGGGGGGGTATGGGCATGAACCCCCCAAAAGTGGTTCTGTTCAGAGCATTTCCTGAACCAAACCTCAAGCCAAACAGACTCATAAGGGCCCCACCTGAACCAAGCTATCTGGAGAGCTCAATACTGCCTTTCTCCCATATGCAGCAAGCCACCACCAAAAGAAAGGGGGTGGGGACCACCCTGGAAGGGACTTCCCTTCCGCCTTTCTCCCGGCCACAGCTTGCCAGGGACAGGAAAATGGGAGGGAATGCCTGGGAAGGGTTAAATGGCTGCCAGCTGGGGCTAGGAGAAGGGGGAACTCCTGCTTCAAAGGGGGAAGCAAAACCAAGAGGTTTAATAGCTCACAGCCACTTAACCCATTGGTTTCGCTTCCCCCCTTTGAAGGGGAGAGCAAAAATGAAAGGTTTAATGGCTCACAGCCATTTAAACCAAACAGCTCAGTGGGTCCGTGGGTCAGCTGTTAGGTTTAAATGGCTGGCTGGCAGCCATTTAACCCATTGGTTTTGCTTCCCCCTACTTCGAAGGGGGGAGCAAAAATGAGAGGTTTAATGGCTCCCAGTCATTTAAACCTAACAGCTCAGTGGATCTACTGGTCAGCTATTAGGTTTAAATGGCTGGCCTTGAAAAGCCAAACTGAACCAGCCACAAGTCTGTTACATGTTTGGGGAAGGCACCCTCCATGAACATTTTTCTCTCCACAGGAGCTATTTAAATCACACAAGAGGCATGGGAGGAAAGGGTTAAACACTACCTTCACCATGCATCATTCCCGGATATTCAAAGCATTCATGTGGGTCTACTAATTAACTGGGTCTTTTAAAAAAAGAGAGAGAGAGAGAGAGGGAGAGAACCAATGCTCCCTCTAAGCTTTGGAGTCTTGTGAGGAAAGATTCTACTATGTGAGCTACTGGCATTAAAGTTGTGAGCAAGCCATTTGGCTACTGCATAAGTTAGTTTCCTCTGGAGCCATCCTTACTGAGGTAAGACAAAAATCTGTGAGCTGGAGGCTAAAAAACTGTGAGCTAGCTCACACTAACTTAGCTTAGAGGGAACACTGGAGAGAACCTAATAATGGATTGGTTTGGTCCTAATTTTCTGATAATGAACCACATTTTTTAAAACCCAGTTGTTTGAACCTCTCAAAATATTCTACATGATTACATTTAATTTTATAAAAATACAAGAGCATCTCCAGGCATAAGAACATAGAAGACAATGTTGGATCAGGCCAATGGCCCATCCAGTCCAACACTCTGTCACACAGTGGCCAAAAATACCAGGTGCCATCAGGAGGTCCAACAGTGGGGCCAGGACACTAGTAGCCCTCCCACTGTTGCCCCCTCAAGCACCAAGAAGACAGAGCATCACTTTCCCCAGACTGAGAGTTTCTATCTATACCTTGTGGTTAATAGCCACTGATGGACATCTGCTCCATATATTTATCCAATTCCCTGAAGCCCTCCATACTTGTAGCTGCCACCACTTCCTGTGGCAGTGCATTCTGATTGATTACCTTTGTGCTTAACAGGAAGTGCACTAGTTGCTCTAAAAAAAGCTACAATGAAAGTTAGGTCATGGTCACATGGTCATTTTGATCAAGTTTCACAACTATTCCCTATCACTTTTAAAAGGGCTGATCAGACAGCCGATTCTGTCTCCTGTATTGAAGCAGACTCACCCCCACAATCCTCCTGGTTTTCTAGCATGTTTTCCAACACTGGGAAAATCAAGTACTTTCCTACTACTTGCACTGTGAATCCACAATTTCTCCTATCTGGACAGCCATCTCTCTCTTTGAATGCGATTAGGTCATCTGTACACAGAGGTCATTTCGGGGGGGATCGTGGGGGATCGCAGTTCCCCCGGGTGAGGTACGGGGGGCGGGGCACATGACAAAGCCCCGCCCCCTGCTTCCGGCCGCCCCGCTTCTGGCCCTCATTCAGCCAGGAGGAGGCAGGAGAAGAGGGAGGGTAAGTTGCTTCCTCCCTGCCTCTCTCCACCCCTGCCTGCCTGGGGCCAGGGAGGGCCTTCGTGGGGCTTCCTTGCACTCCTGCCAGCCTTGCAGGTCCACCACCGGGCCCCTCATGGGGCTCAGCAGTGGAGCTGCAAGGCCGGCAGCGGCCGGGACCGTTGGGGGCGGGGGGTGTGGCCTTATGACACACTTCCGGTGATGTCAGGGGATGTGGCATATGCTAATGAGTTATGCTAATGAGTTCCCCTAGCTCTTTTTCTACGAAACGACCCCTGTCTGTACATCCTTCTTGCAGTAGCCCCCCCCCCGGCTTTCACCATTGTGTGCATGACCAATCCTGTGCTGAATATATTAAAGGCTTGAATGCTCAAGCGCACATAAAACAGTGCTCGGTTACACACCGGTAGTTCATATGTGCATGCACAAAGAATTTTTTTTTAAAAAATTGTGCTGCACCACCACTTAGGCAGTGCAGCTGTGCCTGGAGCCTCATTGCGCAATGCAAGTGGTTGGGCAAGGGATGTGTGATCATCTGAACCCGCTAAAAAATATCCCCGATCAAATCTACAGCGGGAACAAATTGCAGTAAGCTTGCCGTGTGACCACACCCTCAGTGTTATCCTCATTCAAGCTCTACTATGCAGGCTGGTACAAGGTCAAGAGAGCCCCAGGGAGTCTGTGGCCTGTGAGGATCAGATATGTTGAACAAGTTGCCAGTAAATAATTGTTCCTATTTTCAACTTAGGATGGTCCAAAGTATGTTTGGGAAAAGAGACTCATAGTATGCTTTAAAGCTCACTGGAAATGGGCTATTGGAAAGAACTAAACTGCAGAAAACTCTGCATGGTAGAGAAGCAAGGAAAAACTTTTAGGATGGATCCAAACAGTCTCACAGTCCCATTCCTTACTCCAGGCTCCTTACACATGCCTTTTCTGCATGCAGGTCCCAAGATTCCCAGCATAGCTTTTTTTCTGTGATCAAAGTGGACGGTCTTCTCACTTTTTTTCCATTGGAAAAGTTGGCTGAGTCCAAGGCTTTGTCTTACTTGGCAATCTATTTGACCAACCCCATGATGAGAAAGAATTACAGAGCTTCATTTAGAGAACAAACCAAATGTGATTCAGGATCTCCATGATTACATCAATTGATGTTTTTGTTCACTTTAACAAAGGTGTGGGAAACTCCTAATTTAATCAGAGTGGTAAACTCTGGCATTTAACCTGCCCCCCAACACTGTTTTCCTGACTGCATAATTCCCCCCCCCAAAAAGCAGCTATTAGCTCATTTTTCCCTCTACAAAGCTACAGCAGCTTGTATCTGTCCATCATATTTTTATCCTGCCCTTCTTCCTAGGAGTTCCTTCTCCATTTTATCCACACACAAGTCCTGTGTGGTAGGTTGGGCTAAGCAGAGAATGACTGGCCCCAAGGTCATCCAATGAGTTTCATGGCAGCTTAGAACCTTGGACTCACAAGTCCTACTAAGCCGCTACCCACACAATGTGGTTCACTGGGGAAGCCCATAGGCAACATGCATGTGGGAGCTAAAGAGAACCCACAACTGACAGTTACACAGAACATGCACTCTGATCTGTAAAGAGAGAAAGGGTTAAACATCCAAGCTGATTTTGCACAAGGAGCTGCGCCGCCATCACACCTCCCTTTGCCTTGTTTCCATTGGTCAATTTCCCACTCGAAGCTGCGCAGCTGCATTTTGACCCGTGGCTTCATCCGATTTTCCCCGCGGAGAAAATCGGGTGAAGCCACGGGTCAACATGCGGCCGCGCGGCTTCAAGTGGGAAATTGACTAATGGAAATGGGGCAAAGGGAGGTGCGATGGCAGCACACCTCTTTGTGCGAAATCAGCCCCAGCTTTACTGCTCCTATTAAATGTTGTGCGTCTTGCAGTCACACACGCACACACACGCACACAAAATTGGCTGATTCAAAAAGTTGGGTCTTCAGCATCACATTTAACTTGGACCTGAAACATATTAGGTCATGACAGTTCTTTGTATTCTCTCCTTTAAATGACCTCAGGACAGCAATACCAAAAGCTCTTTCATTATTTTGTGTAATCACTTCCTAATAGACCAATTGATGGATTTACTATTCATATGCCATTTTCACAAATAGTCTAAACCTTCACGCGCGGAATTATATAGTTCCTGTTTTAAGTACTCACATCTTTTACATGATAACATATAATTTTGTAATGATACAAACACAGCAGGCTCATGTTTAATCAACATAACCATGTTTTTAGTATACAGGGAGTAATATTTATAGAAGAATAATTAAAAAGAGAATTGAGGAGGCATGTTGAGTCCAACCATTTCTAGGATCATGCAGCAAAGCAAAACCTTAACGAAAGCTGCTTTTCATTTTTTGGTTAAATTCAAGGTAAAGGACAACATGTCTTAAGACTCCTCTTCACACATCTTGAGACTCTTGTGATCTTTACAATTTATGCTGGCACAGCAAATGGTTTTTGCTGCTGTTTGTTGTGTATACCACATGGAGATACAAAATATGTTTTCAGATTATTGTAGCAAAGTGATGTATAGCATTTATAGGAATACACATGAAACAACCACACTTCATTTACCAACTCTAAAAGAAAAAAATGAAGTGAAATTAATATTGCTTTCAAAAAGATATTGATAAGACAGAAGGATTGCACTACCATAGGGTAAATGGACAATCAGGCTAGTGGCAGCGCCACTTAAATAGCACTGGAACAGGGGTGTCCAGAGCCCTGTACAGGTGATGTACTGGTGTAGAGCAGTGTTCCCTCTAAGCTGAGTTAGTGTGAGTTGGCTCACCGTTTTTTTAGCCTCCAGCTCACACATTGTTGTCTCGGCTCTGGAAGGAGGGCTCCGGAGCAAACTCATTGATCCAGCAGCCAGATCACTTGCTCACAGCTTTAAGGCCAGCAGCTTAAAAAGTAGAATTTTTGCTCACAAGCCTCCACAGCTTAGAGGAAACATTGGTGTACAGGGTCAATGTGTATAGAGAAGGAGATGGAGAGAAAACACTAGTACTGTCCTCACCCACATCTGAGCATACCAGCCACACTCTTCCCAATGAATGTTCACCAAGCCCCTACGAACTGTGTGCATGTAGGATCTGTTCCCATGACTGGGAATGATGAGTGATAACCCACTCCATGCATGTTGGCTCTATACACTAATATGTCCTGTTTACAGGGCTAAGATGACTGTACTATCCATCATAACCAGCAGCTGCTAACATCAGACAGAGGCTTTTGACCAAGTGGACTGTAAATAAAAAGTGTATAACAATAGAAGGGCATGTGCTCCTTTACAGAATTACCTGGCATTGTTTGTCTTTGTTCACATAAACATAGCTTGATTATAGTTATGACAAATAACACTGTTTAGAGAGCCATGATCATTTATGTTATGTACTAACAAAGCTGAATGAATTGATGAAACTGAATCACAACAATCAACTTAGGAGAAGAGATTCTCTCGCTGACCTAGATGGCCCAGGCAAGCCCAGTCTCATTAGATCTTGGAAGCTAAGGAAGGATCAGCCTGGGTGAGTACTTGAATGGTCTTCCACCAAGGAAGTCCAGGGTCTTCTATTAGTATTAGGTCAAAGAGCTGATGATCTAGCTATGCTGTTTAATCAAGGAACAAAAGCCTGAATCGGATTAAACTTCTGCCAACCTGCTCCCTACAAGTAGTGGGACAGCAAAAATACACCTTGCTGCCTGGTTTATCATCAGTATGTCCTGATGTTCTGAGAGTTCTCGATGTCCACAATCCAATATAACATTTTAATAGGATGTTCTGACAGGCCCTATCTACCAATTGAGGGGACCCACACAGCCTCCTATGTTTTTGGGGAGCGAAGTCTGTTTTAAGATGATGAACCTTCCTTTCAGAAATCAGATGTTTTTAAGGTAGCAAGTTCACTGCCATGAGGTGAGTTTTCTGGTGAGCAAGTAGAACACAGAGATCACTGTGCCGAGAGTCACATATAAATAATGAAGAAGACTGATTTATTTACAGGTTAAAAGAACAGATTGGCAGCACAGGTCTCCAGATAGTCAGAGGAGAAACCTGGCTGAGACACAGAAATTTAAGCCAGTTATAGCTTTCGAGTGTGATCTGATTTTTTCTTTAATGCTTTCATGTACAAACAGGCACAGTTTCTGCCACTTTACCAGGCACAGCTACTGTTCAAACTGTCTGCTCTTTTACTCAGGCAGACCCAAATTATCACTGCATTCTCCCTGATGGCAAGACAGATCTAAACTCCCCCTGTGTTTCTCTCCAACATTACATCACCACTCTGAAAGTTTTAGATGCTGGAGCAGAATTCCCATAGGGTCAGCTGAATGACTGTTTCTCCCTTCAGGGAGAGGGCAGCCTCCTGTCTGTCACAGATATGCATTCTCGAAATTAAATGTGCATAAGCAGTCCACTCCTGGATTTTGGGCAAGATGTCAACTATGCAGTCTGGGTTTACATGAGTATCATTTTAGGTGTCTAATCCCTATTCAAGTGTTCCTCCCATATACAGATATCTGGTAGACTTGGAGGCAGGATGTATACATGATTGGTGAAGTGGTGAGATAGTCTTGCCCTCCTGCCCTGCATAAGGAGTCAAAATATCATTAAAACGCAGTATGATCTGATTTTTAAAATTATTTTGCTTCCTTGAAGTTTAGTAGAGGTATATGATATAACATAGCAATACGTTCACTGGAAATTAGAACAAATCTTACCCCTAAATATAGTAGTATTCCATAGAACGTAAATCTCCAGAAGAAACATCTTTTAAGAGCACTGATGAGTCTGGGTCTTTTCTTTGACGCCAACTCTCTGTCCCATTCCCTAGGGAGAGAAAAAAAGACCAGTGTGACCAAATACAAAGCTCTGGAGCTTTGGCATAGTTCAGTTCACTCAAAGATATCCAAGGAGATCTAGCTAAGGTGACTAATGGAATAAAGGCTTTGCAAAGACCCCAAATATCTGATTCTCAATGACTTGATAGCTCAATAAAAGTTCAAGTGTAGTTCAGCTGCATATTTGGCAGATTTAAATACCTAGTCGTATATCACTCTGCAGGGAGTTAATTCATTTAAAAGGTCACACTGTATGTTTTAAAGAAACCTGCTGTACTTCTTAAGACCAATGCACAAATAATAGGCAAATAAAGGTTTTGGAGCGCCTCCAGTCCTCAGCAAGAATAAAACAAAGATAAGCTATTCTAAACAATTCTATTTTGTGACTTTTTCAATGTACTGAATACACCATGTCAGCTACTGTTGAACACACTTTTTGATGGTATGATTTAAGAACCCAGGGAAATGTCAACCCAGATTTAACATACACACATAAAAATCTTTAATCAAATTGTTCTTTTAATATTTGTATTATAAAGTACACTTCCCTTGCATTAACTTGATATAATTAAATAGTATATGATATAAATGGCTCTGAGCTGAAATCAATCCTATGCAAAATGACTTGGGAGTAACCCATCGAAGAAAGAGATGCTTACTTCAGAGTAACAGTGGAGTGGATTTGGCTGCAAGTTTCTTTAAAAAACTAATATCCACAGATGAAGAACAAGGATTACCATCCATCTTGTATTAAACTATTTCTTTTACCCATTAAACTGAAATTCTGTCTTTGTCTTATAAAATATGGCATAATGCTAATACATACCTTTCTAATTTTTCTGAAAGATTATCTGCAGAATCTGCGGCAGGGATCTGATAAATGTCTGACAATTCCAGGCGTTGTCTATAACCCTTTCTCAAAATAGGCTTTGTCCACCTAATAAATAATAATGATTTTTTTTCAAATTAATGTTGAAATAAATTTGGGCAGAAGTACATAAAGAATGAAAAATCCAAAAATCTCCTTAAGAGCCATGTGACAGTTTCTATGTGCACAAGAAGACCTTGGGTCTTCTGAATAGTAGGCAGCTCTTGCCAGAAGCAAACCACTTTTAAAAATGAAAAGGTTAATTTATTTAAATTATGCATACCATGTTACATAAACAACAAGAAATTGCAATTTTTAATATCTATATAGTAAATTACCACATAATGAAAGCACCAAAGTCACATATTAAGACAACTTCACAACAAAACTTTCACCAACAACTTCATTAGCCTGCCCCAAAGACTCACTGAAACAGAACACATTGCACACACTCTAAAAAGACATGAATGTAAGTCCCCTCTGCACTCCTTGCAGCAGCAAGCAATTAGTTATGTCTGCAACCAGGGCGTTTTTTGTAGAAAAAGCCCAGCAGGAACTCATTAACATAATAGGCCACACACAACAGCAGGAAAAATAGCATATTAGGCCACCCGCCTGACATGACAGCTCATTAGCATATTAGACCATACCTCATGTCTTCCCTTGGCTTGCCCGGGTGCTCTGCAGCTGCGGGGAGCCCGGGCAAGCCGCCCCTTGAAGGGAAGGGAAGGGAAGGTAGTTTTAAACTGTCTTCCCTTGGCTTGCCCGGGCACCCCGTGGGTGTGGGGAGCCCGGGAAAGCCCCCCCTTGAAGGTAAGGGTGCGACTGCAGGGTGCCCGGGTAAGCCGGCCCTCGGACAGGCCGAGGAAGGCACAGGGAAACATTTAAATGCCTCCCCGATCCTTCCAGGGCCCCGGGGGAGGTGTCACTCTCCATGCCTTCCCTCTGTAGCCATGCATGCAGAGGTTTTGGCTGTAGTGGGCGTAGCCAACTCTGAAGCCAGCCCGAACTCCGTTCCTGTGCAATCCTGCCCAAAAATAGCCCTGAATGCAACAGAATAAAGTGATCTAATGGAAGGTATAGTGAAGAGACGGTCATCCAAGAAGCAGGTCATCCAAGAAGAATAACAGCCACATAGGAGTAGTTTCAGAAGTAGTTTGTAATATGCCATGGGAGTTTTAAAAACCAAATCTCCCAATATCTTGGGCATATCTAATGTGATTCTTGAAGCTACAAATTATATAATATGGGCTTGAATGACTAAAAGAACCCTGACCTGAATGGCCCAGACTAGCCCGATCTTGTCACCTCTCAGAAACTAAGCAGGGGCAACCTTGGCTAGTATTTGGGTGGCAGACCGCCAAAAAATACCAAAAATTGTCACAGAGGCAGCCAATGGAAAACATCTCTGTATGTATGTCTCTTGCCCTGAAAATCCTATGAGGTCATCATTAGTCAGCTATGACTAGACAGCACTTTCCCCCAACATGACTAAAAGAACAATGAATCTACATTTTATTTATCATAAAAGATGCTTATAACAAGGATAACTATTTTGCAAGTCTTACTTTTCATATGTGATGTAGCGTGTAAAAATATATAAATGATACCAGTGGAAGTTTATTTATTTGTTTATTTAAAATATTTTAATGTCACCTTTCCACTCAAATAGGGTCTCCAAGGCAGTGAACATCAAACATTAAAACATTTCACCTTTTCAACATTAGAAACTTTTAAAGTAATGTATATATACAATACTTCACTAAAAAGTTCCATTAACAACAGATTTCTGAGAAACTGCAGTTTATTTCATAAAAACTTATTAGGGCTCAGCTACTCTAAGTGCACCAAAAGGTCTTGGGCATGCCCCACTCAATAATGGACTATTTGACGTAAATTGCTTTGGAAAGTTCTCTTCATTTCAAAGGTAATTTAGTATGTGGCATAGAATAAAAGGATGCTATTCAACAAACATAAGACCATAGCACACATGGGTTGGCATAGCTAAGTAGCCCGGTTCTCTAGTGTCAGGCCTAAATGAAAGAACAGTTACATTAAAGGCACACAGTACAATAACACACTCTGTGATGTTGTATAAAAGACTAGAAGAGAACTGTGCTAAGTT
Organism: Gekko japonicus; assembly: GCF_001447785.1. Taxonomy (NCBI): domain Eukaryota; kingdom Metazoa; phylum Chordata; class Lepidosauria; order Squamata; family Gekkonidae; genus Gekko; species Gekko japonicus. The sequence continues at coordinate 182,038 of NW_015169177.1, forward strand.
TTTAATTCCACATATTTCCAATTCCAATTACCTTTATTGGCATACAATAACTCTATGAAAGGAATAGCAGTACAAATCCATCCATACGTCAACAAAGGAAAACAGGGTACAGCAGTTTGTAGCACTGTATATAATAATGATAATAGGATAGAATGATAAAAATTTAGAACAGTAATCTCGAATATCGCAGTAATTAAAACAGTTACAATAAGAAGCTTAACTATCCAAAGAGGATAGACACACCTTCTCTCTCAGTTCCACATATTGTATTTTTTTCCCTAGAAAATTGGACTGGATTTGGAGAGGAAACAAAATTGCACTGTGATTTCTCAAAACTAAATCTGAAACCATCTTATCATCTTCTACCTTAACGCAGATAATAAAAGGGAACATTGTCTAATATTCTATTGACTGCCTTAATTCTGATTTCCATTCATAAAATAAAGTAGGTATACTTTTAGGACAACTAGATAAATCTCATTGTCTTTAATAACATTTCTGCCTGAGTCCCTAGGGGCAGGGATTGTCTTCGTAAGGGATTAATGTAGAATGACCATTTAAAGAGTACCATCAGTTTAGGAACAGTGAGGACATGGCACTAGTCCCACTGAATCTTAAAATGATCTGTAAAACAGAAAAGGTGTAGGATTTAAAATGAATTTGTGTGTGTGCGTGTAATAGATTCTTAATTGCAACCTGATCTGTCATAGTACAAATGAAAAACTGTCTTGTACCACTGTTTCATAATTCCCAATACAGTTCTAAAAATTTTGAAACCATGGGAGGAAAACAGGGGAAAGGGGAGAAGAAAAATGGTAATATTAGGAAGGACTGAAATACATGCCACACTTTCCCATCAAACCTGGACTTCTTTTTTTTCATTTAACAACATAAAATGCATCATTTATAACTTTAACATCATGTAAAATTGTACTATTTGGCATACTGATGGAATTTAAAATATAAACACCATTTTCCATGGCTTCCAGAAATCTTACATCTCTATTCTTCCTTAACATTAGAATTCAGTGTCATCCTATTATGTTGACTCAGGACACACAAAATGAAATATTTCTTCATACAACAAATAGTTACGGTGGAATTCACTGCCATTTGAGTTGACTGTCACGTGATATGGGACAGCCACCATTTCGGATGGCTTTAAAAGGTGACGAAACAAATTAATGGAGATAGACACAAGAAGAATTATTTGCCATCATGGTTAAATGAAGCGAGTTACTGAGGAACAAAAGCACAAAAAGACAGTTCATTTACTGCTAGTGGGCTTTCCAGAAAAAAACAGCTGATTGTGAGACAGGATTCTTAGTCTACTTAGTGAGGGCCAGCATGGTTACAGTGTCATATTAGGATATGGAAAACCCGGGCTGGAATCTCTACTCTGCAATGGAAGCTTGCTGGGTAACCTTGGGTCAGTCACATACTCTCGGCCTAACTTACATCATAGGGTTGTCGGCAGGATAAGACGGATGTGTGGACAATGATAGGACCTGCTTTGGGTCCTCATTGAAGTTGCCAGTCTCCGGGTGGTTGCTGAAGATCTCCCAGAATTACAATTGGTCTCCAGGTTACAAAGATCAGTTCCCCTGGAGAAAATAGCTGCTCTGGAAGGTGGGCTCTATGGCATTATACCCACTGAAGTCCCTCCCATCCCAAAATCCCACCCTCCCAGGCTCTACCCCCACATCTCCAGGAATTTCCCAACCCATACCTGGCAACCATAGTCAACATTGGGGATAAATGCAGGGTATAAATGAAGTAAATAAATCAGCCACTTCAATTCTACTTAGTCCTGAACACAGTTATACCCTTTGAAACCCATTGATTTAAATGTATTTGGAAGGCCATAGCTCTGCACTCTCGATTCAAAATGTTGTGGAATTCAGGCTTTTCAAACAATAAAAAAATTATGACATGTTTAGAACACATGTAGAATATGTACTGAATAAGTACCAGAAGGATCCATAGAGGTAATGAAAAAGGAACTATTTGGTCTCTAGTTAGGGTTGCCAAACCCCCCGGTTTGCCAGGGGTTCCCCATTTTGGGGGGGGTTTTACACGCCGCCGGCCAGATGGCCGGTGGGGGAACCCCACCCCCAACACCACAGCCACCCATCTCTCTCCCTTTAAGGGTGTGCGACCCGTGTTTCATCCCAAGCGCGAACTCCGCAAGCTTGCAGGGAAAAGCCAGCTTCGTTCTTAAAAGGGAAACGCAGCTTTTTTTAAGGGGGAAACGCCGGCTGCCGGCTACTTTAAGTGTAGAGAAATGCTGTTTCTGGAGATCCGGCGCACGGCGGGGGGGGGGCAGACATCCCCAACATGATGTCATCACATTGGGGATGCCCCACCCCTTCCAGGAACGCCCCCAAAGTCCCCCGCTGGGGGTGGAAGATGGACTTGGCAACCCTATCTCTAGTATTTACATGTTACCTGATGAACCATCTTCTCCCATACTATCTAGCCCAGCAGCTGAGATCTGCCTACCCTGCTCTCTGTACACCCACCTTGAGAGGTGAGGCAGAAAGTGACTAAAGACAGGATATTTTCTGTGGTGGCAGCTTGCCTTTGGAACACTCTCTCTCTTGAGGTTTACCTGGCACCAGGCTAGAATACATATTTTTATCCAGGCTGTTAATTAGGGATTTTATATTATCAACTTTTTAAAGGTCTGCTTCTGCTTTATGGATTGTTTTTAATGTTGATTCTATCCAATTGCTTGTGCTATAATGGCTTGTAGTTTTTAATAGTAAGCTACCTCAAGCAGGAGTCTGCAAGCAGCACAGAAATATTCTCAATAAATAAATATGATGAACTTTTTTTCAGGACACCTTATATACCTATGTCTTTTGGAACATTTTTGTTACAATGCAGTGGTTATATATAACAAATTATTCTTATTTACTTTTACATTTAGAGCATTCCAAAATGTTTTTTCTAGAGTTTCTGGGCTGTCACTTAAAAATGACGGTTTAGCTCATAGGAAGAATAAAGAGTCTGGTACCTGTTGACTCTGCACATCCTTACATAAACAGTGTTAATCCCATGTCCTTCAGAAATGGAAACACTCTTCAATGTATTTCAGGTAAGAAACTACTGCATACCCACAGAATTTGTGACTCATAAAATGAACACCAGTTATTTCTTTAACCTGTGCAAGAAGATGAAACATTTGACTTTAAAAATTGTAATACAGGATCTGTAGCTGGTTAATTCTGTTCCTTGTTCCCTGGAAATCATATGGCTAATATTTTAAAAGTGATATAAACTATCCATGCCTATTTCATACCATGTATATTTTGGGCACAACAAATCTCCAATGCATTGTTACTTACTATACTTCTGTTTGTCACTAGAATGTAACAGACTATTTTGCTAGTTTGAACATGAAGCCATAACGAATAATCTGACTCCTATCTCATCCTAGTAAGGCATTCTTCATCTAGTATGTGAATGCCAAAGGATGTTTCTGAAACCACTGCAAATCTGTTGGGTCTAAAATTGTGTTGTTTATGAAGTTTGCCAATGATACATACATGGATCTAACCTGTAGGCTCTATATTAAAGTGCTTCTTTCCTGCCCTATCCCAATAGTACATATTCACTAATCTGCACAGGAATAGCTATGAATATGTTGTTAGCTCCAACTCATATCTATACCAGACTGAATCTGATTAAAGAGACACAGGTTTCCCCCAAACCAATCATGATTAATATAGGGATGTATAGATGCTGGTGAGGGGCAATTTTTCACATCCAAAACAATACTCTCTGTAAATTCTTTTTCCATATATCATTAAGTGAAAGGATGAAACCAGTCAGGACCTCGAGAGAAGACTGTGACATATGATTCTACAATGCTGAACATCAAGAGGGAACAATGGATCATGCCACACCTGATATTCAACTTACTTGAGAAACTTCTAGCACTGGGTCTGAGTAAACTCTGTAGTCATAATCAGATAGTTAAGTAAGAATTCTTGCTTCCTTCTAAGAGTTCTAGCAAATGTGCATCAGTAAAGGGCAGCCAGCTTTGTACAATGCAATTAGTGAAGGATAGTTACTCAACAGATGTCCTAAGATAGTGGTTCTGATGTGTGTGACCTTTCCCTTTTTCTGCCCAATATGCAATTTTCTCAGTTGGAGTTGAGTATATAGTAATAATATAATCTATAATATAAGGATAATAGGGGTCAAAATAGGCCTAATAGAGATAATGGAACTCCATCAGTCTGTTAAAGGTAAATTACACAGGCACACAGCTGCAATTTAGATTGGGACTGCATGAGAAAAAGGAATGTAATCCTTCAACCCCTTCTCAGTTTCACTAATCAGAACTGGGCTCCCTGTGTTATTATTAGCAGTTTTAAAGGTGGGGGGAAGCATGTCCTTTTAAAACCTCACCTTTCCCCCTTGGTCTACTTTAAAAGCTATTTATGAAGATTATTGAAGACATTTTGAAGATTATTGAGACCTCAAGCATCTAGAAAAAGCACTATACAAATGTCAAGCATTAAAAGCAAGTTCCAGTGCTGCACTTCTTTTGATGTCATTTTGACATGTGAGGTTTGGACTTCAGATGAATCAGGTGGGCATTTTTTTTTGTTATAGAGCAAGTGTACCGTAAATATAAATATATGAATAAGCCACAATAAAATCATGTAATAGGGAGAGTCGTTGATGCACCCGGAGTGTTTGTAATATGATGATGTAAATCAGTCATAAATCTGGCTTACATATGGGTTAGATTAGGATATTGGATAGTACACTCTAGTGGCACAGAACAAAACCACCCTCTAGCTTCCTTCACTGTAAGAATTATAAATATCAGCAATGTAGTTCCTAATTTCAGGCTCTCAGCTACTGAGAAAAGATAAGGGAATGAGAAATTTGTTGTCTTTAATGCACTAAATTACAGATGACTAAGACTACTACCTGACATTTAAAAGAAATCTTTCATAGAAATCTTTCATTGCTCATGTCCAGGGGATGTTTTTATGGTCACATACTCAGAACACTCTGCAGAGAGTAAGGCTGTTATATAGGTAAAAGAAGGAAAACAGGTTCCTCCTCTTCCTTTCATTGCCTGGTAACAAAATACACCTCATAAGAATGATACAAGGTTCACGTAGATGGGATATTGTCTTAACTTTTTTTTTGTTTTATAGCTATGTTTTTTTCCTTAAAACATTTCCTCCCTCCCTTTACCACTGTCTGAAAGAATTTCATATCAAAGCTGCTTGGTTCAGGTTTCCTTAACTTCCATCTTTCATACACAAATTGATACATGTTTTATGGCTTTAGCTCCTTCTGTACGTTTTCATCGTATCACTCTTGCAGTTGCAGTTCTTTTGTCTCAGCAAGAACAATTCATTCTTCCAATTTTTTTTCATGATACTGTGCGCTAAAAGCTACTGAGAAAACTGTGTGCACTCAGAGGAAGGCCAGAGAGGCCATGCCATGAAGAAAACAGTCAAGATACCACAAACAAGTGAGAGAGAATTCAGTTTGGACACTTTCCCTTATGCTATTGAAAGATGTGTATCCTGAAGGGGAAATAATAGAAGAAAATCCCAGCCCAGGGAACTTGAGCCATCATCATCTGAACAGGCAAAAAATGGGCTGAGAGAATTTAATCTGAATAGCCCTTAAGCAATCTTTCCTTAAACTGGCCATAGACCTATGTAACCTGAATGAAAGACTACAGAAATTCACACCAAGGTTGGGATGGGAGCTCATGCTATCAGCTCTCAAAGAGAGCATCAACTACCAGAGGGAATTCAGCTGAGGTAACCCATCTCTCATCCTTCAAGGGGCTACTGAAAGACCTGTAGGTCCTGAGGAGAATGTAAGAGAAAAGCCCATGGGTGCTCATACCATTAGTTCCTAAAGAGAACACCTATGGCATGAAACAGATTTGACTTTGTTTTATTGCATTATTACTTACCAATCAATAAGCAGAGCTTAAAAAAAAACACCCTAACAACAAAGGTAGCTGTTAGAAGTTCTAAACTAATGAATACTAAAATAGATTGGTAATATAGTCAGAATTCTAGCTTCCCCTTCTTTAAGATGACCATGTGCCTAGTATAGAAACAGGTATGACAAGAATGTTATTGTGTCCCATTTCGATTGTGGAACTTAATCCTGAGCAAGTGCTGAAAATACTTTGTAGGAAATGTCCCATGCTAGTAACTCATAAAAATGCTAAGTAATTCCAATTTATTTTGATTTTTAAAGCAAATTCTGTAATTTAGGTGTAAATTATGGGTTAGAGCCAGTGCAATTTTTCCCTTGTGCTAGAGCTCTTGTGCAAGTTAAAAAATTTATTTTTTAAAAAGTGAAGTAGCCTCTTGTACTAAGTTAAACTTACTGTATCCACGCTTGCAAGATCTCTGGCACTGTTAACATAGGGAGAAAAGCACTAGATGTTGTGCAAGATCTTGCAAAAGCAGAACTTGGCTAAGTGCACTTGCATTTCCCCTTGTGCATCACTGAATCCAAGCCTACATGTAGTGAAATGAAAGATTCGCTGGCTACTTTTTCATTTAAAACTGCCTGACCTACCAACTTTTTTAAAGCAACTAAAGATTCAACCCAGAATTGGATGTGGGGATCTGACAATGAGGATCTGTGACTGAACACCCAGGCACACAGTTTAACTGCAAAAGGCAGCATAACGCCCACATTAGTCGCCCACGTGGCCGCTTGGGGTCCTGTCAATCAGATATGCTCTAGCAGTTCAGTGCTTGAAACTGAATTCCCAAGCACACATAATTCCAATTTGGATTGGGACCACAATGCACAAAGACAGCTGCATTGGTTCAATTTCTGATAAAAAACCTGATGTGGAATGGAAACAGGGCTTTTAAAACAAACAAATAAGCAATGCCAGCTGGCCCAGAGAGAGGGGGTAGCTATCTTTTTGCCCTCATGGCTCTTAAAACAGCTGATGAGCCCATTTCTGATCAGAAAAACTCAAGACTATTGCCCTAATCCATCTCTATGTGACTGCCTTTTACAACGAAGCAATATTATCTGCAAACCTAAAATCAGATCCACAGTGTCACAAAACGTTTGACCATAAGATCTCTAGTGGTATTAGCAAGGTCCAGTGCCACTCTTCATAAAGATACTATGACTCGCTGCAACACCAAACATTCCTCTTTTTTTGGCAAGGTCCTGGTCAGCTTCAGGTGTACTAAGGCTTAGTTTAGAGAATTGGGAGTTCTGTTTTGGCATCTACAAAATCTGCAGCTCAGACATGCAAGACACTTCTACCCACACAGGTCAATATGGCACTAAAGTGAAGTAGTAACATGAGGTGTAGCTGGTTTCCCTTGGTATATATCAGACTGCCTCAGACAAAAAGACACCTGTCTTCCCCCAAGATAAGTTGATCTGTCCTCTGGGTATGCCTCTTTAGTCATCCTCCTTGAACAAGTTGTTCATGCTTTTGTCCATTTGTATAAATGAGATATCACCTCCCTTTTAAGTAAACATTAAAAGTGTGACATGATGGTCCCTGAAAACCAATTTCTGTTTGGGGCTCAATGGTGGGGGCTCAGTGCTGAAGCCATAACATCTGTAATTAGTTTTCCCCTGTGGGCTGACAAGATCTAATAGCACGTATTCCTGTGGGTGCCACAGAATCCTAGAAGTATAGCATTTGCTTGGGTACTTACAGCACGATCTGGTCAACTCATACAAAACACTGTTTGTGGAGATTATTGGCTATGGCAAGACTCTACATCAAAGCAGTTTTGCAGTGGCAACCATATCAAGGTCTATATGTTTGAGCTAGGACAGTAGCCATGGTCCAACAGAAAAGCACATGCTGATTCAAGAGTAGTAAGTGAAGCTATTCTGTAGTCATTGACCTTCCCACCTTGATAACCCCTGCATTTCTGCAAAAGTCTTTTGTTTCCCGTATGGGAGGATTTCATGATGGCAAACCATATTTTGAATGCACCACACCCCCTTACCATTAGAAAGTGAAAAATTAAGAGTCATCCATTAGCATTGTGAGCACCTCTTGTTGTACACCGTTTGTCTTCTTGCAACACTATGGTCTGGACTGACAGGATGCTCTGTGACAGTGTGGTGGGTGATGGCATTACAATCCATTCCAGCTAGGTGGTGATATGAAAGGGATACTTTCTACCAGACTTGTTCTGAGTAGCCAAGCAAAAGCTGTCACTTTGAATCCTAGTTACCAGTGCAACTTTACCACCTGCTTTCTTGAGATTCTCAAGACTAATATAATGAGTATGGAATCTAATTTTAATACTGGTTTAAATAGAACTGGGTTTAGGCAAACCCTTTGTGCAATAAGTTGGTAGTAGACTGCTAAGGTAAAAGTAAATGCAGACAGTATTTTTCCTTTTTCTCTCTCTGACTTAATACATGTTCATGTCTCAGGAGTACTATTTGACAATGAAAAGCTTTAGCTATAATAATTCAAGCTATGCCCTTTATGAAGGAATAATCAATGTTCTGCTTGAAACCACAGGATCCTAACAGCTAATCTTAATGAGAATTATTCAACAGAAAAACTTGAACTGCATTTGTGATTTCTTTCTCCTCCTTTGAAAATGTAACATTTATATTGGCTAATTTTCAATTATTAATGTTCTCTGAATATATTGCAAGATATGCTTTTCTTCTAGAAGAATGCTGACTTTTCATCAGCACTAAGGAACCTGACCTGTAGTAATGAACAATGTATATGTGAAGAGATCTCCCTAATCAGATAAATGTTTGGGAGGCATGTTATTACCACAAAACATTGAATGAATTTTACTTCATTTGACCACCAAAAAACTCTAAGGAAGGGGGGTGGGAGCTCCTTGCGGAGCAATCCTAAATAGAATTACATTCTTCTAAACACATTGACTTCAATGGACTTGGAAGGGTGTAAATCTGATTAGGATTCCACTATGAAACTTTCATTGGCTGGTGTTTAATATTGTTCTCATTTGACTGAATTGTATTCTAGGTAAAATATTCAAACACTCTTGTAGATTCTCATTTATCTCTGCCTATCAAATAATTCAGACAGAATATAATCTATCACTAAAATGTTTTAGATTGAAAGTTAAATTACCATTAAATGTAATAAACTTTCCTATGCTTAGCTTTCTCATTCACTTTCTAGCATAGCTCAGTTGTAACTAAGTGGCACAGCACATGTTCCCAAACCTCTGTTAAGAGATCTCGGTTAGCAAGACTGGGATGGACTCTTCTGCTGGAGTCCTTGGAACAGGGCTGTAGCTAGCATGGGGCATGTGGGGTGATGCCCTCTCCCAAATTCTCAGTGACCCCAGTCTGAGAACCCGCCCTGTACTCTGCCTGGTGAGGGGGTCTGGGCTTGTTCAGCATTTGCTGCTGCTTTCCAGGAGTGGCGCGGGAGGGCTGTCCCTGGGGCAGCTGTCCAAGCAAGCTGAGATTAAGCCTGCTTCTGTCTAACTGAGTAAGACCCTTCAAAGTGTTGTGAAAAAAACTTTTGCCCCCCCCCCCAGTCGGAATAATGAGACAGACAACAGTTTGGAGTAAGCAAGGGCCACTTTATTAACTATTTAACATAACATTGCGGCAAGGGACCAGCTAAGTGAGCACAGAACAGGTAAGGCAGGTGTCACCTGACCAACCTCCTTGTCCTTTCCTTGGGTGGATAACCCAGCTCCTGTCTTGAGCCATCGGTCTGGCTCGTGACCAGCAGCCCAGCAAACTGGTCACCACCTAGGAGCGCCTACCCCTGAAGCCTGACAACTTGCAGGGAGGAGCATACCCTAAGAGGATCCCAGAGGAGGTGATCACGATTCCCCAGCCTGGACCTGGAAATCCAAAGGCAGTTCCTGATGACCCCCTGTTCCCTAATGGGGAAAATGCTGTAAGGTGCTCACCAGTTCCAGTTTCTTGCCTACATCAACCTGCCACAGCTAAGACCAAACCTCTGCTTTGGTCTTTGCTCCCACTAAAAGGCCCAGGCTGATCTAATCCCCTGCCGCAAGTCCTGCAAAAAGAATCCATAGCCCTTGTCTGACAAGTGCACCCCGTCAGCCCTATACAGGTCCTGAAACTTGACCTGTATGTTGGGGTGCAGCAAAAAGTGCCCTAGACCACCCTCCAAGGCCTTCTTCATTCACCTGTTAGCCTTACACCTAGCACGGTAAATGAAGCAGGGGTCTCCCAAGTTATGCCACTCCTGGCAGGGCAGAATAGCCGACCAGACTATCCACACACCTGGCCACCTTGCTCTTATCCTCGCAAGGTCCACCGTAGCTTGTAACACAAGGGCCATGCCCTTCATCAAACCCAGGTCATTACCCTCTAGGTGCACCACCAAAACGTGTGGAGGAGGCCCCCGCCTCTCTTCGAATAACAGGGGAAGGAGTGCAGGCCATCTCATACCATTCCTTCCCAACCATTTGATGACAGCCCACTTGCTAAGGCCCAGCTGAGAACCAATGGGTGTCCTCCTGGCCACAGACAGTGACTTGTCGTCTCGCCCCGTGGCCTGCAGCACCTGTCCAGGGTCTGTACATGGGCGGGAGCGGAGCCCGGCAGTTTAGCTGAGCCGGCTCTGCCCACCACGCCCACATCATGACACCGTGTGTTATGCTTCTGTTGCTGCCCCGGCTCCTCCGGGGCAGCAAAACAGCCCCTGGGCCTCATCGGCTTTGCTGGGAGGCCGGGAACTCCAAAATCAGAAGAAACCATGAATTGTATACTCAAATATACATAACTGAAGATTATAACAAAATGCTTAGACAATGCTTAAAACAGAAGATAATATAAACTGTATACTTATAGATCTGCAAATAATATAGCTTGGTATAAGGTTGAAAAATGATAATTAGATAATGTATGAGGTACTCAAATAGATACAATAATGATGTAGATTGTTACCCCATTTTGTATGTTTGTGTCTTTATGTATGTTTGTTTGTATCTCGTTTGTCTTATAAAATAATTTTTTTTACTATTTTTTTAAAGCCTGCCTGTGTCCCTCTCCACTCTCTGCAGGGGAAGATATGCTTGTTGCTGGGAGGGAACAAGAGCTGGTTTCTAAAGGGCCTTGATGGCCAACCCAACTTCAGATGCCTTGGGAAGCCTCGCCTCGACCCCCCACAAGGAAAAAAAAAAGGGACATTTTTCCATATGTGGTGGCGATGTGAGAAAGCTGAGAAATATTGGAGAACGATACAAAAACTTATTTTGGATATCATGAAGTTAAATGTGGTTCTAACCCCTGAAATAGCCTTATTGAATATGATACCAGAGGATTATAAACAAAATGATAAATATGTATTAACATATATAATGACTACTGCAAGAATATTAATGGCCAGATATTGGAAACAAGATAGAGTCCGAACAAGAGAGGAAACAATAACAAAGTTGATGGAGGTAGCAGAGATGGACAAACTAACTATAATTCTTCAAGGGAAAGATAAGAACATAAGAGATGTCCAACACTGTGTCACACAGTGGCCAGAAATACCAGTGCCATCAGGAGGTCCACCAGTGGGGCCAGGACATTAGAAGCCATCCCACTGTTGACCCCCCTCCCAAGCACCAAGATGACAGCGCATCACTTGCCCCAGAGTCCCTATCTATACCTTGTGGCTAATAGCCACTGATGGACCTCTGCTCCATATGCTTATCTAATTCCCTTTTGAAGCCGTCCATGCTTGTAGCCGCCACCACTTCCTGTGGCAGTGAATTCCAAGTGTTAATCACTCTTTGGGTGAAGAAGTACTTCCTTTAATCCGTTATAACCCGACCGCTCAGCAATTTCATGGAGTGCCCACGAGTTCTTGTATTGTGAGAAAGGGAGAAAAGTACCTCTTTCTCTACCTGCTCTTTCCCATGCATAATCTTATAAACCTCAATCATGTCACCCCTCAGTCGCAATGCATGGCTAGGAATAAATACAGTGAAGCAACATGTTGAATACCGGCAAACAGATTGATGACTTACTGAACCAGTCCTCGAAAAATCCAAAGCTATAATATCCTTTTTAAGATGTGGTGACCAGAATTGCACACAGTATTCCAGATGAGGTCGCACCATTGATTTAGATAGGGGCATTATGATATTGGCTGATCTGTTTACAATACCCTTCCTAATAATCCCCAGCATAGCATTGGCCTTCTTTATTGCAGTCACACACTGACTCGACATTTTCAGTGAGTTATCTACTACAACTCCAAGATCTCTCTCTTGATCAGTCTCTGCCAGTTCAGACCCCATCAACGTGTATTTATAGTTAGGATTTTTGGCTCCAATGTGCATCACCTTGCACTTGGCCACATTGAACCCCATTTGCCATGTTGACGCCCACTCGCCCATCTTTGACAGATCCCTTTGGAGTGCCTCACAATCCTCACTGGTTTTCACCACCCTGAACAACTTCGTATCATCCGCAAATTTAGCCACTTCACTGCTTACTCCCAACTCCAAATCATTAATGAACAAGTTAAAAAGCAGTGGACCAAGTACTGATCCCTGTGGTACCCCACTGCTTACACCCCTCCACTGGGAGAACTGCCCATTTATACTCACTCTCTGTTTTCTATTAATTAGCCAGTTTTTGATCCATAAAAGGACTTGTCCTTTTATCCCATGATTTTTGAGCTTACTTAGGAGCCTTTGATGAGGAACTTTATCAAAAGCTTTCTGGAAGTCAAGGTAAACAATATCTATTGGATCCCCCTTGTCCACATGTTTGTTCACCCCCTCAAAGAACATTAACAGGTTAGTGAGACAAGATCTTCCCTTACAGAACCCATGTTGAGTCTGCCTCAATAGGTTTTGTTCATCTATGTGCCTACTAATTCTTTCCTTAATAATGGTTTCCACCAATTTACCCGGTATCGACGTCAGACTGACAGGCCTGTAATTTCCCGGATCTCCTCTGGAACCCTTTTTAAAGATGGGAGTGACATTAGCTACCTTCCAGTCCTCAGGAATGGAGGCTGATTTTAAGGAGAGATTACATATTTTTGTCAGGAGATCCACAAGTTCACAATTGAGTTCTTTCAGAACTCTCGGATGTATGCCATCTGGGCCTGGTGATTTATCAGTTTTTAAGTTGTCTATCAGTTTTAGGACCTCCTCTCTCGTCACCTCAATCTGACTCAGGTCTTTCAACACCCCTCCCGAACTCAGCGGCTCTGGAGTGGGCAAGCACCTCTCATCTTCCACAGTGAAGACGGAGGCAAAAAATGCATTTAGCTTCTCAGCCATTTCCCTATCATCCTTCAGTACTCCTTTTACCCCTTGGTCATCCAAGGGCCCCACTGCCTCCCTGGCTGGTTTCCTGCTTCTAATGTATTTGAAGAAAGTTTTATTGTTGGTCTTTACATTTTTTGCTATATGCTCCTCATATTCCCTTTTTGCCTGCCTGACCACAGACTTGCATTTTATTTGCCATAGCCTGTGTTCTGTTTTATCAGCCTCACTGTGACTAGCTTTCCACCGCTTAAAGGAATCCTTTTTACCTTTTACAGCTTCCATTACTTTGTTTGTTAACCATGTAGGCTTTTTCTTATACCTGTTTGTGCCTTTCCTAACCTGCGGAATATATTTTATTTGAGCTTCTAGAATTGTAGTTTTAAACAGTTTCCAAGCTTCCCCAATGGTTTTGACCCTTTCTACTTTTCCCTTCAGTTTCCTCCCCACATGTCCCCTCATATCAGAAAAATTACCCCTTTTAAAGTTAAAAGTGGTTGTGTGAGTCTTTTTGGCCAATTCCCTATTTGTACAAATGTTGAACTCAACAACATTATGATCACTGTTCCCAAGCGGTGCAATCACTTTTACATCTCTCACCAGGTCTTGAGTGTTACTTAGGACCAAATCAAGGATCCCCTCTCCCCTGGTAGGTTCCGTGACCATCTGCTCCATAGCACAGTCATTTAGAGTGTCTAGAAACTCAATCTCTTTCTCTCGACTAGAACACATATTGACCCAATCAATGTGTGGGTAGTTAAAATCACCTATTACGACACAGTGTTTTTGTCTAGCTGCTATCTTTAATTCATTCATCATTTTATAATCCTCCTCTATCTTTTGATCCGGTGGGCGATAACAAACTTCCAGTGTTAAGTTTCCTTTTGGCCCCCCTATTTCAACCCACAGAACTTCAAGAAGCGAATCCAATTCTCTTAGCCTCTCAATCTTTCTGGACTTTATACCCTCTCTGACATACAGAGCTACCCCACCTCCAACCCTTCCCCCCCTATCCTTCCAATATAATATATAACCGGGAATCACCGTATCCCACTGATTTTCCTCATCCCACCAAGTTTCTGAAATACCCACAATGTCTATTTTTCCCTCCAACACCAAGCACTCCAACTCCCCGATTTTACCTCGGACACTTCGAGCATTTGTATAGAAACAGCTGTAATTTTCCCATACTGGTTAAGCCTGCCACCTTCCTCTTGCTATCTCGAGACCTTGTCAGGCAGTCCATGTCACTAGCCATGGTCTCAGTGGACAATTTCAATCCACCTCCCTGTAAAGATCAAGAGATCTTCTGTGCCAATGTGCCCACCCCTTCTTTACCTAGTTGTAGTGTGAGCTATTGATGGAATGCGGAAGACTGAGGCCTCCCTCTAACTGTGCATCCCGGACTTTACAGATGAGGCCACCGTGGCCCCAAGCCTTGAGCCATCTACTGTGTATGGCTCAGGCTCCTCCTTGCCAAGTATTTTATTACTCGAGGGAGGTTTGCAATGTCCTTTCCCCCTAGCCGTGAAATCTATGGATCAAGGATAATAGCATGCCTCAAGGGAGATGTGTCCTAGTTCCCTGAAGGCCCTGAGGCCATAGGTCTCTGATCCGAGGATTGCCTCTTCACTCTCCTAACTGATATTTCAGGGTTCACACCAAAGCTTTACTGCATACCACTAGAGGACAGGGGCAGGTGAGATACTTCATAGAAGTGCTGCTCGCCACACTCACCCTGCATGGGCTGGAGGCAGAATAAGGCTGTCGTACTAGGGGATGAGGCAGGCAAGGCACCTCTTAGAAGCCTTGGAGCACTGCACGGGCTCTGGAGGAGAGAGTTTGCTGGTGGTGTTACTGGAGGATGGGGTTATTTGGGCTCATATGGCAAACTGCTTTAATGAAGGGCCAGGGATCCTTTGCAAACCCCCAATACTTACCCTTCCTAGGAAGTCATGGCAATCCAAAAGGCCCATGAGCTGCTCCTTGTCTATACCACCTCTATCCTCTGACCCTTAAATATTCTTCCTCTACCCTACCCCAAACTCTGCATGCCAAGGACTGCCCTGTCAGGTTGGCCAGCTCTCCCTTTCCACAGGCTGCAGCAAAACCTGCCCCTTCTCCCCTCACCTCTGCAAGGGAGTGCATCTGGAACAGCCAGGTACCACAACTACTAAAGAAGATCCTTGGCCAAGTAAGAACCCTCCTAGCAGCCATCAGGGCAAATCTCCACCTCATCCCCCATCCATCCCAATATATGACTGAAGCAGTTACACAACTTCATTGAGCGCTAGTTAGCAGCAGTGTTGCTAGCTTTGTCACCCCAAAAGTAGTATTGAAAACCCTGTGTAACAAGGCATAACAGCAGGGCTATTTTTGGGCAGGAACGCACAGGAACGGAGTTCCGGCTGGCTCCCAAATTGGCCACACCCAGCAGGAACTCATTAGCATAATAG
Organism: Gekko japonicus; assembly: GCF_001447785.1. NCBI lineage: Eukaryota > Metazoa > Chordata > Lepidosauria > Squamata > Gekkonidae > Gekko > Gekko japonicus. The sequence goes on from NW_015169177.1 coordinate 197,747, forward strand.
GCCACACCCAACAGCAGAAACTCATTTGGATTGGCTACATTAGGGGTGTGTGGCCTAACATGCAAAGGAGTCCCTGCTACAAAAAAAGGCCCTGGGTTTTGACAACAAACAAGGTAAACAGAATAAGAAGCAAAAGGTGGGTGTGGCAGGATGACCACACTTCTGGCAACAGGGGGCTGTGACCTAATATGCTAATGAGCTGTGGTGTCAGGGTGTGGCCTATTATGCTAATGAGTTCCTGCTGGGCTTTTTCTCCAAAAAAAAAGCCCTGCATAACAGAATGCAAGGCTTCCCGCTATTAGATGAGTTCTTAAATTTAATTGAATAGGATTGTTGTGGGTCACGGGGACAGATCATAAATCCACTTCCATATAACCTTATAGTAAAGCACAGACTATCCAGCTAGTTTTCTGTTATTCACAATTGCTGTAATCACTGCAAGAGAAGCTTATCTGAGCCCACATGAACTTGTCCCATCTCTGAAATCTTCTTAAGATCCTGCTTTGGGTACCTTTGCATTCTGAGCCTAGGTGGGTGAAGACTTTGGTGTCTCTGCCTTCTTTGTTGTGGCATTTGGTTGTGAAATAATGTCCCCAGAGACACTACGTATGTTTTCCTTCAAGCACTATATTTGAGCATTTATATTCTCCCAGGTTTTTGATACTTGATTTGGTTTTACTGGTTTTACAGTGCTTACAGTATAAGCAGAGTTACACTCTTCTAAATCCATTAAGGTCATTAAAAAGGTATCGCTCGAGTTAGGATGACTCTGCTAGTGTGTTTTATTCAGTGTTCTGTTCTTTTTTATGATGGTCTGTTGTGACATTGTTATTTTATTATCTGGTTTGTGAGCTGTCTTTAAGGTGCTTTCCGAGTAGAAATAAGATTTATAAATAAATAAATACAAAAGAACAGAAAGGTGTCATCTGCAGTTTTGTATCCAGCAAGGGTCATGCATGTTTGAGAATGATGAATGACTAGCCTGAGCTAGTCAGAACTCGGAAGCTAAGCAAGATTAGCCATGGTTAGTATTCGGATGGGAGGTCACCTGGGCTGGAAGACTTGGGCTGGTATGCAGAAGAAGGCAATGGCACTCCATCTCTGTTCATCTCTTGCCTTTAAAACCCCATTAGGGGGTCACCATTAGTTGGCTGCAACTTGGTGGCAATTTATTATTATCTAGAGAGGAGCTGCAGTGGCTCAAGTGGTTAAGACGCTGAACTGCAAGCTGTGGAAGGTCAGTAGTTCAGCAGTTCGAGACCCGAGTTGCCGCATGACGGAGTGAGCTCCCATCTTTAGTTCCAGCTCCTGCCAACCTAGCAGTTCGAAAGCAAGAAATTGCAAGTGGATAAATAGGTACCACTTCGGTGGGAAGGTAACAGCGTTCCGTGCGCCTTGGTGTTTAGTCATGCCGGCCACATGACCACGGAAACGTCTTCGGACAGCGCTGGCTCTTCGGCTTTGAAACGGAGATGAGCACCGCAACCCTAGAGTCGGACTCGACTGGCTTTCGAGCAAGGGAACTTTTACCTTTACCTAGAGAATGATGCTCCAGCTAACAGATTTTCTCTCTCTTGCGCAGCCTGAACTTCACACTGAAGTTTCATACACCAGACTGGTTTTATCCAGCCTAACCCAAGCCCACCTGTATTGGGACTGAAAACTTGTTTAACATAAACAAGAAAGTCTGAAAAGAGAATGGGAATGCTGTCTCATCCACTCTTAATGCATCAGTGATCACTAGAAAATACTTGGGTGCCACTGGTATATTACCTGAAACCAAAACCAAAACTGAAGTCATAATTGCTAAGGACTGGGGTTACTTCTGCACAGAGGTTTTATTCCAGTTTGGCATCCAAACCAAAGCAGCTTAGGAAACATTTATTTAGAATATTTAAATGCCTTTCTCCTGAAGATTGACCCCTAATTGTCCCATCTTATAAGATTTTAGGGGGACAGGAATATCAAAAAATCAGCACCTTTTCCCTTGCTTCAGTCCCTTGTAGTGGTCAGTTTCCCCTGAGCCACCACAGTGCTCTTTTTTAAATTGATAACTGCTAGATAGCTATAACATTATAATGTATAACATAATAATAATCTATTGCCACAATCTATTCATTTTAGAATGCCCAATTTTCTTTTCTGTTAAACATCTCTAACCTTTTTCATTTCCTCTTATATTTCTGCCACAATAAAGGTTAAAGGTGGGGGTTTTTTAATGAAAGTTGGGGATTCGGAGGAACTAGTAGAGCATGACAATTACCATTTTTTTTAAGCCAGAAAAAGCCCTCCAGTAGCATGATGGTAGAAGAATGCAGGGCAAATGGTAAACTCATGGGCGATAGGGCACAGAAATCTCCCATGTGAATTCTCTGTTGCCAGTGTGAATGTGTCTGCATTTGTGGTGGCAGTGACAGAAAAATGTGTGAGACACACAATGCAGCCACCTGGAGAAGTTAAATCGAGGAGAGGAGAGCAATGAAAGCAACTTTAGGTCCCCAGTGGAGAGAGAGAGAGGTGGGATACAAATAAATAACAGTCTTATAAAAGGATACAGTAGATCTTGTTACCTTCTTAAGAGTCAAAAAACTATGACCATCCACAAACTGAGTTTTTATTTCTTGTCATGTATTTAGGAAACTAGAAGCTGTAGCCTGCGATCAATCTTTTTCTAACCTCCAAGACTGGATTTTTCTTGTGTAAGAAGTGTCATGTGTAGGGTACTTGACTTAGAATGATGTGTCATAAAGTTAACAGTCACTCTACCCAGTCCTTCCTGTTTTAGGATTTAGTACATGTATGGTTTTTAAAAAATGCATTTGTTAGACTGTCCTTCACCTCTGAGGATGGAAGGAGAAAAGCTAGGGGTATGATAGGCAACTGACAGTGCTCTCCTAATCAGAGTGACTCTGGTCTAAGGCTATTGAGCTATCCAGTGGCTGGACTGGAATAACTCCGCTGAGGCTTGCACTGCAAAGGTATGAACTCTTGTGACAATGGAGAGGAGCAGAACCCTTGCACAGTGTTTGCCTCAGAATATCACAGGGTCACTTTCTCAAATCAGAGATACAGAATCCCCACTTTCTTCCCTTTGTTCACACTAAACATACATAAACCCAAATGTCTGCATAAGCAGCCACATTCTTCGATTTAAAAAACTGATGTACTACTTTTTGCCCTCTCCATTTTGAAGCCCTTGCCACCAAGCATTCCTGGCAAACATCTCTAGACCTCCTGTCAAAAAGACAGGGGAGGAGTCTGAATATGCCAACTGAGATCATGTACCCTATGACACACTGTAGACGTCCCTGCATCTGTGAAAACATGGTAGTTCATTAAAGATATTTTCCCTTTTCTTTCAATACATCTTTATGTGTAGAGTAGTGATTCTAATCTGTAATTGTGTGAGTACAGAACTGAGGATGATAGTTGTTTTGAGTTACTCAAGATTGTTATCATATAAATGTACCCTCTAGTAACATGCTGTACCTTGGCATTATCCTTCCATTGGGTTGGCAGGCACCCTTCAGCCTAGTATATTACGGTCAGCCCAACCAGTCACAGTATCAGCAGACCAAAATGAGCAGGACATCAGGAGGTAGCTTTTTTTCCCCCATATCCCCTGACCACTGTGCAATTTTGAACCAAAAGTGATGGAGTGTGTGGGTCAAGCAGCATAAGAACATAAGAAGAGCCCTGCTGGATCAGACCAGTGGTCCATCTAGTCCAGCATCCTGTCCCACACACTGGTCAACCAGTTCTTCTGGATGGCCAACAACAGGGAATAGAGGTTGAGGCCTTCCCCTGATGTTGCCTCCTGGCACTGGGATTCAGAGGTTCACACACATCTCTAGTAACCACTGACAGACTATCCTCCATGAATCTGTCTAACCTTTTAAAACTGTGTATGCCTGTGGCCATCATTACATCCTCTGATAGCAAATCCCACATTTTAATCACTCTCTGTGTAATGAAGTATTTCTTTTCGTCTGTCTGGAATCTACTGCCCATCAGCTTCATTAGATGCCCGGGAGCTCTAGTGTTTTGGGAGAGGGAGAAAAAGTTCTCTCTGTGTGCTTTAGACACAGGCACACACAAATCGCAACATGTACTTTGGCCCTGAGGTGTACCTTGTGTGTCAGCTACTTGGGGCTTTCCCCCTCCACCAATAAAATACAATAAAGCCACAGGGGGGGGGGGTTGAGATTTAGTGCAAGCTTGCGATCTTATGCCCATTTACTGAATTCAGTCTTGCTTACTTTCGTGTAAACCGTGCACAGAATCGGGCCGCATATGTTCATGAGCCTTGCACCGGAGGGTTTGGAGGTGTTTGCTGTGCTCAGGGACAGGAAGGGAAGGGTGAAATTGTGGGGATATACCTGCCGCCCCCGCCACTTGTTCCCAGGCCTAGATCTATCACACACAGCATGTCCTGGAATGCGCAAGCAGCCGATCCCGCAAGCGAGCGACCAGCAGTCCGTCTGCCCAAAGTTGCTTGGAGGATGAGCCTGGCGCCTGAGAGCGGTCGCCAAGGAGTGGTGGGAGGGGAGGGGGAGAGAGCGGGTCCTCCTCACCGCCCCAGCCCTCTCCCGTTGCCAGCGGTAGTCGGCAGCACTGATTATCAGCATCTCAGGGGCTGCGCGACGATACTACTTGCCAGGAACGAATCCTCGCTGAGTTTCCCTGCCTGCTCAGCAGAAGGAGAGAGGCGGGCGTGCGAGCGAGCCCTGCACGCCAGCCTCCCAGCAAGGAACCAACCGGCCTTTAAGCACTTCACGCTTTCGACGACCTCCCACCGCGACGCCCGGGCACCTCGCGTCGGGAAGGACCAAAGCAAGGAGGAAAGCCAGCCTCTCCCGACCTCGGGCTGCCCAAAGTGGACGCCCGGCTTTCCCGCCCGAACTTAAATAGCATCCTTTCCCTCCACACACACACCCCCTCCTCCGCCTTTGCCGGCGGCGCGCGCGCTCTTCCCTGCCGCCCACCCTGCCGGCAGCACGTGCACGCCCAGGCGGCGACCCGCTTACCTGAAGAAAAGTTTGGAGAAGACGTTCGCTTTCTCCAGAGGCGACCTCTGCATGATTCCCACGGCCCGGGCTGCCACGCGCAGGGGCAGAAGGGACGGCTCGGGCGGGGGGCGGGGGCCAAGGAAGGGCTCGCCTCAGCCTAATCGCGCCCTTTCAACTCTGCTCGCCCCCAAGTGAAGTCCGCGCTGTTTGTACCTTCTGCGCTCTGATGTCACCGCCTCCCTCCTTCCCCTGCCACCTCTCCCCGCCTCTGCAAATTTGCCCCGCTTCATAAGCCTGCCCTCGGCTGCCCGCCCCGCACTCCACCTCACGGGGAACGACATTCTCTCGACGGACCGACGGGATCTCTCGCTCTTCAAGCGGCGGCCGCCAGAGCACCGCCTCGCCTCAGGTGCCTCTCCAGCGGCGCGAGAGGCGCCTCTTCCGCGCGCGCCCTCAGCCCCGCCAGCACTGCAGGACTCTGATTGCCAGACTTTCCCACACCCTCCTGCCCTCCCTCCCTCCCGTCCCGTCCTCCTCTTGCTTCTCCCAACCTTCTCCGCGGTCGCCACTGCCTTGAAAGAGCCACCCCGCGACTCTTGTCAATGAATAGCGTTTTCCTCCGCTGTGATTCCTAGCCGCCTGCCGCCTTCAAAGAGCCTTGCCTGGCCTATTAAGCACTGCGTCCTCCTGGGGCTTGGTGGGAAGCAGGGCTGAGCCCGAGTGCTCCCGTGAAATGTCAGAGTTCAGGCCTCGGCGCGCGTGCGGGGGGGAGCACTGACTTAATAGAAAAGCTCCATGAAGTTGCTCGAAGTGTGAGTCAAATGCCTCATCCTCACCTCTGAATGGACGGGAGATGATGGGATTGGAGAGGGAGTTGTGCTTGGGCCCCAGCAGTTTCTCTCAAAAAGGGTTTCGTGCAATGCACATACTGCAGCCTGTTCCTCCTGTTTCTGGAATGCCGGGTGATCTGTGGTGATTTGCCACTGCGGAACCCCCACTTCACTCATATCGATATTATTAAAAACTGGGAAACATCCCATCTTTTCCCACTCTCAAAAGGAGTATTTAATCCGTGTAAAGTGGTTTTGAGAAGGTGCCCCAAGACAATAATGTAAATCCATTTCCCCTTGGAATCCTGGGCTGGAAAAGATCTGAAATAGTTATCACAACCAATACAATAGAAATTTTGGGTGGGGGGAGAGTGAATTGCAGACAGTTAAGAGTTTGCTCTGACCTCCATGGCCCAGGCTAGCCTGATCTCATCAGATCTCACAAACTTAGTGGGATTGACCCTGGTTTGTACTTGGAGACAAGCAAAAAAAGTAGAGTTGCTGCCAGGAGTCAGGCAATGGGAAACCGCCTCTGTTCATCTCTTGCCCTGATAACCCTATGGAGCTACCATGTCAGCTGCAACTTGACAGCACTTTCCAAAGGTTTCTTTAAATGGCAAGACGCAAACAAAACAGTTAAACACCCAATACAAATTATAGCATGTCACATTAAGAGCACATTAATCACCTCATGGCAGAGGTATGATAAAATGCATAGAAAATTGTCATGTCTCAAATGCTTAGACAAGAATGAACCCATTGGGAAAACATTTCAAAGGAATTGCTTAAGAGAAAAAAATGTCTCCTATCCACCCCCTATACTAATATATATCAGTGTCAAATGATCTTGTATTAAAGGTGTTGTGTTAGCAGAACCAGGGAGGCATCTGTTAAAAATCCCAGTTCCATTGTGATGTTCACTGCATGCTCTTGGGCCAGTCACTATTTCTTTAACCTAACCTTCCTCACAGACAGGGCCGGCTCCAGGTCTTTTTGTACACTTGGCGAGGCTACCTTCTGGCGCCCCCACCAATTACGGGGTTGCCAACCTCCAGGCGGGGCCTGGAAAGAAGGAAGACTTTCTTCCATGTCCTCGATCAGTTGATAGCAAAGACAGCAGTGTGGCTCCCTGGCTTCCCAACTGGATGAAAGACCCTCTGATTCCCTTGGGGGCTTGGTTCCAAGCAGCAACCACACATCAGCTTGGGCCCCCACCTCCACTGGCTCGGAAGGCAGTCCCCGACCATGGCTTGGGACCCTCGGCGTCCTGGAAGCGCCGGCACCATGCAGCCCCCCCTCTGGGAGCGCGCATGAAGTGGATCGCTCGGGCCAAGGGGAGGAAAGGCAGGCAGGAAAGTAGTTGTGGGTGGCAACCGCAGTTAGAATAGAGAGTCCAAAGAAGCCTAGTGCGAGAACAGCAGGAGGCATCCAGAAGTTCAGGTGGGCGAGGCCTTGTAACGTAGACACACACGTGTAAACAGTTCCTTTGAAGTGGCTTCACAGCCAGGTTGGACACGTGGTCAGAGACCCCACTGGAGGTGGGAGGTCTGCCCTCAGCAAAGGGGAATCGCTTCCAGATGTCTCCCTGGCCCCAGCGACACAGGGGCATGATTCACGCCCACCTCCGTAGGACCCGATTCAGTTAGGGCACCGTCTGGGAAGGCGCACTTTGGATCCTCACCAGGATTTCTCTTCTCTGCCCGGAAGGGACAACCCCCCCCCCCAAGGCCCTTAGAAGCAGTGGCAGAAATCAAGGGCAAAAGAGACAGCATCGTCCCCCCCCCCGCTGAGAAAGCTTTGGCTTGGAGGGGCACCAGTGGGATTAGAGGCGGGCCAAAGAAAGAGGGTGATCCGAGGGCGCAGTTACCAGCCCAGCCCTGGAGGGGTAAGCAGAAAAACTCTTGTCAATTTCAGTGGAGGAAAAACTGCAGGGCTCTGGTAGTGTCAATTTCACCAGAGGCGGGTGAGGGAAGCTTGTCAATTTCAGAGAGCTTGTCCATTTCACCAGTGGCCAGGGCGCGGTGCGAGCTTTTGGCAGGGGCGGGGGGCTTTTGGCAGGGGAGAGGGAGACTTCAGTCTGTCACCCCCATGATGGCCCCGCTCTAGGCGAGAGTCTAGCTCGCCTAGTGAGCGAGCCAGCCCTGCTCACAGATATTTGCGCCAATAAAAGTGAAGATCCACATAGCCTAGGTTTTCCAAATTAAAACACTGGAAATGGAACTGAGAGAAGAGGCAACTGTTTAATATTTTGGGGCTCTTTAATGCCCGCACCACAAAATGTTATGTTTGTAAAGTAATTTTCATATTTTAATTAATGAGTTGTCAAGGAAAATTGAACCTCCAGTTCAGGTCCTAACTCTTGTATTAAAATATTGATTCAAGATTTGTATCAAAACTTAGGCCTGAAATATGGAAGGAGAGATCAAAGGGAAAAATCTGGGGTTTGCCACGAGAAAGTTAACAAGTCTGTCGGTGCCTTTGAATAACAGTGACAAGGAAGCCACACCATTTGGTCACCCAGAAGGGTTGTGGCTCCAACACACATCCCACTCTTTTCTTGATCCTTTGATTTATATCACTGAATGGAAGCATCCCGTCATAAAAACTGTTCCTCTTCTGAGCCATTTGTTGTCACAGATCCATGTCAAGATAACCTCGGTAATCTGAGTTTAGGTTTGGCTCATTTTAGATTGTCCAAATTTTAGATTTTCAGAAGTTTAGCTTTCCTGTTAGTTGGAGCAAGCCGGCTTCAACTCTCCCGGAGGCAATGAGCTAACCCTGTCATGGGTTAGACATGGACCTGGCATGCAAAGATGCCTGACTTCACCAAGAAGAGTAACCTATGGTGACTATGATTTAGAGTATAATGTGTAATTAGAATTTATTATTAGATTTCTTATTTTCCTGCTCATTACTCTGTTCTTTGGGAATATTCCTGCACACTTTAATAAATAGATACTTTTACTGTATCTGGTTGTTCTGTACTTCAAAAACTTCAATCTAATTCCAGTACCTTAGACTTAAAGCATATACCTACTGGTTAATGATTAGTGGAAACTCATTCTGCAAGTAACCTACCTTGTGGGGTTGGCTTTCTTAATTATTTCCCAGTAAGGTTAGAAGCTTGCCCCTTGGCTTATGACTGTGTGCGTAGTTCAATGGGCTGGTGGCAGACTACCATACTGGGGAGTGTATGAATGCACACTCCAAGGTTTTGTAATTTTGAGCTTTGCCCACCCATAGCAAGGAACCCATGGAAGGGGAATTCTTGACATGAATGTGATCAAAAGCAGGGTTTGGTACCTGAATGATTTCTAGCACTAGTTAACTCAGACCATTTGGGTTTAAATTAATTGACATTCCTGTAGAAGTCCCAATTATTTAAACAGAACTGACTCATATGTAAAGTTGCTTCCAGCGCAACCCTAAGCAGTTACCCCTTGAAGTCAATAGGCTTAGAAAGGTATAACTCTGTTTAGGATTGTGCTATTAGAATCCCATGCCTATTCCTGTGAATATTCATAGTTTTTATCCAAGACTTTACTGGTTTGTGGTCTGGAGTATGAGAATATTAATACAGTGGTGCCCTACCAGTGTTACATTAATATAATAGATGTTGTAACTTTAATTTCCAAAATAATTAGGAGTCTAGTGGAACTTTACAGATTAACTAATTTAACATTTTAGCAATGCTAACCCACTTCTAATTTTCAGCATATACTATAACAAATTTTAACTATTAGCAATAATAACATAATGGGTTAGAACCAACCAGCTTTTCTGTTGGTGAAAATGGAAGCATAAGTCATGTTCAAACAACCAAAAAGGCTATGCTGGATATCTTGTGAGCTATGTACATAAAAGCCACGAGGGATGGGGCTGTAGTATGGAGAGGAACTTGGTGAGACTGAGTGAAAAACCTGTTTGGATCTGACCTGATATTTGATGTGGTTAACATTGTATCTGGTACGCAACTAAAATTTAATGGGTAATTTAAGATAAGAAGAAAATAAACATCTCTATAGATTTCTCAGAATTGGAATTAATGAATTCCATGGGGAATGAACCATTATCGTATATCCCAAAATGGCATCACATGGGGAAAGTGAAAAAGACAACACATTGGATTTTTTACATCCATACAGATGATGGCCTGTATCCTACCATTCCAGCAAAATTTGGAGCCTTTCTCCACTCTAAAGAGCCTTCCTTCCACTTAAGTGGTTCTGCTGGAGGAAGAGCCAAGTTACGGGAAGCTGCTTAGATTAGTTAAAGAGTCCCAAATTACTTCAAGCTCTTTTCCTTCCTGTAAATTTACTTCTGTCTCTGACTCATCATTTTTTACTACATAAGCAAATATACACAGTGAGTGTGCGGCCATCTTTTGATAAGTGTTTCAGTAAACAAGCAAAACCGTCTTTGTTTCAGACAGCATAAACTCTTGAGTAGTTCAGGGGTAATGCAGGACACGTTTCAGAGAAATTAGTTGAGCATGAATTGGTTTTTAACAAGAAGAAAACAAACACTGGTGTTTCAAAGAGATCAAGAATGCTAAAGTTTAAGGCATGACATGAAACACCCAATTGTGTTTCAGCCTCTCTTAAGTGAACACTTGACCTTGTGTTAAGACCAAAAAGTTGTTAGAAGAATGTACTGATATTGGAGGACAGCAGATAAACAACCTGGTTTGGGAAATCTGAAGTTTACTGTCTTCAAGAGTTGTTTTTTTTTTTTTTTTTTTAATTCAAGAAAAATTAAAGTACAATTGTTAGAGGATATCAAAGAAGGTAATAAGTTGCAATAAACATAAATTACAATATCATAACAATCTCAACTATTACAAACCAAAGAGTCATTGTCTTAACTACAAGTAGTGCACTACATCAGACAATTCTAAGTGGAAAACAAGAGAGATAACAACGCAGGGTTAACTGGAAATAACCAACGTAGTATCTGAGTGAGCCGCAATGTCTATGGCAGAAAAATTTGCATGTCCCAAAACTTTTTGTATAAATGGAGACCATTTCTTGACGAAAAAAAGTTTCCGTTTTTCTATTTCAGGGTGTTCCAGTTCTACCGATATTTTCTCAAAGACAAAATAATCCCAAGATTTACAATACCATTCGGATAGAGTGGGAGTAGATGCAGATTTCCATTTGGAAGCCAAAACTGTCTTTGCTGCGGTTAACAGAGTGGTGGAAAGATCTTGAAGGTGTTTAGGGATATGCGAGGTTTCCCATAAATTTAATAACACGATGGTGGGTAGAAAGGGAATTTGTGATGATATGATAATATTTATTTCTTTAACAATTGTAATCCAAAATTGTTGCACTATCGAGCAGGACCACCAGAGGTGAAAATAAGTTCCGACAAGACCACAGCCCTTCCAACATACAGGAGAAATTGAATTAGTCAAATGTGATAATTGAAGAGGGGTTTTATACCACCTTGCCAATAGTTTATAAGACTGTAGTTGTATATTTAAGCAGGGAGAGGTTAATGCCGAAGAGCTCCAAATCTGGTCCCATTGATCAGAGTTTAAGGTTTGAGCTAGATCTGTATGCCAAGATTTTTGGTATTTAAGCAGGTGAGAATTGTTAAATTGCAATAGTATAGAATAAACGGAAGAAATCAGGCCTCTAGGAGGTACCGTGTCATTGTTTAATAAGTTCTCAAAGGCAGTAAGTTTTAAACGCAGTTTGGCGCATTTTGAGGAATTGAGAAGGTGTCTGATCTGAAAATATTCAAACCAAGGTATTGTTAGGCCCGATTGGCCTTCGAGGAGGGATTTAGGTTTGAGTTGCCCTTGCAGTGTAATATCTTTAAATCTTGTCAGGTTTAGAGTTTTCCACGCTTTAAATGAATCAAAGCGTTGAGCCGGGGGGAACCAGGATTGCCCTGTAAAGTTCGTTAGTAGTG
>NW_015169177.1:212945-216329 GCF_001447785.1 Gekko japonicus
AAATCAGAACAGCGAAAAACCAATCCCCCTCCCTCGATCCCACCCCCACCCCAATGTTACCCGCCCCCCAAAAAACAGCGAAAAATAGAGTGATTGAACAAGTGCATATAAAACTGAAGAGGTGGACCAAATGTCGCTCAGTGCACAGTGGAACAAAATACCCTCCCGGGTTTGGACAGAAAGATGCCATAAGGCCCTCTCTGTCCAAACGAAGCCTCAAGGACTTCTCCTAAGGGAGATCCTAACAACCAGTGGGAGCTAGGGACCGAGCGAACCCCGTCAACCTACCCTCCCCCAAACATGGTGGACATACCAGTATGAAACACAGCCCTGAAATACTGTGGTAAGACCCAGTCCGAAATAGGGAATAGTTAAGTGGTTTGTGGAAAAGAGTCAAGAATGTTCTATAGGGGAGCGCACCGGGATCTTGCTGCTTTTCAGCGGTGAGGTGGATTCCCATCTTCGTTTGATGGCTGATTTCTCGCATTCCATTGGCACTTGTAATCGTAGTGATTTCAGGACCAGGCTACCGCTTTCTAGGTCTTCTACAGTCCAAGCTTTGCCGTTGTGTCTGACGTGCATGGCCCCGGAGGGAAGCCACTTGTAACGTAGGTTTGCCTCCAGTAGTTGAGAGGCGATTGGTTTCAGTTTTTTCCGAAGTTGAAGAGCCTCAGCAGAGACATCAGGGAAGATTTGGATGGGTTTTTCTTTGTATTTGAATCCTCCAGAGTTGCGAGCAAAGTCTAAGATTGCACGTTTAGTGCGAGAGTCAGCGAGTTCTATTATAATGTCCCGAGTAGCTCTGGTCGGTTGAGAAAACTTGGAGCCTAATCTGTAGGCTTTCAAGATAATTGGGGCAACGCCATCTTCAAGTTTCATTGAGACAGCGATCCAAGAGGCAATGAATGTAGACAGTTCAGTAGATTCCTCCGCCTTATCATCGAATCCTCTGAGTTTCAGGTTGCGTTCCCGAATTTTGTTCTCTAGCGAGATAATTTTATCTCTAGACCATTTTTCATGGGTTTCAAGGCGTTGAATGCTGTTTTGATTCGCAAGCCCATTTTCCATCGCCATGTCCGCTGTCGTGGCGATTTCGTGGACCGTGGTTTGGAGGCTTTCAACTTGGTCGGCCAGAGGTTTTAAGATGTCCTGAAGCGTGGCGAAAATATCTGCCCGAAATGAGCTGAGGCTGGCACGAAATTCCGCCGTTGTAAGTAGCTCTTGGGCTTGTGGTGGTGTGGAGATAGATTCGGCCGCCATTTTGTTTTCAAGCTGCAGGGCCCGCGGTTTGGCGCGGGAGGATTGTTCGCCGTTCAAAAAAGATTTTAGAATTTCGGAGGAAGCCAAAACGCCTGAGCGATTTCTGCCGTGGGTCTTACCCATAACCTGAGATGATTTGGATAAATCAAGGGCTGTTATTTGTAGTTTTAGGGGAGGTTAGCGAGGAGCTCCGTCTCTATGCGTCTGCTTCCATTCGAGCCGACGCTCCGCCCCCCTGTCTTCAAGAGTTAATAGGCTTATATTTACTTTGAAATTAGAAGATTAAGATGTTTGCTAGTTGAATACAAGTATGAGCGCTCAAATATATTGATTCTGAAATAAAAAGTCCCATTTACTTAGAAATAGATTTGTTGTAGTCGCTGACTAATTCTAAATGTGATAATCAGGACTCATGAACACAAGAAACAGTTTAATCAAAACTATCATTTGATTCTGTTAAAGACCAATGCACTATTTCTATGTGTATGTTTGTACCAATCATATCAAGTTGTCATGTATTCAGAAACATCATTATACCACGGGCCCTGCAAACAAAAGATCTGAGTCAGGCCCGTAGCTAGCATGGAGCCCGCGACACCCCCCTCCCGCAATTTTAATGGGCTCCCTCCCCAATCCTTGGCTCCCCCTCCCTCCCCCCCGGCCCCTTCACCCCTGATAGATCACAACTTTGCACAGTCAGGAGGACTCAGGAGAAGAGCAGGACGAGGGGACAAAACAGAAAGAGGAACGGAGCCTGAGTCCCCGCCCTGATCTCAGATCATTGGCTGCCTTACCCTGCCTCTCACTGGGCCTTTGGAACAATGAGCGGGCTCTAAGCAAAGAGCCTGGCAAATACAAGTTTCGCTAAGCCACACTGCCACTTCCTCTTCCTTGCAAACTACAGCAGCAGAGAGCATGTGAGCCTTTATGCCTGCCCTGCACAGCCCTGGGCCATATAGCTCCTCCTCCTCCTCCATTGGACCCGGCAGCACAGCTCAGCTTCTGTCCACCTTCAGCAGCTCAGCAGCAGCAGCAGCCGCCAGTCTTGGAGAAGTTTTGCTGTGGGGTTGCCTGGCTGGAGTTTGTGGATTAGAATGACCCCCTCATTTTTGTGCTGCTGCATTTCCAGCATCCATTCCTCCCTCCACCGGCGTGCAGCCTGCAACACTCCAAGTCCAGGTAGAGACCAGAGGGGCTCATGTGGGGGCAGCAGGGGGTGGGTGGGTGTCTCTAGTTGGAATTGCAAAGCTGATTAGGCTTTAAGTACCTTGGTTTCCGTCAGGGGTCTTTTCGTAGAAAAAGAGCTGCAGGAGCTCATTAGCATAACTCATTAGCATATGCCACACCCCCTGACATCATCAGAAGTGTGTCAGAAGGCAACATCCACCACTCAGGCTCCACCCCAAAAATCTCCAGGTATTTCCCAAGTCAGAGCTGGCGAGCCCCGTGGTCTCTCTCCGTGGTCTCTCATTCCAGTTCCAGAACACTCCTGCTACACCCTGGGGCTGTCATTCCACTCTTGGGCCTGTCATTCCAGTCCCTGAACACTCCTGCTCCACCCTGGGGCTGTCATTCCACTCCGTGGTCTCTAATTCCAGTTCCAGAACACTCCTGCTCCACCCTGGGACTGTCATTCCACTCTGTGGTCTCTCATTCCAGTTCCAGAACACTCCTGCTTCACCTTGGGGCTGTCATTCCACTCTTTGGTCTCTCATTCCAGTCCCTAAACACTCCTGCTCCACAGTGGGGCTGTCATTCCACTCCGTGGTCTCTCATTCCAGTTCCAGAAAACTCCTGCTTCACCTTGGGGCTGTCATTCCACTCTTTGGTCTCTCATTCCAGTCCCTAAACACTCCTGCTCCACAGTGGGGCTGTCATTCCACTCCGTGGTCTCTCATTCCAGTTCCAGAAAACTCCTGCTTCACCTTGGGGCTGTCATTCCACTCCTTGGTCTCTCATTCCAGTCCCTGAACACTCCTGCTTCACCTTGGGGCTGTCATTCCACTCCTTGGTCTCTCATTCCAGTCCCTGAACACTCCTGCTCCACCCTGTGGATGTCATTCCACTCCGTGGTCTCTCAATCCAGTTCCAGAACACTCCTGCTCCACCCTGGGAGTGTCATTC
>NW_015169177.1:216537-227763 GCF_001447785.1 Gekko japonicus
CCTGGCTCCCATTATTTCCAATGGGCCTTCAAGTGTTTCCCATTGCTTCCAATGGGCAATCTGTTAGAAATGGAAAAGGGGATCCATATTGCTCTGCCCCTTCCAAGAACAAACTTATTCCCTCTTCAAGGGTTTTCAGAAAGTTACATACTCTTTTCGAATCTCACTTCAGTGCTTGTTCCTGTCCTCAAACTCACAGAAAGACCCAAACACTCTTGTTTTTGGTAGAATGACACCCCTCCCCTCCTCCACCTGGCTGTTGTGCATCCTACATGAAGCAGGCAGATGCAAGCCAATGCCAGTGGTCTGCATCCACCAACTCACACAGCAGAACCAGAAAAAGTAAATAGATGGGGAAGGAAGGAAGCTAGCTTTGTGGCACCAAATTAGTTTTTAAAAGATCTCAAAATTACACTCAAAACAAACTCAAGGGGTGTTTCTCTCCCCTGGACTCACCACCAACCAGCCAGGCAGGCAGAAGCCTCCATGTGGAAGCCAGCTCCTTCCCCCCCCCAACCC
Organism: Gekko japonicus; assembly: GCF_001447785.1. NCBI lineage: Eukaryota > Metazoa > Chordata > Lepidosauria > Squamata > Gekkonidae > Gekko > Gekko japonicus. The sequence continues at coordinate 217,057 of NW_015169177.1, forward strand.
CCCACCTCAAAAAAACTTAAAATGAACTCAAGGGGCTTTTTTCCCTGTAGGGCGACTCACAGGCAACCAGCCAAGCCAGTTCAAGGCTCCATGTGGGCATGCCAGCTCCCCCACCACCACCAAAAAAACAAATTCAAAACAGACTCACTCAAGGGCTTTTTTTCTGCACGGGGACTCACAGGCAACCAGCCAAGCCAGTTCAAGGCTCCATGTGGGCATGAGGTAAAGCGAGCCGGCGGAAAGGGGCGTGCTGTGGAGCGGCCACCCAGAAAGCCATGCTGTGGGTGGGCGGTAGCGGCGACAGGGACCTTGCTGCACCCCTCAGAGATCTGCACCCTAGGCTGTCGTCCTAGTTGGCCTAGTGGAAGAGTCAGCCCTGTCAATGACAACAGGTCCATATTTACAAACCTTTTTCAACGTTACTGATATCCTCAAACAGATCCTGCAGAACAATAATCTCAATTAAAAGCCATCTGAAACAGAATGTCTTTTCTAAAAATAGGCTATGACAGATAGAAGAATGGAAAATATTTGATATAGAGTTTTTATTAATTAAGTAATTGCATACAAGCATATAATGTAACTGCACTCTTGGTATATACGTTATGTGTAGTAGAGTGTCTGTTTGTAGTGTGTAGATTTGTTTGTTGTAGATTAAAAAAAAATAAAAGTGTACCCATGGGTACTTAAAAAAATAAAAATAAAAATAGGCAATGACAGTACCCACCAGATATCCTCTGGTAAGCAATTCCACAGGGGTGGATCAATGTCTGAGAAGGCCCTGCAAAGATCCACAGGAAGGATTTCTAAGTAACAGCTGACCAGAGGAGCTCAGTTGGCTCACAGAGCCATGCAAGGAGGTGCAGTCCTTCACATATGTGGATCCCAGGTCATTAAAGGATTTATATGTAAGGACCAACTCCTTCAACTAAGACTGGAAACAAATAGGCAGCCCATGAAGTTGGTTTAAAACAGATGTTATGCATTCCAAATGACTCTCCCCAGGCAATAGACAGGCTGCTGATTTCTCCACTAACTGAAGTTCTGAGTTGTCTTTAAGAAGTGCGCTATGTCAAATGTATTTCAGTAGTCCATCTTACTGATTTACAGAAGCAGGAATTATTATGGTTATTTCAGATATGTCCAGATGAGGCAATTTACATGCTGAAAGATGTAACTGAAAATAAGTGCTCTTACCAACAATGCCACCCTACTTTTCCAAAAGCAAGTTTGGGCCCAAGAGCACCCCGAACTCTTTACATGGTCTTCACAAAAATATACTCACCCACCCAGGCTTGACAGATCCAAAACATCAACCTTCTCAATGGACTTCTTGTCGGGATTCAGTTTCATCATTTTCCTCGCACCAGGTTCTACTCAATGGCCTTTGATTCCAGTGGAACTTTGTAAAGTATCTGGTATAGTAGATAGTGCCCTTTTCCTCTTCGTTACACAGAATTAATTTCTACACCAAGATATTTATGATTTATTCCCTCCACTTGAGAAGGGTTATGATGAGTGAAAACATGCTTGGTAACCCAGGTTAGCCTCTGGCAAACAGTTCACAAATTGCTTTAAAAATGGAATCTGTACTTCTCCTCTGCCTTGCTTTAATGGCTTTCTTTGGGTTACTACAAGCATTGATTTTTTAAAAAAAATCAAGTAACCATGCTAATGTGATAAAATAACTTTGTTATTTCTCCATTGTATCTGCCTATTTTGGCCACTTTAATTTAGTCTGGAAAATTATTTTAGCTTGTAACCTGAGTAAATGCACACTTATTAGAAAGTAGGAACTCAGTTTTATAAAATTTGAAATAATATGCATTGGATTGGGTGGTATGACATTTAATCAGATATGCTAACATGCCAAATCCTATCATGCACGGTGAACTATTAAAATCAATGGCAGCTGCTCAAATAATGTGCGTAGAATCAGACTGTAATACATATGTTTTGTTCCTAATATAGGGTACCATAAGTGTGATCTTTCACTGAGGTCCTGTTCTGAGTGGCTTGTCTTTAGAAGTTAGGTTGGCCATGATGGATAGAGCGCTTCTGTTGAGGCACCTCCGTTACAGAATGTCTTCCATGTAGCCCTTCACCTAGTGCTGATGCTGTTAAATTTTTCAGAGCTTGGTCAAGACTCAGATGGCGTTAGTGAACCAGCCAAACTGCTGAAAAGCCACCAACTTATCAACCTTCTAATCCAGAGGGAGGCCAAACAGCCAAGACAGAGAATGGCATATTTTAACATAAGGGCTGGAGTGGCACAACAAGAGATAATCCCAGTCTCTGAGAGAGGCAAAGGGTACCTCTGAATTTCAAAATACCATATTGGGATGTTGGTTGAGGGAGCAGCAGCATAAATACATAAATTTAAGGAATAACCCTGTCAGGTAATTTCTGTCTCACAAAGTGATCACCCAAGATTTAGAAATTAAAAAGTGATCACATTCTGAGTCATTGACAATCATACATTACACTCTGTTGAAGCAGTTTCAATAGATGCCTATTTGACTCAGGGAGCAGTTTAAGGTTATGGTTCTTTAACATCAGCCCTTCACAAGTTACATTTAGGCTGCGGTCACACACACTAAATAATCCACTTTAAATCCACTTTCAGTGCACTTTCCAACTGGATTTTACTGTGTGGAATGGCAAAATCCAGTTTGAAAGTGCATTGAAAGTGGATTGAAAGTGGATTATTTAGTGTGTGTGACAGCAGCCTTACAGTCCTTTTAAAGAGTTTTAAAGTTCTTTTTCACTCTGTTTTTAATGGTTGTGATTTTATTATTTTATTGATTTAAACAATTTTATGCTGTGATGTTGGCTGAGTTCAGACTGGCAGTTTGAAGCAGGAGGGAGTTGTGGCAAAAAAGACCCAGAATAAACTGTTCTGGGTTCTCCCGGTCACACTTCACTGACTGATATGGGAGCATACCGGGGAGGAGGTGCAAGGGAGCGTTCACACTGTTGGCCCGCCCCTGGCGGAGGCACGGCTGTAAGGCGCGGCTTTCTTTTTTGTAATCTGGAGTTATACGCTTATGCGCATAGGTGCATAAGGGCACAAGACAAACGCGGCTTTTGGCGTAGACTCTTTGTTGGTGCAGGATGGACACGGGATAATTGCATTTTCAGGGTTTGATACCACTTTCACCTGGTATCTTTTAAACTCAAGAGGGAAGCATTACAAGACAGGTTGAGTACGGCTGGGGAACACCGGACAGATGTGCCTGTGTGAACGGCCCCTTTAATCCGTTTGTGAAACGTTTCTGAAACGTGCTTATATCGGGCGAAACTGCCAGTCTGAACTCGGCCGTTATGTTTTAGTTTGTAAACTGCCTTGAGCAGGTTCTCTGAAGAGGCAGCATATAATTTTATAAATAATACTTTTTGCCATGCCTGTAGAAGTGCACATAGAACATCAGGGGTGGAGAGAAAGTTAGATCTCTGTCTTGTTATATCTTTCTTTTCTTGTAAGACATATAATACTAGACTTGAGGCTTATAAGGAGATTGGAACGAATGGCTCTACATTATCAAAAGAGAGATAGGTCGTCACTTGGGCCAGGGTGTTCTGCTCTTGCCACTTTGAAGTCCCTTATATTGCAGACTGGCAGTTTGAAGCGGGAGGGAGTCGTGGCAAAAACAAGCTGGAACAAACTGTTCCGGGTTTTCCTGTTCACACTGCAGCGACTGATGCGGGAGCATACCGAGAGGAGGCGCAAGGGAGCATTCACACTGTTGGCCTGGAGGCATGGCTCATCTCATGCACATAAGAAAAATGTGACTTTTGGTTTTCACACTTTGTTGGTGTGGGATGGACGCGGAATAATCGTGCTTTCCAGGGTTTGCTACCACTTTCACCAGGTATCTTTTAAACTCGGGAGCGAAGCATTACAAGACGAGTTGAATACGGGTGGGGAACGCCTGACCGATGTGCCTGTGTGAACGGCCCATTTAATCCGGTTGTGGAACATTTCTGAAACGCGCATATATCGGGGAAAACTGCCAGTTTGAACTCGGCCAGAGTTGCACCTTCTAAGTCCTTTTAAATCAATGAGTTTTGATAAGGATTGCCCTGTCAGTCTAGTGTTGATTCAAATCCTACTTATTCCACAGGGCTTTTGAAATTTATTTTTATATTTCCTTGAACTGTTGTTGGTGTTTGTTTCCTTGAACGGTTGTTAGCTTTCTGCATTAGTTTGCCCTGGTTTTTATCTTTTTGATTTGTAGGGAGATGCTGTGGCTTAATAGCAGAGCATCTGCTTGGAATGCTTCAGGTCCCAGGTTCAGTTCCTGGTATCTCCTGTTAAAAGGATCTGGTAGCGTGTGGATGATATGAAAGGCCATTGTTTGAGACCCTAGAGAACTGCTACCAGTCTGAGTGGACTATATTGTCCCTGATAGACCAATGGTGTGACAGTTTTGTGTATATTCATCTATTGTCTTAGTATTGTTCCTCTTACTGTAATCATTGAACCTTTTGTGAGTAACCCGTACTGTGTTAAGATAGTAAGGCAGGAAAACATACCTAAAATAAGGTAAGAAAAGAAATATAACAAAAGGTTTATATAAGACTAGGAATAAGGCCCATTGTGGAAATAAATACAATGGATGCTAGAAAGAGGCTCTGGGAGAGTGCCAAGGCCGTGGGCACTCAGAATCAATTTGCCATGGCAACCTCAGCAGGGTATAAGGACACAGAGTCCACCATTTTTTCCAGGGGAATGGATCGATGCCATCTGGAGAGCAGTTGTGATTCTGAGTGATCTCCAGCCCCCACCTGGAGATTGGCAACAGTGGTTCCCCATTACAGAATGGCTGGTTTGGAGGGCAGAGTCTATGGCATTGTACCTGTCTGAGGCCCCACTCCTCCTTAAACTTCACCCTCTCCAGGCTCCATCTCTCAAATCTCCAGGATTTTCCCACCTGAAGTTGGCAACCCTATCTATTTCCCAGCCAAGCATCAACCTACCTTCATTTCCCACTCATTGATCAGCTTTCCATCTCCCCCCCCAACTGCAGCCTCTACCTGGAGTTGGCAACCCTATCTCCTTTCCAGCCAAGCATCAATGTACCTTCATTTCCCCTCACTGTTCAGCTTTCCATCTCCCCCCACCTGCAGCCTCTACCTGGAGTTGGCAACCCTATCTCCTTCCCAGCCAAGCATCAAACTACCTTCATTCCCCCCTCACTGTTCAGCTTTCCATCTCCCCCACACACCTCCGTTGTCGTATGGCAATTGTCTGGAAGCAGCAGCAGCACTGCATGACACAAAATAAAAGAACAAAAGAAGAAGCAAGTTTGTGGACTGTAATAGAATCAATTTTTTCACAGTGAACATTGGTGGGGTGCAACCTTTGGTTAGTCACTGTGGTCCATTTGTGGCTTTGACCTCCAGACAGTGACTGGAGATTTCCCGCTATTACAACTGATCTCTAGGCCACAGAGATTAGTTTACCTGGAGAAAATGACTGCTTTGGGAGGTGGACTTTGTGGCATTATATACCCCATTGAAGTCCCTCCCCTCCTTAAACCCCACCCTCCTCAGGCTCCACCCCCCAAATCTCCAGCTATTTCCCAGCCAGGAGCTGGCAACCCTACTTGAGGTCCCTGGAGGAAGCAAAACCTGGAGAGTTGTTTCTTTTTAACCTGAGTGAGCCAAAAGTCAGAAAGTTTTATGTTTCCAGCTATCAGGGCATTTCTCAACACAGAAGGTTAGGCAATGCTGTGGTCTCTCTCCAAACTCCACTCTCTCCAGGCACCACCCCAAATCTCCAGGAATTTCCAAGCCTGGAGCTGGCAACCCTAGTCAGGACTGGGCCCAATGAGTTTTTTACAGAGCCGTAGAAAGGGTTTTGTTCCTTTGTCTATTTACTGGCAGAACCAAGCTTGGTTCCCTACCAACAGCCACTGAGGGAGAAGTTAGAATGCTTTGGCTGGTGGTCTGTATGGCATTCTATTCAGCTGAGGCCTCCCCTCTCCCCTCCTTAAACTCTGGCTTCCTTAAACTGGCTTCCTTACCTGGAGCTGGCAACCCTATGAGTCCTCACAACAGCCACTGAGGGAAACCTTTGTCCCACACTCAGGAGCTAAGCAAGAGAATTGTGTTCCTCGGGAGACACAGAGCTTCTGACAGAGAACAGTGCCTGACAGGGGAGTGGGCGGGGAAGAGGAGCACACCTGGCCAGTGGCACACCAGTAGTCTTGACTGGCAGCCGGTGGGCCAATGGCTGAGGGAGCGCATGCAATCTTGCCACCCCATAGACCAGAAGCCACTTGTTGTTGTTGTTCAGTCGCACAGTCGAGTCCGACTCTTCGCGACCCCATGGACCAGATCACGCCAGGCCCTCCTGTCTTCCGCTGTCCTCTGAAGTTGGCTCAATTTCATGTTCGTTGCATCGATGACACTGTCTAACCATCTCATCCTTTGCTGTCCCCGTCTTCTTTGACCTTCAATCTTTCCCAGCATCAGGGTCTTCTCCAGTGAGTGCTCCCATCTCATTTGGTGGCCAAAGTATTTGAGCTTCAGTTTCATTATCTGGCCTTCCAGGGAACAGTCAGGGTTGATTTCTTTAGGATTGACTGATTTGATCATTTTGCAAATATATATAAGAGAGATTTGGTTTTATGAGCTATCTGCCCTTAGCCTTAAGCACAGGGCAAGTAAAAGTTTAAATTCCAAAATATTAGGGCTAGCCAGAAAATGAAATAATTTAGGTATAACATAATGGAACCCAGTGAAGCTGACACAAAAGTAAGAAATCCAGAGAGTTATTTCCTCATGTTCACAGTGTAATACTTCTGTTTTTTAAAAAAACCCAGGCATTCCTTTTGAAACTTCCTTGAGTTTCAGAATCAGTTTGCTGTGCAGTGTAGAGGGCTACTGTTCAAGAAACACCAGTTCTAAACCCCTGCTGGACAATTACAGTTAGCTACACAGTTTTCTGGATCATGTTCAAGAACAGACTGTCACCCATTGTACTCTGAATGTCCTTTAATGTAAACTGTGAGCTGTTACTTGTCGCATTCTGAATATTTAAAGGTTTAGATTCAATAAATAAATCCATGCACATCCGTATGTAGCCTCTATACTTTTGTGCATGCTGTTTCATCTAAGAAATCAAACATTTATTACTGTGTCCTGCTCAAAAGTTACCATAGAAAACAGGGCAAACAGGTTTATTGTATACCATACTACAAGGGCTCGTTTGATAGCTGTCACTGGGATGAATTCCACATCTTTCTATGCTTATGAAGAAAACTTTCAAAGAAAACAGCAAAAATAGATTCATTTTGGTTTTGATCCAAAGTTAATTTAAAATGGAAAGATGCCAGTTCACATCAAAGAACTTCAGACAGAGCCTTTCCTGAGGCCATGAAAGATGATAGACAGCTCCCAGAGAACCAATTTTATATATTCTCTTCGGACAAAGGATAACAGGCAAACTAGTTCTGCATATTTCCCATTCTGCTCTCTCAGCAGCATGCCAAGAGCACCACTTAAGGAGACAGGCATATAAACCTACTAGTAGAGTTCAGGCTCCATTCTCCCTTTCAGCAAATGTAGTGATTAAAGCCTGTTGTAGAGAAATATTTTGTTTTATTGACATGTACCTAGACAGGTTTTCAAAAGACCCCATCCATGTCTCTTAACACAGTGTAACCATTCTTGTTCATAACAGCAGACTAGTTAAAATATGATCAAGACCAGAATTGTTTAATTCCTCCAAATAATCATAATTAAGATTAGGGATCTGCACAAACCAGCTCATGACCTAAAGCTTGTCTTGGATTTTGGCCGGTTCACGGTTCGTGAAGCTATGTTTGTGGAAGGGCGCTCGGCATGAACATTTCACAAACGATGGTGCTATTTGTGGTGGTTCATGGCAGTTTGGGAATGATTACATTTTCCAGACAGACTGTCTCCACTCAAACTGCTTACAAAACACCAAGGCAACAGGGGGCAGAATTCTCCAGCCTTGTAAATACCAATAGGAACCCTCCAAAGCTTAACAGGCACTTCTGGCTGCCAGTAACAGAGTTCCCATTCTGCTCTATAGGATCAGAAAGCTATACATATGCTCTCAGCTCTGCAGCCTCTTTTCTCTCAGCTATTCAGTTAGAGAAAGAGGCAGGGAACTTCTTAAAAGTGAACTAGCAAAGTACATTCTCTCATGATTGGGAACTCCTCTCCCCTGCTGGGGTTTAGGTGTTAGGTGGACTCAGGGCTCTGAATCACCCGTCTCTCTCTCTGCTCAAGCTGAGCAGAGGGGCTTAGCTAATGAGTTCCTTGCCTGAGGGCTCACATTTTGATTGTGATTCCTCTTCCCCGCTCAGGCCCATAGCCATGGGGGGAGGGGGGGCTATCAAAGGCAATGCCTCCTCCCAAATGTGCCCTGCTCTCTCACCAAACTGCTTTGGAAAGGTCCAGTTGCATACTTGTTTTATCCTGTTTGGGTTGCAATTAAAAAACAAAACACTTCTCCATTCCTTCTATGGAAAAAACCCTCTGATATTTAAGGCAATGGTGTGGACACCATGCCTGAAAATCCAAAGGGCCCCTCTTGCTGCATTGTTGCATTCTGGGTGATGTAGTCACTGAGGCCTTCAGCATGTACTGGGATTGCAGTGTCAATGGAGAGGGTGAAAATTACAATTCCAAGGTGCCTGTGCTAACATGAAGGTGCCTGTTTCTGTCCCTTCTGGACAGGCTGCCCTGGGGAGTGTGAATGGTCTTTAGTATCAGGCACTTGCTGGAACTGGTCTGCAGGAAGGAGGGGGGGAAACCACCTTTGGTTAGGGGGCTCTAGCAGGGTCCTGACAACCTTTGCTGCAGGTGGTTGAGGGGTGGGGGAAAGCTCCAGCCTTGTACCCCAAGCTGTGCCTCATCCTAGAAGGAGGAAGAAAAACTGGTGGGTAATGGGTGTAGCCCTTCTTACTCTTTTCTGGTGGGGTGGGGGGAGTCCAGTCAAGTAGGTTGGCTTTAGGGGCTCAGGCTGTAGCTCCTTGGAGGGTGGGTGAGGTGCTTGGAACAGTATGTTGTGTTCTAGAGGAATAGCTATATTAGTCTGCTGCCAAAGAGGAGCTTTGAGACATCTTAAAGACTAACACTTTCATTCTAGCATAAGGTTTTATAGATCAAAGCCCCCTTCTCCTTGCACCTGAAAGTGTGGGCTCTTGGCTGGGAAAGGATATGCTGCAACAAAACTGAGTTAGTCTTTATGGTACCACAAAACTCCTGTTAATTTCTGTTATATTTTGTTCTTTGTGGGGTGGGAAGCTTGCCATCATTTCACACTCCAGTGTAGTTCAAACTGCCATTATTTTATTGAGGATCTTTCTTCCATCTTTCTTCCAATGTTTGCACCCAAGGCACCTTTCAAAGCTATAAGGATAGTTTACAGTCATAGTCTTGCTTGTCCTTGTAGGAATGCCTAAGCAAAGGTAACTCTTTTAGGCCCACTGGATTTAGAAGGGCGTAAACTCAGTTTAGGACTGCACTTTAAATCTTGTAATCAGGGGAACTGATACCTGTAGTCAGGAGATAGTAATGATTACAGCAGATCTCCAGGCTCCACCTGGAAATTGGCAAGCCTAGTTCTAATCATAGTGCTGCTGCTCCCTTGTTGCCCCCCCCAATGAAAAATTCTGTCTAGGGGCCTTCTCTTGCTGGGGTTTGGGGGTCTTAGGTAGACTCAGGGCTCTAAGCCACCCATCTCTCTGATCACATGGAGCAGAGGGGCCTAGCTAGTGGGTTCCTTGGCTGAGGGCTCACCTTTTAATTGTGATTCCTCTCCCCTGCTGGGGTTTCAGGGTCCTGATGGACTCAGGGCTCTGAGTTGCCCGTCTCTCTGCTCATGCTGAGCAGAGAGGCTTAGCTAGTGGGTTCCTCAGCTGAGGACTCATATTTCATACCATACCAGTTACCACCACTCTAAGCTATGGAGTCTTGTGAGCAAAAATTCTACTTTGTGAGCTACCGGCATTAAAGTTGTAAGCAAACAATTTGGCTACTGCATCGATTAGTTTGCTCTGGAGCCCTCCTTCCTGAGCGAAGGCAAAAATGTGTGAGCCAGAGGCTAAAAAAATTGTGAGCTAGCTCACACTAATTCAGTTTAGAGGGAACACTGGTTACCACCCCTCCTGATTGTGAACTAGCCCCTCTGTGCCATGAAAGTAAAACTTGGTGCAAAGGGTCTCATCGTGGAGGGAAGAGGTCCTCCACCCCCCGTACCACAGGCCCCTGACCCCGGGCATCAAACCTATCCTGCCAGCCCACAGGAGTCCCACCCCTAGCAGGGTATCACCAGAGGTCTCGGAGCCTCCTTTCCCTGATTTGTTTCTGTGGCTCTCCACAGAAGACAGAGTCATTAGCACTGCCCAAAGACCGGTGGTTGATAAAACTCTCTGGAGAAATCTCTGACAGTGGTTCCACACAACTTCCTGCCTCCAGTACACCCCTCTGTGGCCCCTGCCAGTACAGTGCCAGAAAGCAGCAGTCCCTACTCCCACCTTTTCCAATCCAGCCCACACTTTGGAAACATTTCCATGCCCTCCCCAGTGACTCCCATGTGGCAGAGTGTCAGGTGTGCCACGCCCAAATCCAGAGGGGCAAAAACTCCCAATACTTGTCCTCCTCCATCCTCCACAGGAACCTGCAAAGGGTGCACCCCAGTATGTTGCCACCAGAGGAAAGAGT
>NW_015169177.1:227940-258143 GCF_001447785.1 Gekko japonicus
GTATGTTGCCACCAGATGAAAGAGTGGCAGCCAGTGAGAGGGAGTGCAGGATATCATCTCCTCCATGACCATCCTTTACAGGGAACAGGAGCTCAGCATGAGCTCCAATGACTGGCTGACCCTCTCCCAAATGGTGACTGTCGGCAAGCCCTTCCAGGATGCCACTGACGTGCTCTGTGCTCACGCAGCCAGCCTGGGGCAAGTTATCCCACTGATTGAAGGGCTGAACTGGACGCTAGCCTCCATAAGAACATAAGAGACGCCACTGTTGGATCAGGCCAAAGGCCCATCCCGTCCAACACTCTGTGTCACACAGTGGCCAGAACTACCAGTGCCATCAGGAGGTCCACCAGTGAGGCCAGGACATTAGAAGCCCTCCCACTGTTGACCACCCCAAGCACCAAGAAGACAGAGCATCACTTGTGGCTAATAGCCACACGGGAGCCAGGCCCTGAGGGGATGGCTGTTCTCCCATGGGTCAGGGTTTTGGCACAGAGGTTGCAGGTGGGCATTGCCACCATGCTGCATTCTCTCTGCAAGGAAGGGAAGTACAGGCTGTTCCGTATCTGTGACACCCAGATAAAAGTCAGCATTGATCTCCAGAATGCAGAGCTCATGCAATGAAAGTGTGAGCTCTGCAAAGAAGTGTGGAGGTTACAGGTCAGCAGATGTGGCCAGAGGGAACAGCGGGTGGATGAGGCTGGGGGGGAGGAGAAGGAGGAGGAACAGCCTGGCACCTCTGCCTCAAAGAGTCCAACCAGGGAGAAGCCGTGCTACTGGTTGTCAATGGTGAACGGGGAGGTCAGCAACCGTGGGGATGCCAGGTGTGCAATGGTGAGGGAATACCTCGCTGAGTTACCTGAGCCTGCCTCCACTGATCCCCTGGAGTACTGGTCACACAAGGCTGCCATCTGGCTTGGCCTCTCTTGCATGGCCATGAGTCTCCTCTCCTGCCCTCCCACCAGTGTCCAGGGTGAGTGGGTGTTCTCCCACCTGGGAGACATTCTCAGCCCCCACTGCTCTTGCCTGGACCTGGCCAAGGTGGACGAGTTGGCCTTCCTGAAGGTCAACCTCCCCCTGCTGGGCTACCCTCTCTGGACCTCACAGGGTAAGATCCAGGCCTCTTGTTGTCCCCCTGCATGCCCCCCCCCATTCCCCCTCTTCTCTGGGTGATCCAGTATGCAGCCTGTAGGTTGCGCCCTTGGCACTTGGGTGGGAGGATGGCTGCCTCTGCCAGGTGTGGGTGGACTCCCTCACCCAACTCCTACCTCATGAAACAACAACATCTACCTCATAACACAACACCTACCTCATGATCACTTTAAATAGAAAAATCTGATTTCCACTGGTCTGGTGGGGCTGGGGTGCCCACCAAGCCGTCATGGGGTTAGTTTGGGGAGCACCTGTCAAAACTCTGGGGATGTCTGTCTTTCTTCCCTTCAGAACCTGCCTTGGGTTGCAAGCATAGGGGGATGCTTCCTTTGCTTCCAGTGTCTGGCGGGGGGGGGGTCTGTCCAGGTGAAGTTTCCCTGTGAATTTAGTGTGATTGGCTTGTTCCTGAGCCGTTCCATAAACTCCTGTAACTGCAGCTGTCTTTTCCAGAGAGAACACTGGTAGACCTTTGGGGGGGTGTCCTTAACTGGGACCCCAGAAATGTGATCCTCCCCCAACTTGGAGAGACTGAGGAACGGGGGCCAGGGTGAGGTTCCCTGTGTGTTTGATGTGTGTAGCTCCATTCTATACATTTTTGCACTTGTGCACCCAAAAGCACTTTCCTAGCTTGACCTTAGTCCTGTTGGGTTTGTAGTGCCACAGTGGCACTGGTTCTGCTGGTCACATTGCACCGTTTCTACTGGGCTTGCAAAAATGTCCCCCACTTTCAGTTTCTACTGCAAAGATTCTTTGGGTTGACCATAGTCCATTGGAAACCATGGAGTATAGGGGCACCTTGTCTGAAGGGTAGTAACTTGGACCCTGTAAATCCAATCATCTTCCAATTTGGAGGGCAGGTAAAGGGGAGTCAGACAGAGATTCACTGCAAGTTTAGTGTCTCTAGCTTGCATAGGATCCATTCTATACACTCCTAAACCTCCTGAATCTGTGCTTGTCATTTCCCCAGAAAGTATTTTCCTGGGGGCATCTTCTTCAGGGGGCCCTAATTCTGACCCCGTAAGTCCAATCCTCACCAAATTTGGAGGGTGGGTAGAGGAGAGTCCACTGGAGGTTCTCTGTGAGTTCAGTTTGTCTAGCATACTGGGTGGATGTTCTACTGTGTGATGAACTTCATGAGCCAAACCAGTTCATGTAGAGCAAAAAAGTTCAAAACAGTGTGTGGTTTGCAAACCACACGCACCATGAACCACAAACTGAACTGTGTTTTCCTGGTTTGTGCTTATTTATAGTTAAGATTAATTACAGTTTGTTCACAGTTGATATAAAAATATGGATTATGCTGAGTCAGTGCAATGATCCATTTAGGTCACTATTTCTCCCTACTAGCATCCTCATATAACTGTCAGTAACCCACAGCATATAAAAGTTAGGTAAGTGTCTCTGAAAATGTAAAACTGGCTAACATTCCAACTGGCCACAGATAGGCAAACCTATCTTCCATAGCTTCATCCAGGCAATCTTTTTAAAAAATATTTGTGCATGTTGTGTGGGTGTGTATGCAGCTGGAAGTCATGGTGACCTCTGGTGTCTGACTGTGTGTGCAGCTGGAAGTCATGGTGACCTCTGGCGACTGACTGTGTGTGTACCTGGAAGTCTTGGTGACCTCTGGTGACTGTCCCCTACTGGGGGGCTTAAGGATATTCAGAGAGGTGGCTGAGTAAAGCCTGCCCCCACCTCCCTCTTCTGGTATTTCAAGGACGTCTCCCATCCAAGTACTTAGCTTCTGAGAACTGATGAGATCGGGCTTGCCTGGGCTGTCCAGGTCAGGGCTTCATCCAGGCATTCTTGAACTGTTATCCTGTTGCAATAACCTATACAAGTTAGCTCCATGTATTGACATGAAAAATACTTTCAGTTGTTTGTCTCAGATGAATGACCACCTGTTATTTTCCATGGATTAACAGTGACTTTTTTTGTTTGCATTTTGAGAATAAATGATCACAGCAGTTGTAACAGATTGACAGAACTATCCCGTTGCAGTAGATTTATAGAGGTTTTGTGGAGGGATCATCTTGAATGGGGATTAATTATTACTTCTAAAACTCGTTAACAAAACAAAAATGCCCAAGGACAGACATTTGGTCAATAAAGGATATGCCAGACCTTTCCTACTTAGTGGTTGCAGAATGATTGGTCCCTGAATCTTTCTTTGCTTTCATCCTAATGCCTTTGATTGTTCTACCTGGATCAAAGCCTTTGGTCATCCTTTCTGGCATAGGATGAATTTATTAAAAAGAAGCACTTTAGTTGATGATCATGTACAGTTGGTTTGGCATTATCTGAGTTGGAAGTTCTGCCTTCTAAATGTGAATGTCTTAGGTGAATTGTGATCCATTTAATACTTGCTCTGGAACTAATTAATTACTGAGCATATTCCAGGACTTGGGAGGCCAAGTCTCTCACCACAGTGGGAAATCTCCCAAATACTATAATCTCACACTGATGAATTGTCATTACTTCTGCATTCACACCAAAAGTGTTGTTTGGGTGTTGCTCCAACATCAGCTTGAATGTTCCTGCACCCCTAAAATGCCTACTAGCTGCCAGCACTTGTCTGGCAATCATATCCAGGATTCAGTCCTTGCCTGGATCTGAAAACAATTTTTCAGTTAGTAAGCCTGGGTGAACTGTCATACAAATGCAACCCTGCACTGAATAACATACTGCAGTGAAAATATAAAATTTACTGTTGCTTGACAGCTGTTACAAAAGTACAATATGAGCTATGAACAGGCAGTGCAAAGCCTGTACAGGAACAGATCAGGTGCAAGCTTAAGGTCAATGGGATGTAAGCAGCCTAACTGTGCAGAACATCAGGTCATATAGAGTTAGGGCTGATTCACGTGTTACAAAATCCATGTACCCCCCCCCATGTGGAATGTGTATGACGTGTTCAGAGAGTTCTTAGCTGGGATCTTAATTCCCAGGCATCTACAGGTCTGATATGGATCAGAACTATGGCATGTGAGGGGGAGGGCTTCAGCCCCCTTTCCCTCCCCGTGCTATTTTCCTTACTGAAATGGCCCTTTGGAGCCACTGTTTGCCCACTGAGTAAATATTCATCAAGTATAAGTTTCCCCAGGGGAGCAAAGAGCTGCTCCCCATGGCTGTTTCAGGTTAGAAAAGTGATGTGAAGGGAGGGCTGAAGCCTCTTATGTTTCACAATCCCGATGCCAATCAGGCCTGTGCATATCTGGGAATTAAGTGCAGAACTTCAGACACATACCAGACTCACCATCCTCCTGACAATCATGTGTCTGCCATATGCCCTTGGAACCATGTGAATCAGTGTTTCACCAATATTAGGGCAGACAAATCCAAATTTGTTTTAGGACTTAGGACAGCTATTCATGTTGAATGTTTATTTTTATTGGAATATATTGTTTATATTATGTTTGATTCACCTTGAACGCAAGGGATACAAACCCATTAATTAATTAACATCAGAAACAGAAAAACATGTTAACATGTGTATGTGATACACCTTTATTTTGTATTTTTGCATTTGTGTGTGTGTGTCCGCGTGCGCCCATGCCTGGAAGTCAAGGTGACCTCTGGAAACTCCTACTGGGGCATGGAGGACGTTCAGAGAAGAGGCTTGATAGCCTGCCTCCTGGCCCTGGTATTCTTTGGAGGACTCCCATCCAAGTACTTGCCAGGGTCAGCCCTGCTTAGTTTCTGAGATCTGATGAGATCGGGCTTGCCTGGGCTATCCAGGTCAGGATGCGTATGTGATACACTTTTGATAAGCATGCATGAAAGCAGATGTGAAAATTCTATCCTTTAACCATATTGTGACCACCTTGACACAGCGATCAAATGGACAGCCAGAGTGTTATCACTGTTAACCATTTCTCTTTAAGCAAATCTGAAAATGAATTGCCATGGAATGGTGTTTTACATCAATGTTACGGATAGTACAGAACCAGGGGAAAATAGGAGTAATTCATAGTTAATTAGTCCTGAATGAAAGAGTGAGATCTTGTGAACAGGTAGTTAGAATTGTGTCCAGATAACAGTCTTATTTTGTGAGCCTCCAACTCAGGAACAGGAAGCATGGTTTCCTCATACTCTAATTCCATATGTAGCTTTTTACAGTGCAGTCCTATCCTTCTAACTTCATTGATTCTCTAAATTGTTTTTCCTTCTTAGTGACTTGAACTATAACTTATGCAAAGACTTGGGAGATAAAAATTCAGCAGTATGACTGACATTGGGAAAATAACTGGAAGCCCATGTACATCATGCTCCTGTGTAATGTGTTCCTTTCACCAGTTCCTTTCAGCAGCTTAATTCTGCAATAAACACAAGGAAATCTTCAAGGGCAGTAAGTCACATTCAACTAGTCCAATGGTCTCTATGCTCATAAAATCCTTCCCACACCTATTTGCCTGCCAAGAAACTCATTCATGTCTGTTGTGGAATCCCTGCACATTGCAGAAAATTCTGGAGACTCTAACATCATACGGGTCAGGAAAGTTCTCTGTTTATGTGGGATACTTCCCATGCTTGTTAGGCCTCATAGTTGCCCTGCTAAGCTAATACTGCACCCTAGACCTAGCCACTCTAATCCACGCTCTGGTAACCACAAAACTGGATCTCTAATACATAGGGATGGGCACAAACTTGCTCACAAACTAAAGTTCGTCACAAATCTTGGCCAGTTCATGGTTCGTGCAGCAATGTTCACAAACTGAAGGGCTGCTATGAACTTCCATGAATTCTGATGCAGTTCATGGCAGTTTGTGGTGGTTCATGAAGGGCAGAAAGCAGGGGTTTAAATGGATTCAAGCCATTTAACCTTTACTTTCTGTTCTTCATGAAAACTGGGTGAGCAGTGGGGACCAGAAAGCTATGGATCTGAGCCATATAAAACCCCTGCTTTCTGTTCCCTGTAACTCAGCTGTTTGGGGAGCAGCGGGGAGCAGAAAGAGGTGGGTGAAATTACTCCCAGACATTTAAACCCCCATTTTCTGCTCCCCAGGAAAAGCAGCCAGGAGCAGAAAGCAGGAATTTAAGTGGCTCACAAACTGATACAAATCAGTTTGGCTTGTGAACCAGTGTATCACTTCGTGGTTTGGTTTGTGGTTCAGCCACAAACCATGAACCGAACTGTAAAAATGTGGTTTCTGTCCATCCCTGGCAATGCACTCTGTGGGGCTGGCCTTGAAGAAAACACATTAACTACAGTTGGTACAGAATGCAGAAGCTACACTATTGACATGGGTTTAGTGTTCTGAATGTATCACTCTGAGTTTAAAATTGCTCACTGATTATCAGGTTACATCCATGCTCTATTCAAGATAGTGCTTTCAACTTTTAAAGCTTTTCCTGATCTGGAATCTGCCAGAGTACCTCTACTCATATATGCCCACAGGACAGCTGAGATCATGAGATCAGGGTTTATTAGTTCTTTCCCCACTTACATCAGTAAGAACTGGCACTGCTTGGGTGTGCCCATTTTATGTGGCTGTACCTGTGATGTGAGGAAGGCCCTGCCCTCACCCTGGTTTCAGAGGCTTTGTAAAGCGGAGCTCTATTGTCATAACCATGGTGGCCCATGACTGAAGATTGTAGGTTACTTCCCTTTCCCCTCTATTTTCTGTTAATGTGGTATTTTTTTTTAATTTGGTATTTAAAAAAAATATGTAAGCAGCTTCATTTATTTATTTCATTTATTGTTGTTGTTCTTTTTATTACTATTTTCATTTACAGTCCACGTTTCTCAATGAAACTGAAGATGGATTACATGTATGATTAAAAAAACTATTCAGTCATTATTTTTTCAAAAAAAATTCTATCCCATCTTATACTGATTTTTGCTGTTAGGTTTGTCCATCTGAAAATATATAGCCCGTTTGTGCAGGAAAAGTAGGGTTGCCAAGTCTGGGTTGGAAAATACCTGGAGACTTTGGGGGTGGAGCCAGGAGAGGGCGTGGTTTGGGGAGGAGAGAGGCCTCAACATAATACAATGCCATAGAGTCCACCCTTCAAAGCATCAATTTTCTCCAGGGGAGCTAATCTCTGTCGGCTGGGGATCAGTTGTAAAAGCGGGAGATCCCCAGGCCCCACCTGGAGGCTGGCAAACCCTACAAATCAGGCTCACTGCTTACTTCAGTTAAGCCAACAGATCTCCATGGATTTGTTCCCTCTGCTGAAGAGAACAGAAGAGTCAGGGCCAGCATCAGTATACCTTGAGGTGGGGCAGCTGCCAGGGCCCAGGGCTCCTAGTGGGGCCGACTGCTGCTGAACCCACGCAGGCACCTCCCCTTCCACCTGTCTGCATGTCTTTCCACATCTTTTTGCTTGAAGTGCTCTGCCACCCATGCTCCCAGTTGCCCTGTGTCATTGGGGAAAGGTATGCGGTGCACAGTAGCATTGCTGCTGGTGGCCATGGCAGTAGCACAGCCAGCTGAAATGCATTGTCCACTGCTATTGGGGAAAGGGTGTGCAGGTGTTGCAGGCAACTGAGCATGGGAGGTGGGATGGTTTATGTTATGTATTGAGCCGGAGTCAGCCTCTAGGTACACCGGGAACTGGTTGAGCTTGCTACTCTACAACAATAGCTTGCCAGGATCCTGGAGTAGACCAATAGGTAAGTAGTGTAATGTAAATAGCCTATCCTTGGGAGTGGGTGTGTGCGGGGAGGGGTGTTTGCATGCTTTATAAGCAGGGCTCAAACCTTGCTGGGTGTCCTTGGTGTGTCCCTGAAATCACTAAATAAACTAGAGCTGATCACTGCAATGCATCCAAAACCCAGCATTTAACAGTTTACAAGTGGGAGAAGGATGTATGGGCAGGTGGGGGCACACAGGTGAGAGGTGGGAAAGTATGACTGAGGACTGGTGGTGGGCATATGGGGCCTCTGGGTACTGTCTGCCCAGGGCCCTTCAAAACCTGGAACTGGCCCTGAGAAGAGTCTATGCTGGTGAAAAAGCTTCATACTCATTACAGCATTAAGTCCATATCTAAGTATGGGCTCTGATTACCTTTTCTTTCTTAAGTTTTCATTTACTTATATTTAAAACATTCCAATGTCGCCTTTTCAGCCAAGGTGGCAAACAATCAAAGCATTAAAACCAGTTTTAAAAATGCATAAGTACATAAACAATTAAAACAATTTACAAGGTCACGTGTGCAAGTACAGGGGTTAATGTGATCAAGATTATAAAAGTAAATGTGATATGGAACATAAGAACATAAGAGACGCTAATGTTGGATCAGGCCAAAGGCCCATCCAGTCCAACACTCTGTCACACAGTGGCCAAAAATACCAGGTGCCATCAGGAGGTCCACCAGTGGGGCCAGGACATTAGAAGCCCTCCCACTGTTGACCCCCCCCCCAAGCACCAAGAAGACAGAGCATCATTTGCTCCAGAGTCCCTATCTATACCTTGTGGCTAATAGCCACTGATGGACTTCTGCTCCATATGCTTATCTAATTCCCTTTTGAAGCCGTCCATGCTTGTAGCAGTGAATTCCATGTGTTAATCACTCTTTGCGTGAAGAAGTGCTTCCTTTTATCCATTCTAACCCGACCGCTCAGCAATTTCATGGAGTGCCCATGAGTTCTTGTATTGTGAGAAA
Source organism: Gekko japonicus (assembly GCF_001447785.1). NCBI lineage: Eukaryota > Metazoa > Chordata > Lepidosauria > Squamata > Gekkonidae > Gekko > Gekko japonicus. The sequence continues at coordinate 236,701 of NW_015169177.1, forward strand.
GGGAGAAAAGTACATCTTTCTCTACCTGCTCTATCCCATGCATAATCTTATAAACCTCAATCATGTCACCCCTCAGTCATCGTTTCTCCAAGCTAAAGACCCCTAAGCGCTTTAACCTTTCCTCATAAGGAAAGTGTTCCAACCCTTTTATCACTCGAGTTGCCCTTTTCTGCACTTTTTCCAAAGCTATAATATCCTTTTTAAGGTGTGGTGACCAGAACTGCACACAGTATTCCAAATGAGGTCACTCCATTGGAGACTGTATAGAACAAAGTTAGAGTCCAGTGGCATCTTTAAGACCAACAAAATTTTATTCAAGGTATGAGCTTCCTCAGTGTGCGTGCACACAAAAGCTCATACCTTGCATAAGACTTTGTTGGTCTTAAAGGTGCCACTGGACTCTAACTTTGTTCTATTGCTTCAGACTAACATGGCTGTCCACCTGGATCTATCTTCATGGCGACTGTATAGTTAGCGCTGGGTAAGCCAGTTATTCTCCCTCGTCTTAACCTACCTCACAGAGTTGTTGTGATAAAACAGAAAAGGGGAGAATGATGCATGCCACCTTGAGTTTCTTGAAAGAAGGACAGGATAAAAATGTATTATAAAATAAAGATTTTAACCACTGTACCACATTATTCCAAATTATTCCATGTATATATTTATTGATGATGTTAGGTTTAGGAAAGTGAATGTCTCAGTCCTTTTCTGCATTCTAAAGAGGAAAGGGATCAGGGGTCATTTCGTAGAAAAAGAGGTGCAGGAGCTCATTAGCATAACTCATTAGCATAACTTATTTACATATGCCACACCCCCTGACATCACCGGAAGTGTGTCAGAGGGCAACACCCACCACTCAGGCTCCACTGGACTGTTTTGGATTGCTAGCTATTGGGGGGACAGGACGTGCAGATCTGTCCCAGCAGAGGAGGGAGAGCTCGTACCTGAATAAAACCTGGTCTTAAAGGTGCCACTGGACTGTTTTGGACCAGGGGGCCAGGGGGCTCTGCAACTTACCTGGCTGCTTCTTGCTCTGACTGAGGGCTGCTGGGAGCAGGGGGTGGGGCTTGTTGCATGTGCCTGCCCCCTGGGCTCTTTACTGCCGGAGCTCCGCTCCTGTGCACTCCTGCAGGAAATGACCCCTGGTCTTGATGGAGTTAGGACCTTTCATGGGCAGTGTTCCCTCTAAGCTGAGTTAGTGTGAGCTAGCTCACAGTTTTTTAGCCCCTGGCTCACACATTTCTGTCTTAGCTCAGGAAGTATGGCTCCAGTGCAAACTAATTTATGCAGTAGCCAAATCTCTCTCACACAACTTTAATGCCAGTAGCTCACAAAGTAGAATTTTTGCTCAAAAGCTTAGAGGGAGCATTGCTCATGTGTATAATAACATTTTTGAGCTTCCTGTGTATGAGTGCATTGCATCCTTATCTGCAGGAAACTGGACCTGGTGGCTAGAGGGGGCATGTCTACAGACGTGGTGGTAGGCACTTGCCATTGGTGGGGCATTGGATATAGCATTAATAGGCAAACCAAAATCACATCAACTGTCCCGATTGAGACTAGAAGAGCAACACTGAGCAAAGTTATACCCTGTTAAGACCATTGGTGCTTAGAAAGGTGTAACTCTGCATATTAAAAAAAGACAAATAAAATGATGCCGTCTGTGCTGAACAGCTGAAGTTTTAACACGGACTTGTTAAACTTTGCAGCCACTTTGGTCAGTTTCATGTAGCCTGGGTGTCTGAAACTGAAGAAAGTGCAGAAAAGAATTCTGAAGAACTTCCAATCCTTTTTGTAGGCCAAAGTTAAGGTAGGAGGAGTTGAAAGCCTGAGAATCTAGCTCTGGCTAGCTTGTAAGGTTTATGTTTCTAAAGGCAGTTTTATTTAACTTCTTCCATCTCATATTGTCATTAAATGAACCTAGAACAATAACATTATTCAGGCTTGGAAGGGCAAAAATCCAAGACTGGTATCTCTTCTGACTTAACAAAGGGAATATGCATGCTGGCCCAGACACCTGAGCAACAAAGACTATGAAACCCTAAAAAAGAGTGTTTAGTTGTGTGCAGACTGTTTTAAAAGATTGTGGAGAACACAGTATATTATAAAATGAACATATAGATCGATATTTGTGTACTTAAGAAACAGTAATATTGTATTAAAGCCTTTGCATACGTTCACAGCATTCGTAGGTCAGGTTTTTTTTACTGTGTGAATCAGTGCTTTAAACATTGCATATGAGAACTTACTAATAAGTTAATGGGTTTGAAGAAACAACACAATCCACTGCTTCCTAAAAATATTTCTGAAAATAAAGCCTGACTTGGATGACCCTGAGGGAACTCAGTACCTGTGGCTTAGAATAGTGCAGCTCTGCTTAGGAGTGCACTGCAAAATGACCAACTGAGGCCCCGGTCACACGGGCCGGATATCGTGGGAGGGAGGCGTGGCTGTTTGCCCCAGAAAGAACTACTGCGCGGCCGCTGGATCAAACGTCCAGCTGACGTCCCGTGGTTCGGGGGGAGGTGCCGATCATACGTCAATCCTGTGGCACGGCAAAGCAGCGGCGCAGCAGGGGTTGTGGTTTTTTTAACCGTAGTGTGCGCATGCGCTGTTGGGTGCTTGTGCGCATTCCGTGGAGACTTTGGAAAAAAAAACCTTTTCGCAACGGGACATGGGCGGGTGCCGGATGCCACGAGCTACCACCGGAAACGTGATCAGACGCCCGCCCTTGCCCCGCGGTTTTTACTGCGCATCTTCGGCGGGAAGCCTCGGGTTAGCCACGGGAGCTCTACGCTTCCCAGATGTTGCGGTTTGATCGCACCTGGAAAATCCGCCTATCTTCCATCTCTGTAGCGTGGCTAATGCTCCGTGTGACTGCAGCCTGAGTTAAGTGCCAGTGTGGAGTTAATTGTTGGAAAGTTGGCTGTGGACTGGGAATACTCAACTGGGAGGCCTCCTTCGCCTGGTTTTGGTTCCCCTGCTGCTGCAAAATAGGAGGAAATGTCATTTTCAGGGCATAACTGGAAATGATTTCACACATTGCTATGCTGCTCCCCAATCTCTGTAGTAAAGAGTATGTATAAAGACTGGGAAGTTTACTAAAGCATCAAACCCACATGTGATGATTACTAAAGCATCACACCATCTTATGATGCTTAGCCCTCCCGCTCCTGGGGCTGCTAGCAACCCTAAAGTTCAAGTCCATGCTTCAGTGACTTTGGACCATTCATTTTCTCTCAGTCAATCTGGAAATGACATTTTAAAATGTGTTTTAACACTTTCCCCACAGCCACACAACAGCTGCAAAGAAGTAAACTTTAAAGCACCATAGGGGTCCAATTCAGACTGGGATTGCAGCTCAAGGGGGAAATCGGGCTTCTGCCTTCCTCTCACATTTTTTCCTGAGCTAAAACAGACCCAGGAGAAGGCGTGATTTTCACCATTTTGGAACTGCATGTTTAACATTGTTGCTTTGAGAGAGAGAAAAATGGGCCCATCGATGTCGTCCACCCAGAGCTCCTAGGAGGAAGGGTGGAATATAAATAGGTAGAGTAAATGAACATCCCAAATCCCTCTCAAGCAAGACCATCAACCTTCCACTGACTAAATTTAAGAATCCAGACAATAATGTGTCACAGGAGAAGAGCTGTATTCCAAAAAAGGTGCCTATAGATCAATCACTACAAAACATACCATGTGAGAAGAAAAAAATCACTAACCAAATAAACCTGGTAAAGATCCTTTCCTGATCTGAAGCATGGCTACTCGTCCTTGGTATCTGTGGCCACATTTACACAAAAAATATAAAAGTATCCCTGCCCCAGGACCATCTAGGAATAGAGACTTCCCACCATGTGTACATACTGCTGTTAGACAAAAAAACAGTGGCAGGTAGAATCCATAGATCTTGTTTTAAAGACACCCTTCATTTTCCATTGTCTAATCAATAGGGATTAATACTTTCTTCACTTGATATTTATTACTCTGTAGATGCTTGTTTACCACAGAATATGCCTAAATCCTGTGTAATGTTATATGATCACTGCCACATACTAGCTGTCAACAGGAAATTATTTAACTTACAGTACTGTACATAATGGTAGCATTTTTCATCTAGGAAGGGGGGGACAGGTCAACAAAGTAACGCTTAGTATGGATGGGTCACTTTTATTTATTTTAAAGATTAATATAGACACTTACTACCTCTTGCAGATAGATTTAGGTGGGTAGCCGTATTGATCTGAAGCAACAAAACAAAGTTTGAGTCCAGTGGCACCTTTAAGAAAAACAAAGCTTAATTCTGCATATAAGATTTGTGTGCATGCGCATTCTTCCAGATACTTCAGACACTTCTTGCACAAGTAGTTTGATAGGATATCAGTAGTTTAAAGTGTCCATAAAAGGATCAGGATAAATTCCTAATTTCGACCTAACTAATGCTTGAATTTTTATTTCCTTGTCAGTACCAAAGGAACAATGAACTATTCATAGCCATTTATATGGTCTAAATTAGCTGCTACCATGCAGCAGTGAAAATTCACAGTTGGGTTCATTGTGAACAACACAATGAAAATTGAGCCAAGAGAACAGTGGAAGAAAAAGCAACATCCATTAGGAATGAAGGAATAATCAAAGTATGTTACTTTGCAAATAAACAGATGACCTGACCTTGTATATCTTAAACTGGTTTCCAATCCCCATTGCTGAAATAAGGAGTTCAGATTTTGTCAATACAGATTTGTTTTTATTTGGTTTATTTATACCCCATTTCTTATGTGTACAAGCAGAAGCATTTTGAGGTCCTCATGGTACACTATTTTGCAATGTTTTACTTCTCATCACCAACTACCATAAAGTCTGTACTGACTGATATAAAAGTATCCCTGCCCCAATATTGATGATATTGTGCTAGGCTGACCTGCAAGATTTGTAGTGTAATCTTATGAACCCTTTCCTGGGAGCAAACACCACTGCACAGACCTGAGTAGAATTCTGAATAGACCTGTTCCTGGAAAAGTTGTGCTGTTCCTTTAAATCAGGTTCGATGTAATACTATTTATCTTCATGCCATGAAAAGCTTCAGCTGCTCATTTCCACATATCAAGTCTCTATTAAAGGAGCAGGACATTTTTCTCCAGGCTTATTGACAACTCCATGGATCTTAAGCCCAGTCATTCCCTCTCAGGCTAACTTAACCCCAGGATGTTGTAAGGATAACCTACATGAACCTCACCTAGAATTCTCTGGATGGACTTAGGGTACAATTGTAATAAATATACACATGCATGTTGCAGATGAATGCAATAACAACCAGTTTTCGTTCTATTTATTTTGTAGTTAAAGGTGAGAAACCAAGTGGTCTAACACCAGAGGTCATTTCGGGGGGGGGAACGCGGGGAAACGCAGTTCCCCTGGTGAGGTGCAGGGGGCGGGGCACATGAAGCCCCGCCCCTGCTTCCGGCCACCCCGCTTCAGGCCCTCATTCAGCCAGAAGGAGGCAGGAGAAGAGGGAGGGTAAGTTGCTTCCTCCCCGCCTCTCCCCACCCCTGCCTGCCTGGGGCCAGGGAGGGCCTTGGCGGGGCTTCCTCGCACTCCCGCTAGCCTTGCAGGTCCACCGCCGGGCCCCTGATGTCAGGGGGTGTGGCATATGCTAATGAGTTATGCTAATGAGTTCCCCTAGCTCTTTTTCTACAAAATGACCCCTGTCTAACACAGTTATCTGCAGCTTCAGTGAAGTTTCCTTTGCTGCATATGACAAAAATAACAAGATGTTGGTCCTATTAATCATCAGTGGATCAGTGGTTGAGATTTCTCTGTACTCAATAAAACTGGATTGGTGGCAGAGGAAAAAATATAAATATTCCTCATGGTTGTTTTCCTAGGCAAAAATGTAGGAGTGGCTGGTTGCATCTTTGTACCACTTTTTAGACAAAACACTGGTGGGCAATGTTCCCTCTAAGCTGTGGAGTCTTGTGAGCAAAAATTCTGCTTTGTGAGCTACTGGCATTAAAGTTGTGAGCGAGCAATTTGGCTACTGCATAGATCAGTTTGCTCTGGAGCCATCCTCCCTGAGCTGAGACAAAAATCTGTGAGCTGGAGGCGAAAAAACTGTGAGCTAACTCACACTAACTCAGCTTAGAGGGAACACTGCTGGTGGGCCTAGCAATTAACAATCAATATAAATATCAATAAAAGCAGAATTTAAAAGGTGCTTTGGAAGGAGATCCAGGCCTTAGTCTGGCCATGATGGAATTATTGTTGGCTGATGTCTCTTCTTCCTTTGGCCCTGCTGATTATAGTACCTCAGGAAGCAGGGAGCTAGCAGATGCATACTTTCATCCTGTTTCTGTGAACAGCCAAATAGCTATGCATGAATATTGAAAAATGTTCATGAAGTGCAGATGGGTTCGGGGTTTCCCATCATGTCAGCAGCTGTAGTTAAAGGAATGAGGCACATTAACACAGTAAGGTACTATTGTATTATAGAACATAAAAGAACTCATATCACATTCACCAGGTTCATATGATAGAGTTTAATTTTGCTTCTACTAAAATCATCTTGCACTTGCACACAGTATACTTGATTTCTGAGGCTGATATCTTTAATGGAGTCATCAAACCTGAATGATTTCTGTGCTTTGGGATCTATAATATTGGTCTGCAAATAGTTCTTTCTCTAGATGAAACTATTTGATCCTTTTTAAAATGTATAACTTTTTAGTTAGTGGTAGAGCACATGGGCATGAAACTCTTAAAGGAGAAATAAATGGGGTGTTCGCCAACACAAGTCTGCAAAGAGCTTAAATTATGGCTCAAGGTCCATATCCAATTGAAGGTAACAGGAAACTCATTTCAACGGAATCTGAATCAATTGACAGTTGAGTGGCTTGGGGAATAGATGTGGTAAATTGTTTTTGCAAGTGATACATAATTTGTACAATAAATAGCCTTTTTATAAAGTGTCATCCATTATCAGATTAAACATCTTTTGAAAGCAGGCATGCATGAAGGTTTTTTCAGTAACTTGTGGCCTATTAACTAAAGCCTGGGCATGATTAATGTACAGTCACTAAAAAAAATGGAAATCTGCAGAGCGGAATCAGGAAGCTTTTAATAAATCACTTTGGGAACATCCAGGATAATATTTCAAGGTTGTAGCACCACCTGTTGTAGATGTTTGGAAACTAGGGATTGCCCACTTCCAGGTAGGACCTGGAGATCTCCTGATATTACAACTGACCTCCAGAAGACAAAGGTCAGTTCCCCTGGAGAAAATGACTGCTTAGGAGGGTGAACTTTATGGCATTATATCTTGCTGAGGTCTCCCCTCCCCCACAGGTTCTACCCCCAAATATCCAGGAATTTCCGAACCTGAAGCTGGCAACCCTAGAAACACAGAAATCAGTTTATATGGGGAAAGGTCATCATTGCTCTGTAAACTGGCACAGTGGATGAGTGTAATCCTGTTTCAGAGAGCAGAACTAAGAAATGCCATTGCCTGAGACCATGTTGAGTCAATGCCAGTCAGAATAGACTGGTCAGACTCCATACAATAGCTTCATATGTTCCTGAGCTAAAGAGCAGATTATTAATTACTTGATTTAATCCATCATGTGGATATCAGATATTTTAAGTTGCTTGATCTGGATGTCAGTGATAAAAGTCAGGTTTTTTTAAGGTTTCTGCTTCAGACAAAAAAGGATAAGGACCTGATCCCATACTTTTCATTAAGATGTAATGTACTCTTAAGATTAAGGGCAAGTGCAAAAATGTCTTGTTAGGATGAATTTAGAATCTAACAAGGAGGGGGGACCTGCAATATTCGCGGCAGGGGGGAAGGAGCTCCACGTGGAGGAGGAAGCAGCCACAGGTGAGCCTTCTTCCCCGCTCCCCCCCCCACACAAACGGTGAGTCCCGGGCCTGCCAATCCTTCTCCCCCCAACCCCCTTGCACTGACGGTGAGGCCCATGTGGCTCCCAGCCGCCAGGCCCGTCAATCCTTCTCCTTCACTTTCCCCATCCCAGCGGCGAGCCATGTGGGCCCACCAATCTTCTCCCCGCCGGCGACACAGCCTGAGTGACTCCCAGCCACTGGGCCCGCTGATCTCCTACCCCCCTGGCTCTGGCGGTGCGGCCTGAGTGGCTCCCAGCTGCCAGGTCCGTCGAGTCTCCACCCCAATGGCCAGAGCATTCTCTGCGCATGTTCAGGGAATACTCTTTTACTTTTGCGGGAATTTAAGTATCCCCCATATATTTTTTCAACTTTTTAGATTTTTCTGCACACCTGGAGACTGCTCCAAGTGTGCAGGAAAATCTCCCTGCCCCCCAAGTGTCCCCGATGTGCGGATTTAGATATCCGCATGGAGGGGACAACTTGGCTATTAGATATATAGGTAGACCAACAACCAGGAGAGTCAACTCTTCATAGTAAAATTATTGCATATTTGAGGGTGGAGCCTTGGGGAGAGGAAGGAGCTTAGCAAGGATGTGATATCATGAAGCCCCCACCCCACCTGCTATTTTCTCTAGGGGAACTGTCTTCTGTAGTCTGAAAATCAGTTATAACAAGCAGGGGACCCATAAGGCCTTGCAGGGGCATCTCATTTGATGCTTGCCCACTATTTTCTTTCCCTTCCCTGAAAGCCCCTGTAGCTTCTCTCCTTCCCACCAACCAACCTAAGTTTATCTGCCTCCCCGTCTTCAGCTTTCCTTCCTTCGCTCCCTCTGCAGACTCTCCCTGGGAAAAGTCTGGCACAGCTGCACGGTGCAAGCCATTGGCCAAGTTGTGTGGTGCCAGCCAAGCTGGGCCCAGTTTCACAATGGGGACCCTGTAAGGACTTGCAGGAGGCATCTCATTTTCTACTGTATCCCCCTTCCCACACTGTTTCCCTTTTCTGTTTTCCTGGCAGGGTAGCCCCCATATTCTCAACTTTCCCTGTTTCCTTTTCACCCACCCACCTACCTTTTATCTGGTCCTCATCTTCAGCTGTATTTCATACAAACTCCTACTTTTCTCACCAATGAGGAACCAAAGCAGCTTACGTTCTTCTCCTCTCCTCCATTTTATCCTCACAACAACCCTGTGAGGTAGGTTAGTCAGAGAGTGTGTGACTGACCCTAGGTCACCTAGTGAGCTTCCATGGCAGAATGGGGATTTGAACCTGGGTCTCTCAGAACCTAGACTGAAATTCTAACCACTTATACCACACTGGCTTTTGTGGGATGGTGGTTGTTGAAAAGTAGCAAGCAGCCAGGCCAATGTAAATCAAGGGCCTCCTCGTAAATCATGCAAGTTGCATGGTAGCAGTTAGTCATTGCTGGCAAGCCTGGCCCCACTCAGTCCTCCCTCAAAGCCAAACAGCCCAGGACCCACTTCCCTAGCCTTTTACTTATTTATTTAAACATTTATATTCTGCCATTTCTTGTGGTTCAAGGTGGCTTACAATAATAGTTAAAAACATTTTTAGTTTTTAAAACTAAAATAAAACAGTGAGCCCCAAATCTCTGTTCCCCACTTAAAAGATGCATGCTATTCAAACCCTCTCAAAAGCCCTGGCAAACAGGCAGGACTTGGAAAGTTTCCTGGAGATCTCTAAGGAGGGAACCTCCTCGCCTCTACAGCAGACCCATAGCCAGGATTCTGTGGCTGAAGTTCTCAGTGCAAAAAGAAAAGCCAGAATTCTGAGGATTATATGACTCAGCAGCAGCCGCTCCTGCTCTTCCCTCCCCCCCATCTTCTCAAGCTGTCTATTCCACACAGGTGTTCTTATGCTGGCAATCACCCTTAGCTTTTTAACCGTTTAGCCAAAAGGAAGCAGTTAGGAGGATGAATCTCTAAACTGCAAGCTGTCAACCACTTTAGATGACAGTTCTCAGCTGCTGCAAGTCAATCACTTCTGCCAGCCTAAGCAACAATTCTGACAACAAGCCGGCAGGTGGGGGTGATGACGTCTATAGTCAAGAAAGCTAACATTTAGGCAGAAAAACTCTCTTAAAGGAGACCAGTTTCTTGACACAGAGTTAGTAGGGGTCCTCGAGGTCACCTACTTCAATCCTCTTGCTCAGTGTAGGAATTAGTCAACTACAGCACCTCACTCTGCTTAAAGGAGCACACACCTTTAAAATATGTCTTAAAATGGTTGGAAAAAACATTTACAGGAGAAATTCTTGTGGGTCTGGGCCTTTAAGAAAGGGGGCAGGGCCCCCAAAAGCCCCACCATAGCTTCAGGCCATCTCTTCAGGGAGCCCATTCTACAGAGCAAGAGCCACAATGGGAAAGGTCTAGGCTCTGGTCAATGCCAAACAGACCATCCAAAGTGGTAGGATAGCCAACAGACATCTGCCATAGCTGGCACACAGGGACATACGGAAGGAGTTGGTCCTTTTACCGACAGAAACCAAGTCTTGAAGGCTAGCAATACTGTTTTTACCATGGAGTTTCCAGCATTTCCTACAGATACCTTATGCAGCTTCAGGGTTTCCCCCAGAAGTGACATCGTGACTCAGCTGACATTGTGTACCCCCATGTCCTCAGGCTTAGCCTGGCAACCCTAGATCTGAGAGAGGGAACTCCGACTCATAAAAGCTTCTCCTGGAATATAGTTTGTTAGTTTCTTTATTTTGCTACTGTGGACTGATGTGGTAAGCTACCCATCTGAAATCAGAATTTGCAATGAAACACTGTTGTGCCCCAGATGGCAGGCACCAAAGTATACCACTGATTCCTGACCAATCACAAAGGGATCAGTTTGTACAGCAAAACACACATCTTGTCATTGACTAGAGAATACCAGCAGCTCCTGAGAATAACAAACATTGGCAGTCTCTGTACAGACAGCACTTTCTCTACTATGGAAAGACCAGCACTGCAAAGACGTTGGAATGGCCACCTCAGAGAATAGATTCTGGCCACTATAAAGGCAGCTGATTGCCTATTGTGGAATTAACTTTTTCAGTGCATATTTTGTTGTTGTTTAAATGGGGGAGGGGGCTTAAATGTCTCACATTAGCTCTGTATTTCGCCTTCCGCTGATTCTTTGCTGTATGTGTGACTCAGCAAAAGAACAGGGAAAGGAAGAAAGAACGAAGCTATAAAGGGCAAATTAAATATCTGGTTATGAGGAAGTAAGTCTTAGACTGTGTTTACGTCGACTGTCGAACAAGAAGAGAGCTGCGCTGCTGCGTTGCAGTTTTACAATCTCAATCTATTAGGATAAACGGAGTTATCCCCCTTTCTGTACAACAGCCGTGCCATTTTAAAATCCAGCCTTGACTGAGACAGCGACGCAGCTCTCCGTGTTTTCAGACACATCCAGCGGTCTCCGTAAGTTTTTTAAAAATAGAAGCGCCTCGCATTCGCGCTTTGGTATACGCACACGAAAGCGACGCCCGTAACCACCTCCTACACCTTCCACGCGTGCGCCTTAAGTTGGAAACGGAGCCTTGTGCGAGGTGCATGTGGTCGCGAGGCGGGAAAGAAGCGGCTGCGGAAGCGTTGATGGCTGGAGGTGCGCGTGCCTTCGCGGTCCCCGCGGGCGGGGAGAGCAGCGGGAGCGACGACGACGATGGCTGGGATATCGGCTGCGAATCGATGCGGGTAAGACATGGGCGGCATTCTTCGCCCCGAGGCGCTTGGGGGCGCCTTTTATCGGCGAGGATTAGAGGCCGCAGGTTGGTTGGTGGGTTGGTTCGTTCGTTTCTCCGCAGGGCGCGTTTCTTCTCCTTCGTCTCATCCTTATTTTCTCGAGCTCCTTTGTGTGGAGCTGTATCCCCGTGTCTGGAAAGTAAAATGAATTGTTTAAATAGGGATATTCATGACCCGGTAACTGTTTGATGTGGTAGTAACAGTGCAGAAAAATTAATAATGCGGGATACATCTTTATAATTCTTCTGTAGACTGTGGTGGTGGGGAGAGTGTCAGGTGATCTTAGACTGGACTGCCTCTTCATAGGATCGCATTGTAAATGTGTGTGTGTGTGTGGGGGGGTGTCTTGTTTTTTGTGTCCTTGTCCTAGTGGTCATATAAATAGCCTTATCATATAAATAGCCTTATCACAGCTGACCTAGCAATGCATGAGTGCAAGTTCTTGGGACATCTGCCGCAGCAAGGTGTGACTACTTAGACATGGCATCTAAAAAGGTGGTTTCCCCCATTAGTTTTATGTCTTCAAATCTTTCGATAGATTTTACTAGATAGGCTACTCTTTCTGCCAGTGCCTAGTGTCTTGTAAAGGATGAAGAGCAATGTGGTGCTTGGTAAGTGCTGCCTCACACATTGTAATAGAAATTATCCATGATTGCAGTTAGTTGTGAGGTGCATGTGTGTAAATTGTATACTTGGAGAAGATGCAGTTTTTCCTGGTACTTTTCAGTTGTCTAAACGTAGTGGTGCAAAAAGACTTACATGATCTGCAGTAAGTGTTTTAACAGTGGCCTAATGTACAAACTGTGGAGCTGCGGTGGCTCAAGTGGTTAAGACGCTGAACTGCAGGCTGTGGAAGGTCAGTAGTTCAGCAGTCCGAGACCCGGGTGCCGCATGATGGAGTGAGCTCCCATCTCTAGTTCCAGCTCCTGCCAACCTAGCAGTTCGAAAGCAAGAAATTGCAAGTAGATAAATAGGTACCACTTCGGTGGGAAGGTAACAGCGTTCCGTGCGCCTTGGTGTTTAGTCGTGCCGGACACATGACCACGGAAACATCTTCGGACAGTGCTGGCTCTTCGGCTTTGAAACGGAGATGAGCACCGCAACCCTAGAGTCGGATTCGACTGGCTTTTGAGCAAGGGAACCTTTACCTTTACCTGATGTACAAACTAGGCCTTTATAATAGCTCTGTAAATTGCATGATGCATAAGTAAACTGTTGTGATTTTGTTTTCTGTTCAGAATTTGGGTGAAACCCTACCAACTGATGACAAAGTTGAGGCTTTTAAAAAAGCATTGACTACTGGAAACTTGTCTGTGATTGAAGAACTTTTAAATTCTGGTAAGAATCTTAAATTTTCCTCATTTGTAGTCTGGGTTTCTCATTGAGGTGCAAGGGTAGGAAACAGGGTAGCCATGATTGCATGGTAGCCAGGGTAGCCAGGCAGCCTACATAAGACAACCAGTGAAGAATGTAATCCTAGTAGGATTGTAGGTCTAAGATTACAGAATTAGAGAACAGTGTGAAGAAATAATTTTTCTAAAGCCAGAATGCAGTAAACACAGGTGATACCTACGATCAGTGTTCCCTCTAAGCTGAGTTCGTGAGCTAGCTCACAGTTTTTTAGCCTCCGGCTCACACATTTTTGCCTTGGCTCAGGAAAGAGGGCTCCAGAGCCAAACTAATTGATGCAGCAACCAAATTGCTCGCTCACAACTTGAATGCCAGTAGCTCGCAAAGTAGAATTTTTGCTCATAAGACTCCACAACTTAGAGGGAGCATTGTCTACAATAGTCATTGCAGTGGACTAAGATAAGAGAGGACCGTGGATTTTTAATTGTATTGAAATATAATAAATGTACAGGGTCTGTAAAAAAAATCTAGAGAAGTTCTTTGCATGTACCAGGCCTTGTGGGTGTATATTTTAGTTGCTTGTTCCCCCTGTGTTGAGCCACTCCTTTTGAGTCTGCTGTTTCATAAGGCTAGACTTGAAGATTTCGAACTTTATGAGCAGTCTGAGCTTTGTGATGGTTTGCTTTTAGAAGGCAAGTGTACAGAAGCTTTGCTTTGTGTATTAATTATATATTTGTACCACACTTTTGTCTCCAGGGGGGATGCAGAGTGGCTTCCAACATTATTCTTCTCTCCTACATGTTATCCTCATAACAGCCCTGTGAAGTAGGTTAGGCAGAGAGAATATGGTGGCCCAAGGTCACCAAGAATAGCAAAGTTAGGGATTTGAACTTAGGTCTCCTAGATTCTAGTCTGACCCCCTAACCACTACACCACTCTGTGTCTTTTTCAAAATGTATAAACCTATCGTGAAATACTTTCCTGATGGGTTTATAAATTTGGGGCTCAAACTATCTCTGTCATCAGTTCAGTATACAAGAGTATAACATTATTGTATCTGAAGAAGTGTGTGTGCACACAGAAGCTCATACCTTGCATAAGACTTTGTTAGTCTTAAAGGTGCCACCGGACTCAAACTTTGCTCTGCTGCTTCAGACTAACACAGCTATGCACCAGAATCTATTATTGCTTACAATAAAAGATGGTAATTAGTTCATTAAAAAGAAAATACTGAAATTGGCTTACCAATTGAGAATGACTTGGGAATCTGGTTTTTTTCCATTTCAATTTTAAGGCCATTTCATGTCGTCAAGTTCTGGCTTTATAATGGGAGTGAGCTGATTCCTTCAGAGCCATAAAAGTTAATTTTGAACTACTCAGCTAGATCACCCTGCCTGCACGGCAGATCTCAGATACTCCAAGTGATGTACTTTTATTTTTCCTCTTCATTTTAAAAATAATGTTCTTTCTGCTGTTTTGCCTGTGGCTTGTTAACACATCAAGTTTTTGGTATGGATATAATTTTTGTGCACAAAACTGAATCTTCCATGTGTACATTGTCGAAATGGTCATATATGTATTTGTGTACATAAATCAGAGAGCCAACATTGGTAGCAGATTCTTGTTATATGCAGTGGTAAATAGCTATATAAAATAACTTCCATGTAAAATTTTGGTCATTTGTGGAGTGATCTCTAATATTGGGAAAAGGCAATGCCAGTACTTTCATGGACCTGTTCTCTGTGGAGAAAAACTATATTGGGTTATGATAGAATCTGGGGGTATTATGTGAAATGTCTTTATTTTTACTTCTCATATCTCCAAAACAGGGTCCTGATATATGTAATAGTTTGAGAATATATATTTTTTCTCAGATGATGGAGATATTATCACTAACTTTCACTGTATTTATTTATTTTATTTCATTTATACCCCGCCCTCCCCGCACGCGGGAGCCCCAATCCCATACCACCCAGGCACAGGACCTCCGTCTTCACCGGGTTCATCTTCAGCCGGCTCAGCTTGAGCCACCCAGCCATGGCCTGTAAGGCCCGGTGAAGATCTTCTGGGTCGGAGTCCGACTGGCCGCTCAGCATCAGATAGAGCTGGGTGTCATCGGCATATTGATGACACCCAAGCCCATACCTCCAGACAATCTGGGCGAGGGGGTGCATGTATAGGTTAAATAGCATTGGGGAGAGTACTGCCCCCTGGGGCACTCCACATTCAAGCAGGTGCCTCTGAGACTGCTGCTCCCCTAGCCCAACCCTCTGTCCCCGACCTTGGAGAAAAGAGACAAGCCATTGAAGGGCGAGCCCCTGAATCCCCACGTCGGCAAGGCGGTGGACCAGCAGCTGGTGGTCGACCATATCAAATGCAGCTGACAGATCTAACAACAACAGCGCCGCCACACCGCCTCGAGCCAGATGTCTACGGAGGTCGTCAGTAAGGGCAACCAGCACGGTCTCCGTCCCATGCCCCGGGCGAAAGCCAGACTGGAATGGCTCAAGGACGGAAGCGTCATCTAGAAATCCCTGTAACTGTGTCGCCACCGCCCTCTCAATCAGTTTGCCCAAATAGGGCAAATTGGACACTGGCTGATAGCTGGCCAATTCAGTCGGGTCCAGAGTTGGCTTTTTCAGGAGAGGGCGGACCATCACTTCCTTGAGTGCCTCGGGGAACCGCCCTTCCGAAAGGGACTTGTTGATAATCTCCCTCAAGGCACCTCGAAACCCCTCGTGGCCCGCTTTAATGAGCCAGGAGGGGCACAGATCAAGAATGCAAGTGGTTGGACGCACAGATACAAGCACTCTATCAACTTCCTCCAGGCTAAGCCGGTCAAAGCCCTCCAAGCCCGGCAAAACCATGCAAGGGGCCTTAAGTATCTCACTTAAAAAAAACACCTTAATTGCACTCATTTCTGATGGTTTCAAGGTACATTTTCTATTTTGGAAGAAAGAGTCCTACATAAATTCATATTATTTCGAGGTATAGTTATTGTTTTATATGGAAACTAGGAGGAAGGCCTGTTGCAGGCATGAATGCAACAGGCGCTAGTGGGTGGCCACAGCCCCCCTCCCCTGGCGGCGCAAGTCCTCGTCCCGCGAAGACGGGCAGGGTCGCTCGCAGGGCGCAATGGGAGGTTGAGCAAGCTGGCGCAGACAGGGAAGGGGAGGTGGCGGAAAGCGGCGGTGGGGGGTCTGAGAAGGAAGGGGACGGGGTGTCAACCGGCTCCCCTTCCAGCGGCTCGCTTGGCCTCCCTGCCAAGAGGGAAGGGGAGGGGGTTTAAACCGGAGGCGAGCGAGGGCGGCGGAAGGAGGGCTGGGAGAGGCCCGACGGGCTCCCGGAAGAACTGTCTGCGGCAGCCCCGGGAAGTGCGGTGTGGCCTTTCCCCCACCCCAAGGTGAGGCGGAGCATGCCAGCAGGGTACAGGGAAGCGTGCCGCGCAGCCTGAATAGGCTTGCTCCGCTGTCTCCCTGGGCAGTCGGTCACCTCGTGCTGGGGGATTGCAGTTCTGAGCGTGAAACAGAGAGTCAGCCTACGTTAGAGGCCTGATCTCTGTGGGCGAGCGTGATCACAGTGTCAGCAGTTTCGGAGCCTTCAGGGCACCAGCGTAGGGCTCTTTAACCTGGAGCAGTTGGCTGCATCGGAAGCAGGAGCGTCGGACACGTTGGCCTGAGCTGGGGCTGCGGCGGCTGTTCTGGGAGTCAGTAGTGTCCCTCCCCTTTGCTCTTGTTGGGGGCGTCTCGGCAGGAGTCAGCGTGTCGGGGCTATGCGAAGCGGCCAATGGAGGGGGGGGAAGGTCCTGATGGGCAGTTCAACCGTCCATACACTGTTGGTGCGCATTGCGTGAGTTTGCGTCTTACAGAATTATATATAAGGGAGAGATACAAATTATATTGCTCTTGTGTCATTCTTAAGCTGTAAAAATTAAAATACCCCCAAATTCTGGAAAGGCACCAGTGATTTAGAGTATGAGTATTCTCTAGGAATAAGTATTCCTGACTATTATCTAGGAATAAATCTGTTCTAATTCTCCCCCCTACCTCTAGTCAGCATTAAAATCTGTTGTAGATAAAGGTCTTTGCTGGGAACTTTATCTCTCTTCCAAAGCTGTTACTTTACCTTCTCAACTTAGAATCTTTGTATCTATAAAAATAAGCAGTCTCTCTGTAAGTAACTACTCTTCAACCTCCAGATACCCAGTTAGTGCAAATTAGAGACGTGGTGTGTCAGTCAGAGTGCTCTTCAGTGCTGACTCTAAGCATTGTCCTCTCTAATGCCAAAGCCCAGTTAGGATAAAAGACACTAGTCCAGTTGGGGAGATGACTTGGGTTAAGAATAATGCTGCAAAAGCAAACGTTCTTGGGAGCTTTCTAATGGGTGTTCAGAGATTGTGAAAGATGAAAGGAGTCTGTTAGCAAACAGGTTCCTTATCCAAGTGGTCTAGAACAGTGATTCCCAACCTTGTTCAGACTTCCAAATTTACTTCATATGGTGACCCATCCTAGAACCATAGAATCATAGAGTTGGAAGGGACCTCCAGGGTAATCTAGTCCAGTCCCCTGCACAAGGCAGGGTCATCTAGTCCAATCCCCTCCACACCCGCAGTGACCGCTGTTCCATGCCCAGAAGATGACAAAAAACCTCCAGGATCCCTGGCCAAACCGGCCTGGAGAAAAATTGCTTCCTGACTTCAAAATAGCAATCAGCATTTCCCTGGGTGTGTAAAAAAGGGCCACAAGAACTAAGCACTGAGGCAACCCTTCCTGCCCTCTCTCTCATGATCTGCCCAAGTTCACAGAATCTGCATTGCTGTCAGATGGCCATGTAGCCTCTGTTTGAAAACCTCCAAAGAAGGAGAGCCCCACCACCTCTTGAGGAAGCCTGTTCCACTGAGGAACTGCTCTAACTGTCAGGAAGTTCTTCCTAATGTTAAGCTGAAAATGCTTCTGATTTAATTTCAACCCATTGGTTCTGGTCCAACCTTCTGGGGCAACAAAAACAACTCCTGGGCTGCCTTAGGCAAACTATGGCCTTGGCACCCATCTATTCCCACATTCTGTTTTCTACAGTGCCCAAGATACATGCAGATGACAGAGGTTGGTGGCAGGGAAAACTGGTATAGTACATCTTCAGCAGCAGGTAGAGGACAATGAAGCAATACAGGGGGCTGGGCAAGCGGTTGGGCTGCTGAAGGAGCACCAAGAAAGAGCCCACGCATGCACACACTTCCTTCTATCATCTGGGTTTTCCATGGCATTCTAAACAGCTCCCACATACTCTCCAGCCTCCCCCCTTTCTTTCAGCTACTTCGATGAAGTCACTAGTAGCCTGAGAGCTTTTTTCTCATTATTCTCACAAAGAAGGAAGGGGAGATGTGACCCAGGGGAGATGTGACCCACTTTCAGAGGCTTCATGACCCACTTCTGGTTCCTGACCCACAGGTTGGGAAACACCGGTCTAGAATGCATTGTAGTGTGTTGTCTGTCCTGAAATCACCCAGTAGTGTGATTAGAGATGTAAAATTTCTAGAAATTTTGAAGCGGGGGGAACACGGGCTTTGTTTTTTTTTACAAAATGGAAATTTGGGGGGGAAATTGAAATACGTACAATACTTGCTGTCCTATCTAACGTAAACCTATTTTACTGCCTTAACAACAGACAGCACATCATTTGTTACTTACTTAGCATATAAAATTGCAATATTTGAAATATTTATGGAATTTAAAAAGTTATACATGCCATAGTTTTCTACAAGCAAAATTGCAAATATACCCAATGCTTAAGAGAAAACCACAAGCAGATGCAACCTATACTACCTTAGCTCATATATCTTAGTTTTTGCTATCTGAAAAGTAGAAAAATAGGAATTAAACAGAAAACACAAGCTTTGTGTTCAGTAACATAAAATATATTATTTGGTCAGGAAAAAGGCTCAATAATAATATCTGCACAGCTCAGCTAGATGTAGTTCCAGCTAGATGCTGTCTTCTTCCTTCCATAGCTACTGGTTAGAAAGAGCTTGGTCCTCAATGAAACTTTCAGAGTTTTTCTCTGAGGCTTTGGTGCAGTTTCTTCCCCACTTCTAATCTTTTCTCCTCTAGCAAGGTGAGGCAATAAGTTTCTTGATATCCAATCTGTGGGTATGTGTGTCATAGTGGTTTGAGGGAGAGGTGAAAAGGTCAACCAGAAAAGAAGAGTCAGGTCAAAAGGGCTGCAGACACAATGAAACCTGCATGCTGCCCTCATGAAGATCAGGTATCCTTCTCAGTTGGGAAATGTATCTTGTATTTAAGAGCTGTCTACAGCATGCCCACTTTGTCTTTAAATGATTTCATCCATTCTGAAAGATAAAATATTTAATGGGATTTTTTTTCAGTACTCTCCCAAATTTCCATTATTTCCATTGGAAAAATTGAAAAAAGGCCTAGAAAAAAGATTCCCCTTCCTGAATTGCACCCCCACCCCCCGGCCTTCACATCTCTAAGTGTGATATCCAGGTTGTTTCTTCATAGGTGTGTTTGACCCACCTCATAGCTGTAGCTAATGAGATTAGGAGTTGAGACATGTATTTTCTAGGTAGAAGAACTATATGAGTACATTTTGTGGAAATAAAGATGTTCTTAAGCAGCTATTATGAAGGGTAGACATGGAACAGGTTCTCGTGTGGCACTTTAAAGACTTAAGTTTTATTTCAACATTAATTTGTAGACTAGAAACTTAAGTAGGATTAAAATGCTGTTGGTCGTTAAGAAGAATCTTGTTTATTTTTGCTGCAATAGACTAACAAGGCTGCCCCTCCAGAGGAAAAATTGGTAATGATGAGAAAAATAAGAGTCCTGGATGTGATGTGAATTAAAGCATGCCTTGTGTATTTTCAGGCTAGTTGCATTTGTCACCATAGCCCTTTATAGATTGTGTTTTCTGGAACTGCCCCTTATGCCATAGGGTAAGCTACCTTTGAAACAGGCAGTTTTCAAAAGAGATAATGTTATGTATGAGGTCAGCATGCAATGCACAAATTCCAGATGTACATTCAGTGAGACTGGAGGCCATCAACCAACTCCTTAATATTTAGTTTAATTTAGTTTGCTGTTTGCCATTTAAGAGCTGTGGG
Organism: Gekko japonicus; assembly: GCF_001447785.1. Lineage (NCBI taxonomy): Eukaryota > Metazoa > Chordata > Lepidosauria > Squamata > Gekkonidae > Gekko > Gekko japonicus. The sequence goes on from NW_015169177.1 coordinate 256,817, forward strand.
GAGATATGTGAGGTTTTATCTTCACAGTGGGGTCGCAGCTGTCAAGTTGTCTTGTACGTGTGTATGGGGGAAGCAAGGCTGCTTGAAGTCCTAAAATCCCAAATGCCCCTTAATTTGCCTCCAAAATTAATGAATGGGTCCCAGGAGTTGGGTAAAGATCCCACGTTAAAAAACCATTGTACTGGAAATGACCGATTGGGCTAAATATCAATGTGTCTTGTGTTCCAAATGGAATTTAAAATTCTGAAACTTGATTAATTATGCACATAAAATGTCACAGGTCTAAGTGTAGAATCTACCTTCAAGTTTGGATGGACTGCCCTGATGTATGCTGCAAGTGTGGTTAATGTTGAGCTAATGCGTATCCTTCTGGACAGAGGTGCAAATGCAAGTTTTGATAAGGGTAAGTATTGGATCTCAGTAAATCTGGATATTCAGTTGTTTCATTGATCACTAATGTGTAAATAAACAAGAGAACCCCTTGTCTGGTTTTCATTAACCAGAATCAATTTATGAAAGTGGTAGAGTCTGAACTAAGTCTAAGGACTAGAGAATAGAAGATTTGCATGGACTTAAACCATTTTCTGTTTAACATATTACCTGTTACTTAATCTGTAGAGCAGTGTTTTCATAAGCTGCAGAAGATAGACAAATATAAGGGAGAGAAACAGATTTGAGAGTGTTTCTATGGATTTGTACATGGGGATTATTGTCCAATAATGATCACCTTATTTAGATAATTCACATAGAATTCTGAGAGAACTAACAGTATGTAAAACATTTTTAAAGCAAGGTTTTACATAGTCATTCTGAAAGGGAAAATATTTTGGAGGAGAGTGCAGTTTTTCCATTGGGAGGGGGTGGCTGCTCTTCTGCGACGTGCTCTGAGGCATAGAGAAGATGAAGATAACTATCTTGCCTTGAGCACTGGATCTGGTCAATAATGATCTGGAGCCCCATGGTAAAATAATCTCTCCCTCATATATACACACACACACATATATATGTGTGTGTGTGTATGTGTATATATATAAAATTGAAACAAGCATTGTCTTTAGTTGTTAATGTTAACATGACTAATTGCAATAGTTAATTGTCTTGCAGAAATACTTCTTTTTATACACAGTTCTAAAATTACTTCAGCTCCAATACAAACAAGAGTATAGGCACCCCAAAGTACCAGGAGTGAAGTTTAAAGCTAAGCTGCTTTTTGCCTTACCGTATCCTTAATGTGGTAAAAGAATATTGCTGTGTGAGAATTAATTTCCCTAATGGGTCAATATTGGAATGATGATGCTCAGCTTGGCAAGACTTACATTGTAGGGAA
>NW_015169177.1:258177-263296 GCF_001447785.1 Gekko japonicus
CCCCCAATTGCCATGACAAAACATAAGCATGAAATAGCAAGATGAAGATGTCCTTTATGCAGTATATTTTGTGAGCAGTAGGCTAATGTGAAGAAAATATAAATATTTTTAACACAAAGTGCTTCTGCAGCTGCAAGAACAGCTGCAGAAGCATGCTTTTTCTTATAAGTCTTTACATTTTCTTTGTTAGCATAGTGCTAATGTTTAGTGTCAACAATTGACACTAAACCCAACTAATCATTATTGGATTTAAATATTAAATATTTACATTTTACAGTATGGTCATCTAAAGTTTGAGTATTTCTTGGTGACTTTATTTGTGTAGTGGTCGGTTGCAGATATGCGCTGCTTCAGGTTATCGGAGTCTTTATGCAAACTTGATAGTGGTTATCAACTTGTCTGCATAAATTTCATTTAGATCAGTATACAGTTTTGATGGCTGCATGTACTGCACATGCTTCAGAAGAGCAGATTTTGAAGTGTGTAGAACTGCTTCTCTCAAGAAATGCTAATCCTAATGCTGCATGCAGGTAAGCAGGTATTTTGCAGTCCAGATTGCTTAATTATGCCTTCATCTCCTGACAAAACAAATACAGCCCCGCCATGCATTTTTACTGCACTATGCCAATTTTCTGATTGCATTTTTTCTGATTATTTATTCCTAGTCCTTTTGCATTGTTTGTCAGCTGTATTATGATGTATGATAGAATTGTTTATATTTTGCGGTCTACCTTCAGTCTCAATGAGAAAGATGGGCAAATAAATAAATAGGTACATAGATGAGCAGGGTGGAGAACCAACCATTGTATTTCTGGTTAACTAACATGGAGGTGATCTCATGCAGGTTGTCAGAGCACTGGCTACTGAAAGCTTGGATTTATGAAATGATACGTTTGTTCCATTTGCATCGAACCGTGTGAGAAGCCGGTTATTGGTAGCATCTGCCCAAGTAACAATGGAATTTTACTATACATTTTACACCAGGTCAAATCTAAGGGGGTAATAGAAATATACCACTTTCTTGGATGAGCAGTACAGTTTACAGCCCATTGAAGTTACTTTTTCTATGGCTGCCTGTCAGGGTAGGCTCCAGGGTAGCAAGGGAGCTACTCGGAGGGAAACAGCCTTAATTTTAAGCATTCAGGATCTCTTTCTGCAAGATTCTTTGGCTTAAATGATTTATGACCTTCACTCTCAAATATGCCTGACGGGGCTAATATCATAAAATAAAACAATAAAAAATAAAAATCTGTATAAGTTTAATCATAACTGCAACCAGCATAATAAGTGGGAAGAAATAGAGGAAGGAGGTGGAAACATGGGTGAACAAAAAGGTTGTGGTTCCTGAAACCAGTGAGTTGTAGGTGCCAGGCCAGTGTGAAGGAACAGAGCATTCTACAGGTGGGGATTGGGGAAGGCCTCTTCTTGGGTCACTGCCCACCTTGCTTCTGTGGGTACACTTGAGATGAGGCCTTTGTATGGTTAATTGGACAGTATGGGAGGAGGTGGCCTTCAGGTACCCTGATCCTGATTTAGTGCTTTAAAGGTAAGTACCAGCACCTTGAATTGTGACTGATGATTGCCTGTTCAGCAGTGATGCCTACGATCTCAGGTGTCTCTTGCACCCCTTTTTTTATCCAGATCCTTTGTGGAAGTCCATAGACTTACCTGATGAGTATTTACAAGGCTGTGTAACATGGGAAAGGGGCCACTTTTTCTCCTTTCTTTTTGAGAGAGTTACTACTTTGTTTGATCCAGGGAATGATGTGGGCATTGTTTATCTTGACTTCAGTAAGGCTTTTGACAAGATTCCACATGATATTCTTGTTAACAAATTGGTAAAATGAAGTTTGGATCCTATTACTGTTTGGTGGATCTGTAACTGTTTGACAGATCGCACCCAAAGAGTGCTTGTTAATGGTTCCTCTTCCTCTTAGAGAGGAGTGGCAAGGGGAATGCCTCAAGAATCTGTCCTGGGCCCTGTGTTGTTCAGCATCTTTATAAATGACTTGGATGAAGGAATTTGCAGATGATACTAAATTGGGTTGGGGTAGCAAATACAGGCTGAAGAACTGGGCTAAAACTAACAAAATGAATTTCAACAGAGATAAATGTAAAGTTCTGCATTTAGGTAGGAAAAATAAAATGCATAATTATAGGATGAGGGAGATTTATCTTGGCAGTAGCACATGCAAACAAGATCTAGGGGTCTTAGTAGATCACGGAACATGAATCAGCAGTGTGGTGTGATAGTTAAAAAGTCAAATGCAATTTTGGGCAACATTTGCAGAAGTATAGTGTCTAGATCATGCAAAGTGATAATATCACTTTACTCTGCTCAGGTTAGACCTCACTTGGAATACTGTGTTCAGGTTTGGGCACCATAGTTTAAGGAGGATGTTGATAAGCTGGAACGTGTCCAGAGGAGGGTGACAAAGATGGTGAGGGGTCCGGAGACCCAAGTCCTGTGAGGAAAGGTTGAAGGAGCTGGGTACGTTTAGCCTGGAGAGGAGGCAACTGAGTGGTGATATGATAGTCATCTTCAAGTATTTGAGGGGCTTGTCATATAGAGGATGGAGCAGAGTTGTTTTCTGTTGCCCCAAAAGGTTAGATCAGAACCAACAGGATGAAATTGAATCAAAAGACTTGTTGGCTAAATATTAGGAAGAACTTCCTGACAGAGCAATTCCTTAGTGGAGCAGGCTTCCTTGGGAGGTGGTGGGCGTCTTTGGAGGTTTTTAAGCAGAGGGTATATGACCATCTGATGGCAATGCTGATTCCATGACTCACTCTGAATTTAGGCAGATCGTGAGAAGGAGGGCAGGAAGGGATTAGCCAGTGCTCAGCTCTTGTGGCCCTGTCTTACATGCCCAAGGTAATGCCAGTCCCCACTTTTTCCTCCAGGCCAGATTCACCCAGGGATCCTGGAGGTTTTTTTTGCCTTCCTCTGGGCATAGAGTAGGCTTCACAGGGGAGTGGGGAAGTAGCTGTGAATTTCCTGCATTGTGCAGGGGGTTAGACTAGATGACCTGAGTACCTTCCAGCTCTCTGTCTCTGTGTTTTACTATCAAAAAGACATAAACATAATGCTCATGTCACCGTGAAAGTAAGGTGAAGTTTTTCCAAACTCAGTCCTTTTTGAGGAAAAATACATTACATGATACTCACCATTTTTGTACATGATATGCAAAAATAAGGACTGTATTAAAATAACAATTAAAAAGCCCTTAGTTTACCTTTGTTTTATATAAGATACCATACTTGAAAGGAAGACAACTTTTTTTGCTCAATAGAAAGGGGTGGGTCATCTTCTACTTGAGTATACAGATCTGTTGATTTGGTGCTATGCAGATACGGGCGGGGTGGTTGTTCTGAAAGGTGATTCGCTGTGCATGTGGAGAGCTTTGAAGAAAGAGCATGAACTCATTCACCAGCAGAAAGGAGTGTGAAAATGGCAGAATGTCTGGCAAACACTGCTTTTTGAGGGGAGAGAGAAGGAGTTGGGTAGACTTCCTGGCTTTGGAAACTGTAGTTTGTTGCCTGGCAAATGGTAAGAAGTGGTAGTGTGGGAGGATTTGCTCCTCTACTAGTACTGACCAGTGTTTCTGGCATTGAATTTTACTTTTCACAGGCATTTGCTTGAGGGAGGAGTTGCCTAGTACAGCAGTTCTTTTATTGTTCCAGAAGAGGGAAACCCCCAAAGCCTCCAGGTTTCATAGCAGTATTGCACATTAGCTATAAGTGTTAGTGGATATGAGTTTGTGGACATTTTAGCTAGGGAAGGACAAAGACATCCCTGCTGGACTGGTGATATAATACAGTGTTTTGAAATAGTGTGACTTTCCTAGCTTACAGAAAGTATCATGAAAGGAGTGGAGAGCGGTTTAACAGTGCATTCCTGAGGACAGTTACGCCCTTCTAATCCCACTGATTTAAATGGATTTAGAAGGGTGTAATTCTGTTTAGGATTACATTGCCCAGTTAGTCAGTTGTTATCTTAGCCTTTGCCTAGTAGTTTGCTTGCCTTTTTAAATTTCAAACAACGCAATCCAATACTGTTTGAATGCAAAGAGGTGTAAAAAGTAACCTGTAGTCAGTACTGTTTATTGTATACTAGGAATAAGGCTCGTTGTGGAAATAAATACAACGAGCTCTAGAAAGAGGCTCAGGGAGAGTGCCAAGGCCTTGGGCACGCAGCATCAATGTGCTGTGGCAACCTCTGCAGGATATAATAACACAGAGTCCACCATTTTCTCCAGAGGAACTGATCTCTGCTACCTGAAGAGCAGTTGTAATTTTCAGTGATCTCAAGCCCTCACCTGAAGATTGGCAACAATTGTTACCCAGGAAGAAATGGCTGGTTTGGAGGGTGGAGTCTGTGGCATTGTACCTGTCTGAGGTCCCACCCCTCCTCAAACCTCACCCTCTCCAGGCTCCACCCCTCAAATCTGCATGAATTTCCCAACCTGGAGTTGGCAACCCTATCTCCTTCGCAGCCAAGCATCAACCTGCCATTATCTGCCCCTTTGGTTTCGGCTTTGCATTTCCTCCCCCCTCCCTCCTGTAGATCAGTTGTAATTCTGAGTGATTTTCGCCCCTCTCCTGAGATTGGCAACAGTGGTTCCCCAGAAGGGAATGGCTGTTTGGGAGGGTGGAGTCTATGGCATTGTACCTGTCTGAGGTCCCACCCCTCCTCAAGCCTCACCCTCTCCAGGTTCCATCCCTCAAATCTCCAGGAATTTCCCACCTGGAGTTGGCAACCCTATCTCCTTCCCAGCCAATCATCAACCTACCTTTATTTCCCCCTCTCTCGTCAGCTTTCCATTTCCCCCCACACACACACGTGAAGCCTCTTCCGTGCTCTGAAGCCCTGACTGCCACAGAGTCCACCATTTTCTCCAGGGGAACTGATCTCTGCCATCTGGAGAGCAGTTGTAATTCTGAATGATCTCCAGCCCTCACCTGGGGACTGACAACAATGGTTTCCCAGGAGGAAAAGTAGTCTTTCTCCGCAATGGGGACCAAAGCAGCTGACATCATTCTCTTCTCCCCCTTTTGACTTGCACAACAACCCTGTGAGGTAGGTTAGGCTGAAAGTCTGTGACTCGCCCAAAATCAC
>NW_015169177.1:263809-317644 GCF_001447785.1 Gekko japonicus
ACTAAATGAATAAGGCAGAACTGTAGGAGTAAGCACAGACTATGAACCAACAGGACATAAATCAACAGGGGTTACACACAATACTCTCTCTACCTCTGGAGGTTGTGGGCTCACCTGTACTTCAGCCTCTCTCTTTTGCCCAAGAGAGCAGGGAAACTTCCATTCATTCCCCAGTCCAGCTGACTGTGGAGTGGCTGAATTTCTGCTGCCTCCCGGGGACAAAGACTGCCTTGGGACAGTCCTTTTTTCCCCGCACTTTTTGGCCTTGGGGCAGCTGGGAACTGTAGGCTAGCAGATGAGGAAGCCCCATTCAACCCAGTGAATAATACCCCTGCAGGCCCCTCTCTGGAACTACAGCTCAATTAAATCTTATGGGGGAACATTTTAAGCAAAGAACAGCAGCCATCTTACAAACAAAGGTAATTGCCATTTCGTAACACCTACCAACAACCACTGAGGGAACAGTTAGTCCCACACAGGGAAACTGTCTTCGTCAAGAGAGAAAGCCGTTTGCCAGTAATTCTGACAGGACACAGTGGCTGAAGGGGGAGTGGGTGGAGAAGAGGAACAGACCCAGCCCCCGGCCAATGGCATGTGAGTACTCTTGAATGGCAGCTGACGGGCCAATGGCTGAGGGAGAGCATGGAATGTTGCCACCCTAAAACAGGATTATATATAAGGAGAGCTTGATTGGTGGTGGCAAGTGTCTTCTAGTTGCAGCCAGTTTATGGTGACCCTGTAGGTTTTTCAAGCCAAGATGCAAACAGAAGTGGTTTGCCATTGCCTGCCTCTGCATAGCAACCCTGGACTCCCTTGGTGATCTCCCATACAACTACTAACCAGGGCCAATCCTGCTTAGCTTCCAAGATCTGATGAGCCATCCAGGTCCGCGGTATATTGATTACTGTGTAATGTAAAAAAACCTTCTGTTGAGACTACATTTTTTGGGAAGGGTTGTTTTAAATTTAGGGTGATCTGCTTTTATATATAACTCTCTGATTAGGGAGTTGTCTTACATACAGGGTTATCTTCCTTTTGAGTAAATACAGTATGTTATATATATAGGGTCAAAATTGGGTTGTGCAGAACATCACATGCAAACTGGATGTACTAGTTTTCCAAAGTAATTTGTTGTATTAAATTGCTTTAATGTCATGTTGGCTCTGTTTCTGTATTGTAAACAAATCTTGTAAAGATGGTAATTATCTTATCTACAAGACCTGAAAAAAGAGATAGTACTGGAAGACAGGGCCCCTAGGTCAGATGTCCTCTGCTCTTCCCCAGCAGCTAATTGAGTGCCAAGTATGAATAGCACTATTCTTAATGATGCAACTGGATTAAAGGTGAAAGGACATTCAGTTGTTGATCTGAATGGATGCAAAAGGGAAGCCCAAAGCTGTTTGATGCACATAATAGGAACATGAGAACTATGAATCAAGGTAAACTGAAAATCGTTAAACAAAAAATGGAACATTCAAATACTGCAATCCTGGGAGTGAGTGACCGATACAGAAAAATGGTATTATTCTGATACTGATGTGAGATTGAGCACTGAAGAACTATACAGAGGAGCTGAAAGGATGGAAGATTCCTTTCCAAGAAGAATCTTTTGAAGAATAACCTGCAATTATAGAAAGTTAAGTGAAAACTGCACTGTGAGCAGTTGGGAGAAACAAGTCCCCAGGAGTATATGGGATATCAATAGAGCTATTTCAACCCACAGAAATAGGTCCATCAAAATCAAACCAAAAATATGCTAACAAATATGGAAAACAAAACAATAGCCCACAAACTGGAAATGCTGAATCTACATTCCAGTTCCAGAGAAAGGAGATGTCAAAGACTGTGGCAAGTGTTGGATCATCACATTAATGTCTTACATGGGTAAAGTGATGCTCAAAATCTTAAAAAAGGACTGTTACTGTATATGGAACAAGAAATGCCAAATGTTCAAGCTGAATTCAGAAAATGAAGATTCAGTAGAGATCATATTGCAGATTTACATTAGTTACTGAAGCAATTACAGGATTTTAGAGAAAATCAGCTTTTGCTGCATATATTACAGCTAAGCTTTTGACTGTGTGAATATCAAAAGCTGTGTTTGGTTTTAAAAGAAATGGGTGTTCCACAACATTTGATTGTTTTGATATACACCTGTACTTTGGACAAGAGACTACTATTAGGATAAAATATAGAAAAATAGAATGGTTTCTGGTTGGCAAAGGTGTAAAGACAAGGATGTATTTGCTGCCCCATCTCTTCACTCTGTATGCAGAACATACTGTAAGGAAAGCTGGAATAGGTTTTGATGAAGGTGGAGTGAAAATTGGCAGAAGAAAGAAGGAACACTTGAAGTGACTCCTGATGAAGATTAAAGCAGAAAGTGCCAAAGCCAGGATTACAGTTGAACATCAAGAAGACAAAAAGTAATGACTACTGGGGAATTACACAACTTTAAGGTTGACAATGAACAAATGGAATTTGTTAAAGATTTTATATTCCTTGAGACTGGGAAGGTCAGCCATGAAGGAGCTAGAAAAGATTCTTAAGTGTAAGGATATGTCACTGGTGACCAAGATAATTCATACCATTGTGTTCTCCATTACTATGTATGGGTTGGAAAGCTGGACAATGAAGAAAGCTGACAGGAAGAAAGTGTTTGAGGAGAGTTTTACTGATACCATTGAGTGCCAAAAAGACAAATAAGTGGGTTCTAGATCAAGCCTAAACTGTCCCTCGAAGCCAAACTGACTGAACGGCGTTTATTGTACTTTGGTCACATTATGAGAAGGCAGGAGTCATTGGGAAAACCGATAATGTTAGAAAAAGTTAAAGGCAGCAGAAAAAGAGGAAGATCCACCATGAGATGGATTGACTCTATAAAGGAAGTCACAGCCCTTGGTTTGCAAAACCTGAGCAAGGCTGTTAATGATAGGAGGTCGCCATAAGTTGGAAACAACTTGACAGCTCTTAAAATGCACACACAGTCTGACGCTTGAAAATAAGTTTGTGTTGTTAGTTGATTAAGAAATCACTATCTACATGAGAGAGGTTAGTGCATACATTGAAAAATGCAGATTCTCTCAATTTAATTATTGTATTTAAATGGAAAGTGATGAAATTTTAGTGGTATACTGTTCTTGAAGTTTTAAAGGCTTTTTACTAAGTTTTTTTTTTTTTTTTAATTATGCTTGGTCCTCAGTTGTGTGAAAACTAGTTAGTTGTAGTGCAAATTCCAGAACAATTTGTAAGAAGTGGTTGCAGATAGCTTAATGTTAAAGAGCTGGAAGCCTTGTTTTGTGTGAGAGTAAAAACAATGAACAACATTCGAAGTGTAAGGTTTTATGAATCACTATCAATGACTTAGTTAATCTTTTTAAACTAATTTCTTAACACTTAATTTTAACAGAAATATTTATTGCTGTTTTTAAGATAGCACCATGCCAACACTACTGTGTAACTTCACTGGCCTTGACTTTCATCATTGAATGATTGTTGGCAGTGTCAAATGACATCTCAATAAAGGTAAAAAGCCTGGGAAAAGTGTTGGCATGTATACTTTAGATGATAAACTCTGCTATAAATGGGATCAAAACAGAGATTAGAACAGTTAACATAGGACTTAATATTTTACTACAGTATAGACCTTTGATCTCTTTCCTTGTAAGAAATATCAGCTGTCAGTCTGAAGGATTTTTCTTTTTTACTATCTATATTTAATCATGATTACTTAACCTCAAGGGTCTGATGTTGTGCATCAGATACATTTTCATTGTGTGTAGATGTCATATGTTATAGTCTCTACAGTCTCTACATTAATGGCACTGTCCTAAGCATGTGTACTCTGAAGTAAGACCCTTTTAGGTCAGTGCCTTACTCTCTAATAAGGATGCTTAGTATTGCTGTCCAAGTATGTGTAATGAGCTCAGCTGATCCCATTGGATCTTATGGTTCCTTCTGTTACACAAACACACACTCTTCTCCTTCCTTCAGTCCCTGACTCAGTAGATCTTGAGTCCCTCAGAAGACAGTATTAAAGAACTGATAAGAAGCTTCCCAGAAGAGGGACAGTGCTCACCTCGATGTAAGTGCAGTCCTCTGATTAATGTAATACTCTTAGAATAGATTCCTAGAGCTTTAACCTTCTAGTGAAGTCTCACTATGTGTCTGAGTTGTAATGCTATAAAAACTGTCACTATCAAGGAAACACTCGTTGATAAATATTATTGCCATAGCTCTCCTAATATTAATCTTTGGAGTCTCCCATTTTTTATATTTGGGGGTGGGTTTCACTGCTTTTTTGTCTTACCTCCACTGGTGCTGAATCCCTTTCTGCTGGATGCTATCTCTGAGCCAGCCACAGTCTGCTGACTGACCCTTGGACTTCTGTAGACAGTTCAGCAGAGCCAGGATAGTGTCTTAATGGGTTTGAAGTGGAGGACAAAGTATTGAAGTGGAGGACAAAGTAATTGTGTTTCACTCAGTAGTAGGCTGCAGTGGTAAAATCTGGGGTTTTTTCGTGTGCGTTACAGAACTATTTCTGTAGCATCTTGATTTCTTTAAAAAGTGTAAACTACAGGGAATTTATAGTGACTGTGGAATTACTCAGTCAATTGAGTATTGAGGTTGTAGACTGCTCACTGTCTGTAATTCATTGTCTTCTCCGCACAGCTGCAGTTAAAATGTTAAAAGCATAAAATACAGGCAAAAGTAGATGTTATGATGGCAGCCATATTTTAAATAACTTTTTAATTGCATTTTATCACCTACATCCTAAAGTGAAGGGAGCGGGGTAAACACTATATCTAAAACAAAATATAAGACAATTTATCAAAATTCAGGTAACACTAGCTTAATCTTAATACTAGTCTCTGGTGTTTTATAATCACTTATATCTGTTGAAATATCTGTTTATCTTATACGTTTCTTCTTCTTGTACTTCAGATTCATTTTAGGTATTTTAGGTGCAGCTGCCCCCTTCTCCGAGTCTGAGGTTTCCGGGGTACTGCTAGAGCTACTCGAGGTGTCTTCTGTTCCTCCATCACTGGTTCCCTCTTCTTCAATATTGTCCACAGATTTTTTGTCATCTTTACTCGGGCTATTTTGTTGTTTCAAAAAAAAATTGGCTTTTTGGACAGAGTCAATTTTATTCTTCTTATCTTTATAGTTGAATACAAGTCCCTCTGGAAGAATCCATCTATAAGCGATTGAGTTGTTGTGGAGGAAGAAGGTTAAATCCTTGTGTTGCCACCTTCGCTTCCACATCTCGAATGGAATGTCCTTTAAAATTTTAACTTCTTTGTCTTTAACCAGAACTTTTCCAGATGTGGCTTTCAAAATATTGTCTCTGGTAGATCTCTTAGAGAATTTCACGTATATATCTCCAGGCAGTTTATTTTTCTTTATAAAATCTGGATAGGTTTGGTAAGCCAAATCCATATCACCTTGCAGTGCATCTTGCTTAAGATCTGTCATTGGTGCTAACACTTCACTTAAAATTACTTTAAAATTTTCTCCTTTTTGCTCAGGAACACCTTGAAAGTGTAAGACATACATTGATCTTTCCATTTGGAGTTGCAGCAATTGGCCTTTATCTGAGACTCTCTCTTTTTCCACTTCCCCCCATTTTTTTTCAATATCTTTGGTCTTTGTTTCAACTCTCTTGATGACTCTGTCTGTTTTGTCTGCTCTTTTATCCATCTGTGTTAGTTGCTTTTGGACACCATCCAGCTTGCTGTTGATATTAGTCATCTACTCCAGCAGGGGGCGCAATAGCGTAGCCAGCATATTGGGAAAGTCAGCAGCTGCTTCCTGTGTCTGGGTGGGAGTTGTTGGTATGGTATTTCCTGTGAGAGGTTTCTTTTCCGGCTCCATTCTTCTCCCTCTTCAAGACATTGTTTATACAAGAAGAAAGGTTTTGGATTTAAAGTTAAAGTTCTCCAATTTAAATACGCTTTGGATTATTTTGCATCTTTCAGTCTCAGTTACAGTCTCATATGGTTAGTTTCACTTATTTCCTTTTCTTTGTCATTCAGGGACCGTTGAGTTTTGGTGTGTGTGTGATTCCCCACCTCTTCCCCCCCCCGCCACTTGTTTCTCAAGTTAAATTCAGTGGACTTAAAAACTTGGCCGCTTACATGGGGATCACTTAACTCACTGTTTTTTCGCGTTTAAATCATTGTAGGAGGGAAATCGCGCTAGATCTCCACTCGTCTGGCAGCCAGCTCTTATCGCCATAATCCCTGATGGAGGCCGTAGCAGGATTGTCTTGGGTGATTTCAATGTCCATACTGATGACACGACCTCTACTCAGGTAGTGGATATGGTGTCGTCCATGGAGGCGCTGGGACTCTCCCAATATGTAATGACCCCCCACTCACCAGGCTGGGCACATGCTCGATTTAATCTTCGTGGCGGGGGTAACAGTGGACCGAATCACTGCTTCGGCAGTTCCATGGTCGGACCACCATGCCCTGGGGGCCCGCCTGAATGTACCACCCCCGACCCTGTGTAGGTGGTGAGCGTATTTTGGCTCGCCCGCGGAGCCAGATGGACCCGCTGTGGTTCCAGATGGCTCTGCGGGATCCGATGCCCCCTGGCAGCTCATTAGATGAGCTTGTGGAGGACTGGAATAGTTGGCTCTCCGCAGCCATCGATGAGATCGCTCCATGGCTCCCTCTACGCCCCCGCACTAAGCTGGCTCCTTGGTATACCCAGGAGCTACAGGTGATGAAGCGGGAGCTCAGACGGCTAGAGAGATGGTGGCGTCGAACTTGTGACGAAGCAACAAGAGGACGTTTATGAAAGCCTATGATATGGCAGTCAAAGCTGCAAAGAAGGATTTCTATGCGGCAGCCCAATTATTTAGGACGATTTGGTCGATAACAGCTGTGCCACAGGGCAGACCAAATGCTAGGGAATTGGACATTGGCTGCGAGACATTTGCGAGCTATTTTGCGGATAAAGTCTTGGCACTCTGCTGCGACCTCGCGGCCACACTTGAAACAGTGAGTGAGCTTGAGGCCCATTGCACGTCTTCGGTTTCGAGCCTGGATCGCTTCAGCCCTCTCAGCCTTGAGGAAGTTGACCGTCTACTCGCAGCTGTGTGCCCAACCTCTTGCAGTCTTGATCCGTGCCCCTCCTGGCTTATTAAATCTGGCCATGAGGGGTTTTGAGGTACCCTAAGGGAGATTATCAACAAGTCCCTCTTAGAGGAGCAGTTCCCTGGGGGACGCAAGGAAGCGATAGTCCGCCCTCTCTTGAAAAAAAACCATCTTTAGACCCGGCCGAATTGGCCAACTATCGGCTGGGCTCCAATCTGCCCTATTTGGGCAAATTGATTGAGAGGGCGGTAGCGATACAGCTGCAGGGTTTTCTGGATGACGCTTCCATGTTATATCCCTTCCAGTCTGGCTTCCGTCTGGGTTATGGGACGGAGACGGTGCTGGTCGCTCTGACTGACGACCTCCAGAGACATTTGGATCGAGGCGGAACGGCAATACTGTTGCTGTTAGATCTGTTGGCTGCGTTTGACATGGTCGACCACCAGTTACTAGTCCACCACCTCGCCGATGTGGGGATTAGGGGGCTCGCCTTGCAGTGGCTTACTTCCTTTCTCCAGGGTCGGGAACAAAGGGTGGTGCTAGGGGAACAGTGGTCCAGGAGGCACCCACTTGAGTGCGGTATGTCTCGGGGCTGTGCTGTCCCCGATGTTATTCAATATCTATATGCGCCCCCTTGCCCAGATTGCCCAGAGGTATGGGCTGGGATGTCATCAATATGCTGATGACATCCAGCTCTATCTGATGTTAGGCGGCCAGTCCGACTCCAGACCAGAAGACCTGGATCGTAATTTGCAGGCTGTGGCTGGGTGGCTCAGACTGAGTCGGCTGAAACTGAATCCAGTGAAGACGGAGGTCCTGTGCCTAGGTCGGGGCGACTCAGGGGCAGGGGTCCCACTCCCAACCTTTGGGGGAGCTTTATTGGTCCCAGCACCAGAGGTTCGGAGTTTGGGAGTACTTTTGAATCTCTCCCTTACCATGGAGGCCCAGGTAGCAGCCATTGCCAAGTTGGCCTTTTATCATCTTAGGCTGATTAGGCAGTTGATTCCCTTCCTCGACTGCGCTGACCTGGCTACAGTGATCCATGCGATGGTCATCTCGAGTCTAGACTACTGTAACACTCTCTACATGGGGCTGCCTTTGTTGCAGATCCGGAAGCTACAGCTAGTGCAGAATGCCGCAGCCAGGCTGTTGATGGGTCTCCCTAGATGGGAGCATATCCATCCTGTGCTGAGGATACTGCACTGGCTGCCAATAGCATACTGAGTCCGCTTCAAGGTGCTGGTTCTTACCTTTAAAGCCCTGTATGACCAGGGTCCAACATACCTACGGAACTGCCTTTCCCCATATATACCCCAGAGAGCTCTATGGTCTGTGTCTCATAATCGGTTGACCCTCCCTAGCCCGAGGGAGGTCAGGCTAGCTGCTACTAGGGCCAGGGCCTTTTCGGTGGCGGCCCCTACCTGGTGGAATGAGCTCCCAGAGGAGATCAGGCCCCTGTGGGACCTTTTGCAGTTCCGCAGGGCCTGCAAAATGGAGCTCTTCCACCAGGCATATAATTAGGGGCAGCTGCCACAGTGCACGGCCAGCAATGTCATAATTGAGCAGCTGCCTTAAGAGTGACGAGCAGAATAACATCTAAGCACTTTTATGCTGGAAGCTGGAAATCCACCTGAAAGCATTCCTTCTGATTGAATTAACTGCTGCCAGACCTCTGCAGTGGTCCCATCTGCCATATCAGAGGGAGGTCGCCAGAAGCAGAAACAGGCAGATAGCGATATCAGACAACATGAAAAAGGAATTGGAGTGGTGGACAGTAGAAAAGAATTTAGACAAGGAGATCACCTTTATGTACTACCCCCAAGTCATCATCAGGATGAACACAAGAAAGGGGTTGGGTATCGCACTGCAGGCACCTGGTGGCACAAGGTCAGTGGTTCCCTCAGGAGGTACTTCACAGTATCAACTGGCTAGAACTTTGGGCAGTGAGGTTGGCATTAATGGCCTTTCAGCAGAGTCTGCAGGACCAGCATGTCCTAATACGCACCGACAACATTACAACCAAGGCACACGTGAACTGACAAGGAGGCACCAGGTCAAAATCACTGTACCTGGAGGCAAGTCTTCTACTAAGATGTGCAGAGAGACATCTAGCTAGTCTATGGGTGGAGCATCTCAGGGGCCAGGCCAATCAGCAGGCAGACTAGTTAAGCAGGGAAGACCTGGACCCAGGGGAATGAACAAGGGAGTATTCACCCAGATCACCAAACAATTTGGTATGCCGTTGATGGACTTAATGGCAAACACGAACAATCGGCAGCTGGACAGATACCTAGCACAAGGGACAGAAGGGATGGATGCCTTGACTCATCCATGGCCAACAGGTCTCCTGTATGCCTTTCCACCAACACCACTGATCAGCAGGGTACTCAACAGGATCAGGAGATAGGGGGCAGAGGTCATTGAGGTGGCCCCCTACTGGTCAAAGATATCTTGGTTCTCTGATATGGTGCAGATGGCAGTCGGGAAGCCATGGACACTCCCAGACAGAGTTGACCTTCTATATCAGGACCCAGTATACCACCCAGAGGCATCATGGCTGCATCTGACAGTCTGGAAAATGAACGGTGGGTCTAGTGGCAAAAGGACTCTCCAGAGAAATAATGGAAGTCATGCTCCAATCAAGAAGACCAGCAATACGACAGATATATAATCACAACTGGCAGACTTTTAGGAAGTGGACTGTAGACGGGGGTCTGGATCCACTTTGTGCAATAGACAAGGACGTGCTGGACTTCTTGTTTGACGGTTGGAAAAGAGGTTTGAAACCCAATACTCTTAAACGACAGGTGGTAGCCCTGAATTCCTGCCTAAGAGCAGGGAGCTACAGAGGGCTCACAGCTAACAAGCACATCAAGAAGTTCCTCAAGGGAGCCAACCACCTGATGCCACCGGTCAGACATAGGCTCCCTACATGGAGCCTACCAAAGGTTCGGAGAGTGCTGATAAAGTCACCTTTTGAACCATTACATTCCACGGAGCTTAGGTTCCTGTTCTGGAAGGTCACCTTCCTGGTGGCAGTGACATCAGTGAGGAGAGTGTCGGAATTGGCAGCACTCTCAGCGAGGAAAGAGCTTTGCATCTTTCAAAAGGATTCCATATCCCTATGGACAAACCCATCATAATAATCTAGCTCGGCCTTCTTCCAGCCTTCTTCCAGCCTATGTCACATCCCAAAGGTAGTCAGCAGTAGGGCTAGGATGGTTGACCCCTCACCGACATTGGCATTGTGTAACGCCAGGTCTATAAATAATAAGACCACAGTCCTTTGAGACTTTCTGTTGGAACAGAATGTAGACTTGGCGTGCATGACCCAGACTTGGGTGAGAGAGGGAGAGCCCCACCTGGATTCTCGGTCCTCCACCAATTGTGGACTAAGGGACGGGGGGGGGAGTCTGATTTCATCTGGGAGTCTGTATTTGTGTATTTCTAATAAAACTAAAATTATTCTTTAAAAAAAATCTGGGAGGCTTACTCCAGGGCGCTCCCACCTACAGGGATCAAGGGCACCGTGTCGGCCTGGTGTGGGAAGCCGAGGAGAGTGTGGCGATTTGGCTGGTGTACCGACCGCCCAACGCACTGGCCATTAGTCTGCTGTCCCTGCTAGAGGCCATATCAGGCTGCGCCTTGGAACACTCTAGGCTGTTAGTCCTCTGTGATTTCAGTGTCCATGCTGATGATGTGACCTCTACACAGGCAGTGGATCTAGTGTCGTCTATGGCGGCCCTGGGATTCTCCCAACTGCTAATGGCCCCCACTCACCGGGCTGGGCACACACTCGATTTGTTCTTCGCAGCAGGAGTTACAGTGGACTGGATCACTGCTTCGACAGTGCCATGGTTGGACCACTTTGCCTTGAAGGCCCGGCTAAATATTCCACTTTGACCCTGTTTGGGTAGTGTGCTAATTTGGGCTTGCCTGCGGAGCCAGATGGACCCTGTGCAGCTTCAGGCGGCTCTCTCGGATCCTAAGCCCACTGGCATCTTGTTAGGTGAGCTTGTAGAGGGCTGGCATTGCTGGCTCTTGACAGCCATCAACGAGATTGCTCCCCAGCGCCCTCTGTGCCCCTGGACGAGGCCCGCTCCATGGTTTACCCAGGAGCTGCAGCTGATGAAATGGGCTGAGACAACTAGAGAGACTGACCCTCCCGAGTATCAAGGAAACCAGGTTGGCAACAACCAGGGCTAGGGTCTTTTTGATGGCGGCTCCACTCTGGTGGAATGAGCTTCCAGAGAAGACCAGGGCCCTGCGGGTCCTTTTATAGTTCCACAGGGCCTGGAAAACGGAGCTCTTCTGCCAGGCCTTTGGAGCCGCCACCACTACCATTACCACCACCACTACCATTACCACCACCACTACCCTCACAACTATTGGTGTCATTATCAGTAACAACTAACAACCATGGTGGAAGCCCAGAGCCTCTGGTCCCTGTGACTACTGCCTGTCCCTGCCCCCCCTAACTGAAGCAGACCAATAGAACTAAAGTAGCACTGAACTGGAATTGCTAGCACTAATACTATGTTTGATTTTAACACTGTTTTAATATTATTGTATTATTATTTATCAGGAATTGTATTAATGTAACGAATCATGTTTTATGTATTATGAGAACTTTTATTCTGTTGTAAGCTGCTGTGAGCCAGCCTAGGCCGGAAGGGCAGGATAAAAATCAAATAAATAAATAAATAAATGCCTTCCATCTGAACCAGCCAGTCACCTTACCGTCATTCTGCCCAAACCCTCAGCATCCAAAGGAAAAGGCGTGGCATACGTTGGACGTGCGCAGGGCATTGCACATTTACTTGAACAGAATGTCAACTTTCAGACAGTAAAATGCTCTATTTGTCTCCCACAGCCCACAGAATCAGGGCAGAAGGGTGTCTAAGTCCACCGTCACCTTTTGGGTTAAGCAATGCATCATAATCGCATACAAGATCCAGGGTCTGACAGCACTGAAAGGAATAACTGTGCATTCCACCAGAGCAGCAGCAACCATGGCAGCTTTTTCCATCAGAGCATTGGTGAAAGAAATATGCAGAGCGGTGACCTGGATGTCGTTCTCCACATTTGTCTGGCATTATAGATCAGATACAGTCAGCAGAGGCAGCCTTTGGTAAATAAAAATAAAGAAGAAAGAAAGAAAGAGCAGTCAGACAGTGGGAAACATCAGGGCTTGGATAAAACTGGAGGGATCAGCCTAGGATCTCTCCAATAGGAGCCAGACACACAAAAGAATTTGCATAGCCCTATCAGAGCAAGCAGAGGCGTAACCTGACCAGTTCTGGATGACTTTGTCCCCACTGAAGAGAAGGAAGCTTCAGGTAGGTCCAGTGTTTCAATTTGGTTCAGAGAAGGAAAGGAGACATAGTCATACTTCCTCTGTCGTGAAGAGGTGTCTGCAGATGAAAACCAACTTCTGTGTTAGTGGTAGAAGAAGGTATGAGAAGCAAAACTAACTCAGAGTGGCTTGGCCACTGAAGCCTCTTTCATTCCTTTCCCCCTGGGTCCAAGTGATTGTGAGGTGTCAGACTCTTCATGAGGCAGGCTGGATTACAGGTGTCATTGGTCACAGTTCTTCATGGGGTGGTTGTAATGACTAATGTTGTACCAGCAAGAAGACGAATGGGCTGGAAGATTAGGTTTCTGAGTAAGTGCATTACCAAGAGATATTTTTTTGGTGGCATGGAAAGCCAAGTTATTGTCCTGCAAGCATTGGTCATTCATCAGGGCTCGGGTATGAAAGGGTCTTGAAGAGTCACAGAAGGGAGTCTTGAAATATGAGACCTTTCCCCGTTTCCTCTTTCAATTGTGTTATATTGGACATAGCCTAATTACAATTCTCTAGATCGATATAAAACATGGAGTCCCCCTGCACTTCTGACTGCACATGGCTCTGTGTTCTTGGGGAGCTCTAAAGTATGATTCCTTGGGGTAATACATAAGGATGTCCTGGACTGCCATTTCTGCCAGTATGGTTCACATAGGCTGTGGTCTGCAATTAAGGGACATTTGGTTGTTGTCCTTTGACTCATGCCAAGGCCTCTCAGAGCTCTAGGTTACTTGAGAAAAGGGACCTGCTTAGACCAGGTCTCGTGCAGCTGACTCAAATGTTCCCAGTTTCTTCTCTTTATCTTTTTGAGAACAGCAACTTCAAACACCATCAGGAGGCAACAACATGGCTGCAGCTACTTATAATGGATCAAATGAGCCAAGTTTGTGCAGCGTGAAGAAAAATTGTTCTCCATGTCTGTTTTCATGCTGTTAAGAATTCCGCTGTTTCCAATTGTCTCCTGTCATGTTAATAAGCAAATTCAGCAGCATGACTGACTATCCTGCGCTATTACTAAAAAGGAAGGGCTTTTGGTGGGGTGTAGGAAGCTGCATAAAGAAGGGAAAGATGGAGAGTGAAAAGTACTGGGTTCGCAGCATGGAGGACTCGGACGACAACATGTGTTTGCACACGTTTATTGTACTTTACATTGAACTGCAAAATGGCCCCGGAAGGCCAACTATATACACACCCACCCAGCACACCCACAGTCCCATGGGGGGGGGGTGTTGAATTTCCCACCATAGTTCCTATTGTTCCATGCTGGGGGAACTAGGATCCTAAGTTCCTATTGTCCCGAGGAGCTAAGCTCCTGCCTGTAGCCGCGGACCCCTGCTGGCGGTCCGCGTACATAACAGCCTTCCCCCATAGTTCTGACCCAACATGTGTAATATAGTCCCTTAAATAAGTGGGTGGTCGGCACTCTCTGAGGGAATGCTGCGGGGCTGGGACCGAGTCACTAACTCCAAGTTCTGGTTGCCTATCTGTGACCTGGGGCTGGGGCGTTTGTGGTGGCGGTTGAAGGGTCTCAGGTTCCATAGTCTCTGGGGTTGGCTCCTTAGAATAGGCCTCCTTGGTGCTCGGGGTTTCGGGCTGACTACTAGGCTCGGGTATGTATACGCCGGTTCCTGCTGCCAACTGTGTTGGTTCACCTGCCTCTGGGAGCTGTCGCCGCTTCAGTTTGTCCACGTGCTTCTTTAAGAGCCTGCCATCGTCTGTTGATACTTCATAAGACACCGGGCCCATGACTTTGATCACTCGTCCAGCCACCCAGGGGTTTCCCGTCCCGTAGTTCCAGATGAACACTGGGTCTCCGGGGAAGAACCCTCTCGGAGCATCTCGCTGTTCCACCATCCTCTTGGAGTCCGGTGCCCGGTCCGGGTGTAGCCAATCCAACAGGGTTGCGGGTCTTTGGCCCATCAATAATTCTGCAGGACTGAAACTGGTGACGGGATTAGGAGTCGTCCTCTGGGTCAGGAAGAAACAGGCTAGCCGGAACTCCCAGTCACCGTCTGTTATCCTGCTGAGGGCTTCTTTCACGGTCCTTACTATCCTCTCAGCCTGGCCGTTGCTTGCGGGATGGAAGGGCGCAGATCGGACATGCCGAACCAAGTTCCTCTGGAGGAATTCCTGGAACTCCGCTGACGTGAAGGCCGCCCATTGTCGGAGACTATTGTGTCCAGCACGCCGTGTGTGGCAAAGATCCGGCGGAGGGACCTGATCATGGCCTTTGTAGAAGTTGTGGGCACGGGACCGATCTCCAGCCATTTCGAGTAGGAGTCAACCATTACCAAGAACAACGGTCCCTGGAATGGTCCGGTGAAATCAATGTGAAGCCGGGAACATGGTTTACGGGTTGACTCCCACGGCTGTGGGGGTGCGCTTGGCGGGTTTGGTCACACTTGCAGGCAGGTTTGGCACCTTCGGACCCAGGACTCTATCTCAGCATCGATACCCGGCCACCACACATAGCTCCAGGCTAGTGCCTTCATTCTTACGATGCTGGGATGCGCCTCATGGAGTGCCGTGAGTACCCGCTGTCGCAGGCTGCTGGGGACCACGACTCGGTCTCCCCACAGGAGACACCCCTTAAGGGTTGAGATTTCATCCTTTCTGGTAGTGAAAGCTGCAAATTCAGGGCTTGGGGGCGACGTAGGCCAACCCCATACCACCCAGCCCAAGACCCGGGAGAGGAGGGGGTCGTGGGCTGACTTGGCAGTGATGTTGGCAGCTTGCAGAGGAGGCTCCGGAAGACTTTAGACGAGCAGGACCCTGGCGCAGGAGCAGGATTGGCGTCTGTCAATGGCAGCGGTAGCTGGCTCAGTGCATCAGCATGGCCCATCGCCTTGCCCAGGCGGTGTTCCAGGTGGTACTGGTAGCCAGCCAGAAAAAGGACCGCCTGAGGACCCGGGGTGACATGACTTGGGGCGTTTGCTTGTCGGCAGCTAAGAGGCTAAGAGGGGCTTGTGGTCCGTAGCAGTTGTGAAAGGGTGCCCGTAAATGAAGTTGTGAAACTTCTTGACCCCAGCAACAATCGCCAACCCCTCCCTGTTGATTTGCGCATAGTTGCACTCCGCAGCCATTAAGGTTCTGGAGCAATAGGCCATGGGAACCTCGCGGCCGTCAGGGAGGACATGGCCCAGCACTGCGCCAACGCCATAGGGAGAGGCGTCACACGCAAGGACAACCGGTAGGGATTCATCAAAGTGGGCCAGCACATCATTTGAAATTAAAAGCGCTTTCACCCCCCTGAACGCCGCCGCTTCCCTCGGGCCCCAGGACCACGGAGCCGACTTACCCAGGAGCCAGTGTAGGGGCTCTGCTACAGCAGCCTTGTGTGGCAGAAAGGTGTGATAAAAGTTTATGAGTCCCAAGAACACCTGTAGTTCTGCTTTACATGTGGGTGCGGGAGCCTCCACGATGGCCTTCACTTTGTCTTTAGCTGGATGAAGGCCGGTAGCGTCTACCCTGAACCCCAGGAAGTCCACTTCAGAAACCCCGAGGAGGCATTTCTCCCGTTTCACCTTGAGGCCAGCCGAGTTAAAATGTTGCAGGACGGCGTGGAGGTGGGAGGTGAAGTCGTCTGGGGACGCCACGGCACTCAAGACGTCATCAAAGAATGGCGTCACTGCAGGAATCCCTTTTAACAATGAATCCATTAATTGTTGGAAAATCCCTGGGGCTATGCTCATGCCGAATTGTAACCTCTTTACCTTAAAGGCCCCCTGTGGGTGACTATCGTTTGTGCCGTTGCCGTGGCCTCATTTACTGGCAACTGTCGATAGGCTTGCACCAGATCTAGTTTCCTGAAAATCTTAGCTCCCGCCAGAGAGGCCAGAATATGACTGACGACCGGGACCGGATAGGAGTGGTCGTAAAAGGCCTTATTAATTTTGCATTTATAGTCCGCACAGATGCGGACTTCGCCGTTGGGCTTAAGGGGGGTTACGATAGGCGTTTCCCATATGGCATGTGAAACGAGCTCCAAGACCCCTTGTGCTACCGAGCGGTCCAGCTCTGCATCAATTTTTGGTTGTATGGAAATTGGAGCTGTGCGGAAACGCATGCGGATAGGAGCCACCAGGGGTCTAACTGCACGGAAACCGGGGGGGGGGCTTGTAACACCCTAAAGCCCCATCGAAAGCGACGAGGAACTCCCCGCAAACTTCTGCAAAATCCCTAGTACCACATTTATTCACTCCCCCGACCGTGATGCCCAGTGGTGCAAACCAGGTCCTGCCCAGCAGACTGACCAGATGCCCCTCCACCACAATCAAGTCCAACAGTCTTTCGAAACCCTGGTACTGTACCCGGAAATTCCCCACTCCCCTGATAGGAACTGGGTTCCTTTGGAAGTCTGTGAATTTGTCTGATAGATAATCATCACATTATAGGGCAGTGAATCACATAAATGAGCTATGCATGTTTTTGAGTGCACTCCCTTCAAGTTCAAATATGAGGGGGAAAAGAAGAATATATATCCCTTTTACCCACATTGCATTGTTTTCTGCATCATGTCACCCCTTATTGATCTTTTTTTTTGTAAACTAAATGTCATTTCTAGTTAAGATGTTCCTAAATGTTGGTTGCTCATTATTGCCTTTTTGCTGTGTATTTTAAGCACTTTGATCTCTTTTAAGCAATGGGACACTGGAACTGTACATCGTATTCCAAGTGTGGATTTATCATAAGTGCCTATAAAGACATTAAGCTATTGACAATAATTAGTGATGTTCTCAATAATCCCTAGAATGGGATCTGCTTTTGTTTTAAGCCACGCGACCACAACACAGCAATCTCTTTCCTGGCTAACATCCATACAGACGTAATCAGAATATATGTGATTTTTTTTTTTTTTTTTTTTTGTTTCTGTGTTTCACTTTGTATTGGAATTTCACTTACCATTTTGTTGCTCATTTGCCCAATTTGGATATATATCAGAAGCATGATCAGGAAAAAAGTGGTGTCATCTGCAAGCCTGGCAACTTTAGTGCTTACTTGATTACCCATCATTTATGAATACGCTAAATAGCAATGATGTGTTAAATAGCATCAACCCAATATAAATCATTAGAGTACCTCTCTGCTTGCTGACCCTCCATTGTGAGAAAAATCCATTTGTGCCTACTCTCTGTTATTTATTCATTTAGGACACGTATAACCCAGTTTTCTCTGTTAAACACACAGACAACAAACTAGTTTAATAAATATTATGTGTTGTCAACAAACTAATTCACAAGGCAGAGCTGGTGGCAACAGATCTGCCCTAGACAAACTGGTCTCTTTCATAGCAGTCAAGCACTGTCATCCTTCCCTCGTCCTATTTATATACATTATTTATAGTCCCCCTTTCTCACTTGGAGTCAAGGTGGATTACACATACTGAGTCAATACATTTGATGGATGGATCATGGGACATAAAATAAACAATGCAATAGGATTAGGGTTGTAGAACCAGCCAGAATTCTGAAAGTAGCTGAAGCAAAGCCTGATACATTAAATGATGCAAAATTCCATAGCAGGATCCTAGTTTCAGCAAACTATTTGCAGTAGTATAGACCACAGTCCCTAATAATTTTTCAAGTAAATTTGTGAATCATTTAGTACAGTGCAACTATGTTGCCTGCGTAGAGAAAACCCTCTTGAGTAATCAATTTTTGCATAGTTTTCAGAAAGCCAAGAGAGTGGGAGCCTTCCTGACTTCTTCAGGCAGCCTGTTCCACAAGGTGGGGTCACGATTGATTTTGCCTATTTGTAGTTTGGCACCCGCAGAAGACCCTGCCCCAATGAGCGAAGCTGGTGTGGCAGAGCATAGGGGGAGAGGCTCTTGTAGATATGAGGGTCCAAGGCCATGAAGGGCTTGATACGTGATAGTTAACACCTTAAATTGAGCTGGTAACTGATGGTCAGCCAGTGAAGTGCCGACAGGATGAGAGTAATATGTATGCTCCATCTAGCTGCTGATAATAGCCAAGCCATGGCATCTTGCACCAGCTGGAGTTTCCAAATTGATTTTGAGGGACACCAGTGTACAGTGTATCGCAGTAGTCTAGTCTTGATGTTACTATGGTGTGGATCCAGGTGGCCAAATCAGCTATATCAAGGTAAGGGGTCATCTTTTGGGCTAGGCTGTGCATCTCCCATGTAGACTCATTTGAAACATTGTGCAAAAATATATTTGAAACTTGAAAAATTCCAAATTCTTGGAATAACTCGGAAATTGTTTTAATTCCTAAACCTGGTAAAGGTCTGACTAATATAACATCGTATAGACCTATAGCATTACTAAATACAGAGAGTAAAATTTTCACAAAAATCATTGCTAGTAGATTAAAATCAGTGCTCCCAAATTATATAAATATAGATCAAACTGGTTTTTTACCCAAGCGTAATATAATAGAAAATATTGGGAGAACTCTAAATTTGGTCTCACACTGTGAGAGTAAAAAAAATAGAACTAAAACCACTGATCCCACTTACTTTATATGAAATGATGTGGAACCAAAAGATTCTGAAATCTTGTGCACAACAAAGTAATCCTTTTTTATATAATTCATTATAGATATGGTATAAATGGAAACCAAAATTGGCACCAGGAATTTCTGGGCAGTCTGCGTATATAAGACAAGAGTGGTTTATTCCAAGACAAAACTGGAAGGAATATATTACATGGCAGAAAGCAGGAATTGCTAAAATTGCTCAAGTTTTTAAACAATCAAGAAATAATAAAATCACAATTAGAACAAAAATAAAACATCCAATACATTGGTATAAATATTTACAACTAAAACATTTGCTGGTATCTCCTTTGCTGAGACAGACTAGATGTAGACCAATGACTCCTTTGGAACAAATACTAGATCAAATGACAAAACAAAAAGAAAGTATTATTTACTATCTTATATAGACAAATAGGAACATGGAAGAACCTGAAACATTATATCAAAAACAATGGAAAGCAGAGCTAGGTGTTTCATTAACAGAAGAAGATTGGACACAAATTTGGGAAGCAGAAAGTAGAAAATCTAAGATATTTTCCATAAAAACCCAAGCAGGGAAACTTCTAACCAGATGGTATATACCTCCAACAACTATGCATCACATTCATAAATCTTTCAATCCTCTCTGCAAAAAACAATGTGGAAATATAGCTGACTTTATTCACGGTTGGTGGTTCTGCCCATTAATTAAATTTTTTTGGCAAAACATTATCAAACAAATTAAAGGAGATTACAACTGTAAATTTACCTGTTGCTCCAGAGCTGTTTCTTTTGGACAAACGGCTGCAAACCTTGACTAGAAATAAAAATAGAGAATTAATAAAAAGCTTAATTGCACTAGCACATTTGTTAATAGCTTCCAGATGGATAGACACAAAACCTCCTACAATTGTTCAATGGTATAATTGTATATGGGAACATTTTATACTGCAAAAATTGTTATTTAATTTATCAAATTCATCACCAGAAAACTATAACCAAAAAATTGTTGCTGTTTGATACCGTTATCAGTTTTTTGTTAGAAAAAGAAATTATCCCAAGTAATCTGCATTACCAAAACTTGATCTATTTTTGAAATTTTTGTTCAGTTTATATTACTGTTGTAAAAGTGTTTGTTACTGATTGCATTATTATATATTTCATATTATATGTTGTAAAAATAAAAATTGTTAATGGGAAAAAAACTTGCCTCTCCCATGATAACGTTTGGTCCGTTATAATCCCAAGGCTTTTAACTGAGCCAGCTGAACGCCATCAAAATTAGGAAACACAGTATCCTTCGAGATTTCCACCTTCCCAGCCAGCATTACCTCTGTTTTTCCAGGGTATAGTCTTAGTTTGTTCACTCTTATTTACCACAGTAGCCAGGCAGTTATTCAGGACCCCTTCTGCATCATCAGGGGATTTAGATAAGGATATATAGAGCTGGTTATCACCTACATATTGATGACATCCAATCTCCAAGCTGTGAATGATTTGTCCTTTGGGCTTTATATAGAGATTGAAATACATGGGGCATAGGATTGCAACCTGTGGAACTCCACAGGATAGGTCCCACATTGATGACAGTTGGGTCTCCCACAGCAGCCATTTGAGTCTGATCTGTGAGGAATGATTTGAACCAGTTCAGCACGTATCCCCTGATGCCTACTTTTACCTCCAAGCCCCTCCAACAAGATGGTATGATCTACTGTAGCAAAGGCTGCAGATAAGTCCAACAAGAGTATGGCGATCTTGCCAGCCTTCCCTGCCTCACATGCAGGATTTTCCTTCCGTTTTTTCTTCTTTCCCTTTTTGACTGAGCACCCCTTTATCTATTTTCTTCTTATTTGAGGGTTTATGCCTGTCCCACCTATCCCACCTATCATGTTACTCTGTTTTGATGCTGGCTCCACCCAGGGACTTGAGGGAAGAGACAAGATCACCTCCTTAACTTGTACTTCTGAAAACAAGAGACTTTTGAAAGTTTAAAAAGAAACAAAATATTTTATGCAGTGTTGAGAGGAAAAGGTCAGGTGGAGTCAGGGATAAAATATCTGAGTTCAATCAAGAATAACTGTGAGGTAACTTAGTAGTTTCACAAACTTCAGTTAATATGTTTCCAGCAAGTAAGAGTTTTAAGTCTTAGTGAAAAGTACGTAAACAGAGAGTGATTTCAGCAAAGCGTACTTTATTCTATCCGGAACAAGACAACTTTGGCTGGCTCGCAGGCCGGCTTATATCCCCCGAGAAACCGCCACCCAAAACACACCCCTATTTCCCTATAGGTTATTTACAGTGGCCAAGAGTCCCATAGGCTCTCGGCCGGGAACCGAGCCCCCTGATTGGAGCGGGCTAGGATCCGCATAGTCCATTGTCTCTTGGAGCAAAGCTCGATGTTTGTCTCTGGACTTGTCTGGACTTGTCTGGACTGGATACATTACACTTAGAATCTTTGAGATGAGAGGCTTTGGTTTCAGTGCCTGCTAGACACTCCAGTATAAGTTCTTGAGTTTAACTGACTTTTCAGGTTTTAGAAGGCAGGGATATGCTACCAAGTACCCATGTTCCTTCTCTAAACAAATCAGGGATCACGTCACCCTTTAGAGCTATCTCCCCTTTCAACTGGGCAGGGAATTACTTCTCTAAACTAGAAGCTCTGTCTCTTTTTCTGGCCCAAATGGGGGTCTTCAGCAACCTTCCCAGTCAATGCTAAACTGAGTTCTCTTTCACAGTCAGTTCCCAACTATCCAATGAAATCCATTTGAGCAGCCTGTCACTCAAAGGCAGTAACCCTTCACAGTCTTTCACATGGTTATACAGCACTTGAGCTTTTAAAGCACAGTCTGTCACAAGTAGGCATGGCCAGTTTGGTGTAGTGGTTAAGTGCGCAGACTCTAAATCTGGGAGAACTGGGTTCGATTCCCCACTCCACTTGCAGCTGCTGGATGACCTTGGGCAAGCCATTGTTCTGTCAGAGCTGTTCTTGTAAGAGCAGCTCTCTCAGAGCTCTCTCAGCCCCACCTGGGTTGGTCTGCTACTGCACTCTCAATCACTTTGCTAAGAAAGGGCATGTTAGGGACATGGTGATAATTGGCCACATCATTCTTGAAGGCAGCTTCTTTCATAATTCCAGGAGGTGGATGGGAAGGGGCAGAGCAGGTGGGAACAGCTCTGTCTTTGATGGAAACAGTACCTGGACAGTCAGGCACTCTCTTCCTTCAATGTGTAGTGGGAAAGCTCATCTCTTAACCCATTATTACAAGTTTACTCAACAGTCTTTGTTGCAGTACTTTGCTTTGTGGATGTCCAATTATATAATATTCAGCATCTCACTCTTATGCACATGCTTGTCAGCAACAGTGTTCCCTCTAAGCTGAGTTAGTGTGAGCTAGCTTACAGTTTTTTTAGCCTCTGGCTCACACATTTTTGTCTTAGCTCAGGAGGGATGGTTCCAGAGCAAACTAATTTATGCAGTAGCCAAATTGCTCACTCACAACTTTAATGCCAGTAGCTCACAAAGTAGAATTTTTGCTCACAAGACTCCACAGGTTAGAGGGAGCATTGGTCAGCACTCAAGGAACTCGTAATGGCTGGTGAGGCAGGACTGCCCCATTGTCCCTGATTATTTGAAAAGCTGATCTGCAATTCATTTAAAATAAAAGTCTTCTTATTATGTGTTTAGGGGTCCCTCTAGCGGTATGTAGTGTGATTTAACACATGGATATATTCTGCTTTTGTTTATCTTGAACCAGGACTGGTTTGCCAACTAGCACACAAAGGATCTAGAACAGTTGCGTTCATTCTACGGCTCACAGAGAGCCACTGAAAGTGCTCTCCACCTCTCCACACAGAATATATTAATATTAAATCCATAACTTATAGCCTTTTTAATTACCAGAGTACCTCTGAAGATGCAGAGTGATCTCTCCCTCCCATAGTTAAATCTTAGCCAGCCCTCGTGTATCTGAAGTGAGGGAAGAGCTTTCAAGTCAGACTTGTGAAACAAAACAGTTTGCAAGCTTTTATGTTCTCCATAACTAGTTATGAGGCTGGATGTTAAAGTATAAATGCTTCATTATTTTAAAAACATCTTTCCAGTTGAAATCCAGTGTTTCAAGAAATTGGGTGGTTAGAACCAGCCAGCTGTAACCCCCTATGAGGCAATAGCCTTACCCACTTTCCAAAAGCGTGAACTAGGTGCTCAGAAGAATCACCTTTGGCTCCAGAACCACTGATCCAGAAGGTTGTGTTTTTTTAAAATACTCAAAACATTTACCAAGTATCTACTGTAGAAGACAGTAAAGTGTTTTGTTGCAGACACTTCTTTTTTGCAGCAGAGTTCTCAGTTGTATTGTTCAGCGGTTCTTTATCATTATTTCGACAGTAAGATTTATTGATCACACAAGCAAAAGGGTACATTTTACTTGGTTAAAAAAACAACCTGGAAGCAATGTTATATCATGGAAACATTGAAATATATAATCTGACAATATATAGTCTTGGTCATGTTCTCTTGTGTGTGACAGTAGTAGTGCTTTCTATCCTAAGAAAAGTTACACCCTTCTAAGTCCATCGAAGTTTTAAAGGGTTGCACTGTTAAGACTGCAGTCCTGAGAATGCTTTCCTGGGAGTACACCCCATGGAATAAAACAGGAAACTTTGTTGCTCCCACTCAATGTAATACTGTGCATAGTTATTCTGGTCTAAACCAATTTATTTCATTGGGTTTAGGCTGGAATAGCTGTGCTATAAGTTGAGCTCTTTACAGATAAGAATTAATCAGTTATAGACTAAATTTATGGATTGGTATGCCATTGCTGCTTTAACAGGTATTATGTATCCTTCCTTAGAAAGAAAATTACTCCATTAATGTATGCTGCCCGTGAAGGCCACTGTCAAGTTGTTGCTCTTCTTGCTGCTCATGGATCACAAGTAAATGCTCAGGATGAAAATGGTTACACTGTAAGACAGCTTTTTATATGTAATGACTTGAGGTTTCACTTGTTTTCAGAATTTTTCTGAAATGTGTCTGGCACCACTGTATACAGAAAGGAGATCCCTAGGTTTAAAGAAAAATCTAAAAATGTAAAAAGGGAAGGAGACTTTTAAAAAGTGTCTAAGCCTAAACTTATTTGGGAAAAAGCTAAGGTTTTGCGATACTACATCATGAGGTCAAAGCAGACGTTTTGAGAAGGGAGGAGTCAGGGCACTGGATGAGTGAGTGGGGGGGCAAGAAGGCAGAAAGAATAGTGGTAGGTAGGGAGGAAATGGGCAGGCAGAGTGGTGGGACTGGCAGTTGGACAGGCAGGTAGAGGGGTGGGGAATAGGGTTGCCAGGTCTCCTCATTGTGCCGGCAGGGGGATTTGGGAGGGGGTGTTCTGGGATGTCCCTGGCGCAATGACATCACCTGGAAGTGATCTCATCCACATCAGAGATGTCACACAACAATGATACATAAGAATACAAGAGAAGCCAATGTTAGATCAGGCCAGTGGTCCACCCAGTCCAACACTCTGTCACACATTGACCAAAAATACCAGGTGCCATCAGGAGGTCCACCAGTGGGGCCAGTTGCTCTGGTTTTGGGGTAAAACTGGCTTCAAATCATAGAGTTTTGCCCTCAAACCAACGTGTCGCCGTGCAATATCCCTGACATGATGGCATCACTTCTGGGTGATGTTGTGTTGGGGATGCACAGCGTGACGTTGTGTTGGGGTTGCACAGCAATGTAGCTGTTTGGGGGCAGGGTTTTCCCCAGCTGACTGGTGGTGGGCAGAAGCCCCGAAAACCAGGGGAACACCCTCCTCAGGGACCTGGAGACTGGCAACCCTAGGTGGGGAGGAGGCAAGCAACCAAGTGATTCCCCTCCCTATGAGTTTTTTCTTTGTTTATTTTATACATTTATTAATCGTCTTTGCACTTTACGGAACTTAACACAACTTTACAATATAAATAGAATAAAAATAATAAAAACCACAATTTAAGACTGCCCCCAAATCAATCAAACCGAATCCTGTATACTACTCAAACAGTTCCCCTCTTTCCTTTATCTTTTTCTTGGTTGAACAGCCTCTTTTCTTTCTTTCTCTGGTCCCACCCAGTTGTTTGAATGTATATATGGATATATGCTGACCCAGCCTAGGGAACTGAGGGACCGACTAAAATCCTTCTTTTGTCTTCGTCTGGTGATGGCGCATGAGAGGCTGATGGTAATTCAAAGCTAACAAACTGCTTCATGTCACTTTTGAGGGGAAATGATCAGATAGGTATCAGTTTTGGACTTAGAATGTGAACAGGCACAGGAATGAGATAACTTCGTATAAATTAACAGTAGATAGTTTGTCACGATCAAGTAGTTGTTTTGTTATATAGACAGGCCTTTAAAACTGTCCAGAGAGATCTTTTGGCAGTCTCTTCTTAAATAAACACGCATAAGCTTTCTCTCAAAAATATTTTGTGACGGCAGGAACATTCACACAAGTTCCAGTTTTTCTTCTTAATCATTTGATAGGGATCACCTTCCTTTACTAGGAGCTATTTCCCCCAGGGAATGGCTACTTGTCCCACTTCCCTCATTTAGGGTCCTCCTTGATCTTCTCACTCTGCTTAACTCTCCTTCACTGTTCTCACTCCATTCTCAAACTGTCATTCTTAATTGCCACTCTTAACTGAGACTGAACTGTAGAATTCCATCTGAATACCCTGTCACTCAAAGTTGTGAGACCAGGTTAAAGCATTAACCATTTACTGTCCGTTACAACTACTAAAAGACTAATCATTTGTTATAGGCACTAACATGGGCAGCACGCCAGGGACACAAAAATGTAGTCTTCAGACTGCTTGAACTTGGAGCTGATAAATCCATACAGACAAAAGATGGACAGACGCCGGGGGAGGTGGCAAAGAACAACAGGCATCCAGAGGTATTGTTCTGTGGGGATTGGCTTTAATTGCTTCTTTTTTCATAAATCTGTTAGGGTCAAAATACATTACACATTATATTAATTGAGTCATGGGTGCCCAACCTCTCGGTCACATATTTGTGCTGGGACTGAATTTTAGAAATCTCTCCATTGCTCTGCATGGCTCCAAACACTGAGAGGGGGAAAGAGAGTCTCTAGGCTTCCCTCCCATGCTGCTTTTGTCATCAGAAATGGCCGGGGAGGCTCTTTGCCCCTGCCCCAGGGTACTCATGGCCTGATGGACACATAGACCATATCATGACCCCAGCGGGTTGCCACCTTCTGCTGCCACCACCCTGGACTTAGGTCCCTTGAGAAGGCCCAGGGTACCTTCCCAAGCCCCTTCAAATTGCCCCTTTGTAGCTGAGAAACTTAAGCGTGATGACCAGGCAGAGAAACGATTTTTTTAAAAAGGGTTTATTATTACAGTACTGGTCAGGGGAAAAACAAGACAAGACAAGAAGCTTTAAAATACATAACAGTGTTGAAAAGCCAAAAGAAACACAAAGCTAACACAGCTACCTATTACTCCTTAACTGTTACTACTCAAGCCCTACAGCTCTCTTATGCCAGACTTCTACCTGTACTCACTGTCCCAGTGAGGGATCTTTCTCCCAGACTAGTCTCCTCAGCTTAGCTTTGTGAGAGGCAAAGACCGCAGAGAGGAAAAGAACACAGTTTAACCGACCACCAAGTATATAAACAATCTCCTCAGAGAATTCCTGGACCCCCCTTGGTTACAGCTGGCGCAAAGCCTTGTGGGGATTGTAGGCTGTCTGCTTCCCACTCCCAGGCAGGTCTCTTCGGCCTCACTAGGCCCAGTCCTGCACAGATCTCCAGAGGCCTACACAGATCATGACAGACCATGAGGCAGGTTATCACTGGTGCAAACTAGGAGGGAAGCCTGAAGTCCCTCCTTCTCCCTTCTTGGTGTTTAGAGCCATGTGGAGCAATTGAGGGTTTTTTATTGTTGGTTGAAGGTGTTTTATAGCTGGTTGAAGCAGAGCTGCCTGAAATTAAATCCATTGAAGATGGAGATCCTGTGTCTGAGCCACAGAGGGTTGAAATTAGGGATCCAGCTCCCAACCCTTGGCAGGGTGTTATTAAAGCCAACGCCAGTTGTGAGGAGCTTGGGCGTGATCTTGGATGCCTCACTTTCAGTGGAGGCCCAAGTCATGACCATTGCCAGAACAGCTTTTTACCATCTTCAGCTCTCCTCATGACCATCTTCTCTCTCCTCGTGACTTAGCCACAGTGATCCATGCAATAGTCATCTCCAGGCTGGATTACTGTAACTTGCCCTACACAGGGCTGCTCTTGGGTTTGATCAGAAAACCTCAACTGGTTCAAAATGCAGCGGTGCATGTCCTTACTGGGACACCTCTAAGAACACATATACAACCAGTGCTCTGCCATCTGCATTGGCTCCCAGTGGAGTACAGAATCAAGTTCAAGGTTGTAGTTTTAACCTTTAAAGCCCTGTGTAATCTGGGACCAACATATCTGCAGGACTATCTCTCCCAATATGTCTCCCGAAGAGCTCTGTGCTCATCAGACCCACAGCTGCTGGTGGTCCCCTGGCCCCAAGCATCAGCCGCTTAACCTCTGCCAGTGCCAAAAAGGTTCTGGCGTGGTGGAACACTCTCCCAAGTGAGATCAGGGCCCTGCGGTTGAGGCGGCAGGTGTCCAGTTATATTGGCCTCCCCTGCCTCACCCTGCTCTGGTTTGGTATATTATCTGGGCAGAGACTATTGGTGATGACTTGCCCACTGGTTCATCATGGGCACACCTTTGTGTAGATCTCGTAGGAGCATTGCACACCTGTGACTGATTACCATCTTGTATACTGTAATATTTATATTGTATTAGTTATTTATCTGTTTGTATAACTTGGCTTTAAGAATATTTTAATTCTTTTATCACCTGTGGTAGCTTGCCTTGAGAGCCCTCAGCTTAGAGGGAACACTGCACATGACATGTATTTTGACCTTTAGTATTCAGTTTTGGTGATTTAGAGGTCTTGCTGTGTAATGTAGAGCTTATATAAACTTAAAATTCAAAATGAAATGCAAGAGATTTGTGATCAGGTCTCCCTACATGTTTAATCGTCTATTAAAGCAGATGACGGTGAGAGTTTTGAATGGTGGTGTGGCAATGGGCCAGGGGAGTTATTTTGACTTCTCCCCCCAGAGTATATATTTGGGCAAAAAGACAGGTTTCTTTTATGGAAATATATTTGACACATGTTATTTGATGCTAAATGTAGAATGAGCCAGTTGATGGGCATGGGTATGCCAGCAAAAAAGGGCCTGAGAACCACTTCAGTGAAAGTGAATAAAGAATTTAAAAAATTAGTCTTGCCATTTATTTTGTACTTGTACCAAGGATGTTTCACAGAAATGAAATTATTGCCTTCCCTGACTTGAAGCTGCTTGCTGTATCATACTAAGCCTTCCTGAGTTAATGCTAGAAAATAATGAGGCTAATTCCGCACAAGGAGTTGCGCTGCCGTCGCACCTCCCTTTGCCCCGTTTCCATTGGTCAAGTTCCCACTCGAAGCCATGCGGCTGCATTTTGACCCACGGCTTCGCTCGATTTTCCCCACGGTTTCGTGATCCTCAAAAAACAGTGGAAAATTGACCAATGGAAACGGGGCAAAGGGAGGCGCAACGGCAGCACAGCTCCTTGTGCAAAATCAGCCCCTGAGTATCTAAATAGATAATGATTGAAAACTTGTTATGTCTTTTTAATTTGTTATCGAAAGAAAGAATTTATTGTAACAGCGATTAGCCAGCAATATAAAACGTAATTTGTTATCTGTATGTCTTCGACTTAGTCCAAATAGTTTTTATTTACCTCTTGTATTTTTTATTTTCCTTTAAAAAAAAAATTGAATTGAATGAAGTTGCCTTTTCGTATATTATGGTGCTTTTCTTTTTGCAGCATTATGAGAGACTTAAATAGCTGAGAAATGCAAGTGTCCATTGGCAGTATGCTATAAGGCTATATGATATGGCATCCTAAAAGTTAATCGATTCACAGTGCAATCCTAAACAGAGTTCTACCCTTCTAAGCCCATTGACATTTAGGATGGTACTGCTGATGCATAGTACTTTTGTGGGTTAGAACAAACTTCTGGTGCATGAAAAGCCATATGTATAAAGTATAGAGGAAGACATTGTAAACAGTGGAATCAAAAAAATGGAATAAAAGAGAGTAGTTTGGAATTTCTATATGAAGTTTGAATGTATACAGTAGAGATGGCCAGAATATCAATAATGTGTGACAGGTGGTCTGGCATAGAGTAGAAATCGTTGTTAAAATTCAGGGGGGCATTTTTTAAATGTTCAGAAGAACATTTAAAGGGAAAAGAATCTGTCTGAAAAACAGGCAGTTTTTTTCTTCTCTTTATTTTGTGTTGCTTACTGGATTGATTATTACTGCTTTTATTTCATTGTTCTCTTAATGCATAATCCAGTTTTATTGCATTGTTTATGGGATGTAGTGCTGGTCTTTTGTGCATTCTTTTAATTTTGTAATTTGCCATAATGCTCAGTGGGATAGGTGGAGATTAAATGAAGTAAATAAATAAATAAATAAATAAATAAACTGGTCTGTGGTGGTCTTCTCCCCTGCTTTAATTTAGCTTCATTAATGCTTTTTATTTTAAGTCATTCCATGGCAGTAGGAAAATTCATGTGATAACATCATTTCCGCTTCCCTATTGAATGCTACCATATGTCAGGCAAGACCATAGTGAAGACTGTCGTGCCCTTGTATTGGGTGTTCTGTGCATGGTCGTGTTCTGCTGGCAGTTTATACCTGCCTACCTACAACATTGAGAATAACCCCTTAGTTCACTCTTGTTAAGCTACATGCCTCTGCAAGTGTTGCTAGGCAGCTGCCTTGTATGTCTTGGTTAATGTGAGCAGATTTACCTTGGCCAAGCCCAGCCTGCTTGTTGCTGTAGTGATTGTTAAAATGCAGATGGACAGAGTTTGATAGCAGCAAAGGCAAGAGTGGACTGGAATAAAGTGTCCTTCAGCACTATAGTTAGGCAATCATTTCCTTCCTTCTGTAAGTGACTGACAGAGAATGTTTGTCACGTGAGCTGTGTACAACTTTCACAGCGTCCTCTTGTGTATGTACAAGAAAACAAGTATTCATGTATGTGAGAGGCCTGTGTGTTTTGTGTCTGTGTGTTCAGAAGAGGACAAGTGATAAAGAAGTGCTTGATTCTTCTGACTTGTAGGTATCTTTGTTTCTACTTAGGCAGGTCATTTGATCATATGGTTCACAGAATATAGAGGCAGTAGTGATTAACTGCACCTCCAGAGCCAGCAGTGGGTTCTACTTAAGAAAAAAGTAGGCTTCTGTATATGCAGCAATGGCAAAGCTAAACAGCTATGTAAATAGAACACTCATTAAAGAATTTCAGAAGAAATGGAAAGCCTATTATTCATATTTTATGTCATAATCAGGGAGAAATGATATAATTTACTGAAAAATAATAAAAAGCCCAGTAGCACCTTTAAGACTAACTTGTAGCATAAGCTTTCGAGAAACACAGCACTCTTCATCAGATGCATCTGATGAAGAGAGCTGTGTTTCTCGAAAGCTCATGCTACAATAAAGTTTGTTAATCTTAAAGGTGCTATTGAGCTTTTTACTGTTTTGCAGCAACAGACTAACACGGCTGACTCCTTTTGGTCTGTAATTTATTGAAGACATTATGTATAAATTAATACTCTGGAACAGAGGTGTCAAACTCATTTGTTACAAGGGCCAGATCTGACATAAATGTCACTTTGTCGGACTGGGCTGTGTGTGCCATAAAATGTAACACAAGGTACTGGAGATATAAACTTTATGAAGATGATTTCAGATGCCATATGGAAATAGCAGGCGTGATTGGATTAGGTGTGATATGCAGAGGGGTAGTAGGCGTGGAGTTATCAGCACTGGTAATGAGACAGGAAACCTAGGTCTCAATTTAGTACAGGAGGATTCACTCCAGGAAGATGTAAAGAATAAATGGAAAAATTAGCTTAAAAGTTTCTGTAAAAATTCGCGAATACTAAAAAGGAGCTGGCGTCGGGTGTAAGGTACCCCCCACCCCAGTACATCTCACACCATTCCCGGATCCATGTCCAGACCCCTATCCGAGATTCGATATCCCAAAAAGTCAATGTGTGTCTTATGAAACTCGCATTTAGACAGTTTTGCAAACAGTTTGTGCTTGTGCAACGTGGCTAACACCTCTCTCACCAATTTCACGTGGGAGGGGAGGTCGGGGGAGTAAAGCAAGATGTCATCTAGGTAAACAAGGCCCCCCTTGAACAAATGCTTGTGCAACACGTTGATCAAATTCATGAAGACCCCTGGAGCCCCCTGAAGTCCAAACGACATCACCCGATATTCAAATTGCCCGAGAGGGGTATTGGAACGCTGTCTTATGTTCGTCCCCCTCTCTGATGCGCACACGAAAGTACGCATCCCGAAGATCCAGCTTAGAAAAAATTCTCCCTTTGGCTGCTTCCGCTAATAAGTCTTTGATCAATGGTGAGGGGAGTAAACAGGAAAGGGAATGGAATCAGTAGTGAAGTGGCCAGAGACAGGCTGGTCTTTAAACACAGTTTGTTTTCCTTCTGCTATCAGACTCTGACCTGTAGTTTCTGCCAAAGTTTTCTTGCCTAACCACTTGCAGAAAATGGGACTATGACACTTGGTTCTACCCACACCACAACCCAAGGAAAATACAAACAAGCTCTTCAAGCCAGAATTTAAACTATTGTTTAAAATGTTGCCAGAATTCATGCTGGGATTTTAATATTGTTATATTCATCACTTTGTGTCCTTCCTCCCCACCTCCCATTTCCATGACAGTTGATGTCAGAGATGAGTTCCAGTTTGTGTATCAGTTTTATTTTTAAGCCAGTATCAGGAAAATTAACATTGGGTCAAGTTTATGTCTTCTAATGTCCTGTGCTGGGGGAAAATGATTTTAAAAAGTGAAATATAGATTTGTATATAGCAACTTCTAATGTAATATATGTTTATAACAAGACTTTCTTTTGAAATTATCCTTCGAAATCACAGCGTGCTCTGCTGGGATGCCAAGTCTATGCAAGAATGCAGGAAGCCCCAATGCAGAATGGGTTCTCCTCACTATAGAACCTATTCATCTGTCAGTCAGTGCCAGACAAAGAGGTGGTTGTGTTGTGATATATGATCAAGTCTGGGGATCTGAGCAATTTACCTCAGTACCAGCAGATTAAAAAATTTAAGTCAACAGATATTTTTTGAGTCCAGATTTCCACTGATTTAATGATAGAGAATCTATATTTAAATCTGCAACGGCAAGCTAATTTGATATTTTTCAAAGTATATTTTCTACAAATGTCTACTTTGATCCTATGGGTATTTACTTAGAAGTCTTCATACAGTTCCTTCAAGCTGCATTTTTGTGAACACTTACAATGGAGTAAACCTCACTGAATAAAATGGGATATACTCCTGAGTAAACATGAATAGGATTGAGTTAGTCTGATTTTGTGCCATTTATTCCACAGTAATGTGCTACTATAAAAACACAGATACAAAATGTTTACAACTGTCTGGAGGAAAAAAATGCCTTGTCCCTTTAACAGAGGCTTAATGGGATGTTATTTACCAAGTGGTGTTATTTACCTCCATGCCATTCCCACACATTAAGCCTCTAATAAAGGGACAGGACATTTTTCACCAGCCCTGTGAGGACAATGCAACTATTTCAATTGAACATGCTGAAGCATTAGTGCTTGACCTGAAGGAATTGGTGACAAAATTTGCTAAACAAAAGGCACGCAAAATGAGATTCTGATGTGCCTGAAATGGAAACATGAAAGAGAATTAAATTTCAACATCACAATTAACAGGATTTTTGAAAATGCTTTGTGATTTGTTTTTCTGTTTGAGAGAGAAAATCAGAGATTGTATTTATTTTTTTATTTACACTTATATCCCACCCTCCCCGCCATTCGGCAGGCTCAGGGTGGCTAACAACATAATAAATAAACATTAACATTCCAGTTAAAGCTATTAGTCAATATAAATCATGCAATTTAAACATAACTTACATTAAAAGATGGTGATCTTCTCACATCAACTGTCAGCTGAATGGTGTCATCAGGCTCCTGCCCAGCTATAAAACCCCAGTTGGTGGGGCCATTGGTACTGTTGGTACAGTTGGTAATTGGACCAGGGCCATAAAGTCTTAATTCTGCACCCTACTTAAAAGCCTGGTG
Organism: Gekko japonicus; assembly: GCF_001447785.1. Lineage (NCBI taxonomy): Eukaryota > Metazoa > Chordata > Lepidosauria > Squamata > Gekkonidae > Gekko > Gekko japonicus. The sequence continues at coordinate 296,990 of NW_015169177.1, forward strand.
GAAGAGCTCTGTTTTACAGGACCTGCGGATTGTATTACTTGTTCTCACAATTAAAAAAAGAAATTAGCAATTTCAAATTTTGTGTTTTTCATTCTTCCTAAAATGCATTTATGTTTGAAAATTGGTGGGCGTACGGGGGGGGCAACCTCGCCTAGTGTGCAAAAAAACTTGGCACCAGCCCTGTTTCTATTTCATCATTAATGCTGATATCTCCACACCTACTTCTCCTCTGCATATCATACCTAATGCAATCATACCTGCTACTGCCATTAGGCATCTGAAATCGTCTTTATAAAGTTTATATCTCTGGTACTTCTCGTTACATTTTATAGCACGAATGGCCCGGCCCAACAAAGTCACATTTATGTCAGATCCGGTCCTCATAATATATGAGTAGGGGTGTGCAAAAAAAATATTTTTTTTGGCCCAATTCGGATTCGGCCGAATCGGGCAGAATCAATTTTGGCCAGCAGAAAGACTCCTGCATGTCAATTTTGACAGTACAAGCAAATTCAGGAGACTTTCGGCCAGCCAAATGTCAATTTCGTCTCCATTATATCCTATTGGCCATTGAAGTCAATGGCAAAAACATAGGGTATATTCTGGGGGCTGGAGGGGGAGGAATTTGAGGGAGAGGCTCCAAACTCGCAGGGTAGCTGCTGGAGCCTCTCCCCAAGATACCCACCAAGGTTCAAGAACATTGGACCAGGGGGTCCAATTCTACGGGCCCCAAAACAGGCTGCCCCCATCACCTCCATTATTCTCTATGGTGGGAACAAAAGTTACTTTTTTCCCACCTTAGAGAACAATGGAGGGGATGGGGGCAGCCTGTTTTGGGGCCCGTAGAATTGGACCCCCTGGTCCAATGTTCTTGAACCTTGGTGGGTATCTTGGGGAGAGGCTCCAGCAGCTACCCTGCGAGATTGAACCTCAAACCCCCCTCCACTCCAGCCCCCAGAATACATCCTGTGTTTTTGCCATTGACTTCAATGGCCCATAGGATATAATGGGGCCGAATTGCCACCGAATTTTGGCAGCAATTTGGCGGCAAGCCGATTCAGATCAGAGAATCTGAATCGGCCTGCAGCAGCCCGAAAGGGGCCAGTTCGATACCTCTGGTTTAAAGACCATGTAAAGAACAGATTTGCATTATTAAGTGCAACTAAACATGAATCAGAAGACCTGTGGGTTGCCCTGATCTGGATAGCCCAGACAATCCTGATCTTGGAAGCAAAGCAGGGTGGACTCTGGCAAGTACTTGGAAGGGCGACCTCCAAAGAATACCAGAGGTGGAATGCAGAGGCAGGCTAATCAAGCCACCTCTCTGAAAAAGTCGGAGTCCTCAGTAGGCATTGCCAGAAGTCAACCATGACTTCCAGGCAAGCATGCCCGTTCATGCGCACACACAAATCTATATTTTAAAAAAGGAAAAAAGGAAAAAAGAACTCAAAGAAGAAAGCACAAAGATGATTCTTGTAGCCAAAAGAAAAGAAAAACCTTGATGGATGACTGATGAATCTCTTGAAATTGCTAAAGATAGACCAGAAGCAAAAGAGGTGACAAAAGCCAAAATGCAACTTTCCAGTGGCTAACATGTGAAGATAAAGAGAACTATTATAATAACCAGCGTAAAAAAATAGAAGAGAACAACAAAAAAGGAAGAACAAGAGATCTGTTCCATAAAATCCAAGAAATCAAAGGGAAATTTAAAGATCAACATGGAAATACATTAAATGAACCAGACAAAATAACGATGGGAACAATACACTGAAGAACTGTACAAAAGAGATAAAAGGGTGACAGATTCCTTCGAGGAAGGAACTTTTGAAGAAGAACCTACAGTTTTAGAAAGTGGAATGAAACCAATAGAAGGAAGTGATGTTAGAGCAACTGGGAGAAACAAATCAGCAGAAGTAGATGGGATATCAATAGAGCTATTTCAAGCCATCAAAATCTTAAAAATATGCAAACAGATATAGTATATAAAGCATTGGTCCACAGACTTCCAATTCTGAAAAATGGATGCCAAAGACTGCAGTAACTATCAGACCATTGCATTAATTTCTCACATGATTAAAAGTGAATCTCAAAATCTTATAACAAAGACTGTTTCCATATATGAAACAAAAAATGCCAGCTGTTCAAGCTGGATTCAAAGATGCACTAGGGATCATATTGCAAATTTACATTCGTTACCGAAACATAAAAGAGAATTTCAGAAGAAAATCGACTTGTGTTTCTCGATTATTGCAATATGTGTGGATCAATGAAAAGCTATGGTTGGTTAAAAGAAATGGATGTGCCACAACATCTGATTGTTTTGATGCGCAACCTGTACTCTGGCTACTGTTAGAATAGACTATGGAGAAACCGAATGGTTTCCAATTGGTCTCCAAGCTAAAGAGCCCCAAGCGCTTTAACCTTTCTTCATAGGGAAAGTGTTCCAACCCTTATATCAACTATAGGACACTTTGGAGGACATTAATTCATAGCGACTTGATGGCACTTAAGCTTAGGATAAATTGTTCTTTCTGAGTTAGCAGAGGACTAATACTAGTTACAGTGAAGTATGAGTGTATTGTAAATATCAAAAGCATTCTGCCATGTTTAATATTAACACTGTTTATTATCCTTTTAGCTCTTCAGTTTGCTGTCTTTGACTGCACATCCTTTCCAGGGAAGATTCCAGAATTTGTCTAAAGAAGAGGCTATTTGCAGACTTCTGCAAGCAGAACCTCAGACAGCCAGAAGTCATACAGCCAGGTAGTAACTCATTTAATTGTACAAAAGTTTGCATGATGAATGTTTGGTTCATTTTTCTGTTAACCTTTGTTCAATCCCTCTCTTTAATTCCTAACTTTAAAAAGGCATTGAAATTCAGTTGTTGAATTGCTTTTACTTGTGGCATGCAGTATTCATCACATGCGGCTACGATTCACTTTTGTCTCTTGGTAGTGATGGACACTGACTGGTGTGTGTGTGTGTGTGTGTGTGTGTGTGTGTGTGTGTGTGTGTTAAACCTTCAGAGTTCATAGGGGAAGAGAGATCTTCCATCCCGGTTTGAGAGACAACTGTGATTATTTCCCTAAGGCCGGAGCTAGTTGCAATAGTAGTCATGGGGCTGCCTTTCAGTTGCAAGTCTGATAACCATCTCATTTAGTTCTGGTCTGAGGTTCTAACGTGCGTGCCTGAATCCTAAGGCATTTGCAACTGATGTATAGTAAAGGTCATAGTTCAGTCTGTTTCCTAGTGTATTTGGTGGACCTGTTTCCAGAGCCGTTTCTGCAGATGCAACTCTTAGCTGTCAATCACATGATAACTTTGCCATATGATCTGGAAAACCTTTCAAGCATGTTGGGTGTAGATAAGAAAAGTTTTTAGTATTCTGCACCTTTTTGTTCTTCTGTTTGTCTATTTATTGGGCAACTTTTCTGATTCCGAATTTCAGTTCTCAGAAAATTTCTGTTGTTCAGGCTATTTTTAACTTAAACAGTTATTTCCCTCTGCTGTTACTGGCTGTAATAATGTATGGCACTTTGCAGAGTACAGGAAAACTGATCCCTTCCCTGAGGAAAATTTCTTAGGGGAGCCGCAAAGGAGAGTGGTGGGAGTGAGAGTAGACTTTGTAAGAAGATGCTTTCACTGAAGGTTTGCAATGTGTATTTAAATTAACTTCAGTAGTCAGTGAAAAACCAGAGAGTTAACAAGCCTAAATCTTCACTGACATCCCAAATTAATACATATAATAAAGTAGAACTCCCATTTCTGTTTGAGGTGTTAGTACATCAGAACTTGTCACTCTTGAAACTAATAATAGTTGTATCAAAAGAAGCATATTGAAGGTGAGAGGAGTGCGCATGCTCTAAGAGATAAGAAGCTTTTGCCTTCTCCCTCCGTGGACAGAAAGATAAACGACCCAAAAGGAATGTAAATAGCTTTCTAAAGTGCTGTGAAACAAACCGGACAGTGACTAAAGAACCAGAGAACAGAGTGGTTTGAAAACTTCCCAGCTAAGTACGATAAGAAAGCTGCTAGTTTAATTTCAAGAAAAGAAGGACCCACCTCTCGACATGGCAACTACAGTCAAAGATCTTTCGGAGCAATTAGCTCAATTTCAAAGCCTAATGATTGACTCCCAGGAGAAGATAAAATCAGCAATTGACGAAGTTAAACAAGAGGTCAGTTTAATGAGTTTAGAAATAAAAAAATTAAACAGCTCGCATTTCAGGCTGATAAGACGGCAAAGGAAAACAGAGACGAAATCAACCAATTAAAGAAGCAAGCAGTAGAATTGTCAGACAGAAGCAGGAGGGCGAACCTAATTGTACACGGCATTTCAGAAGACATTGGCTCAAAACAACTAGAAAAATGCATAACAGACTGGGTATGTGAGCAAGGAATAAAACTAAACGAAGATCAAGTAGAGCGTGCACATAGGCTGCAGGGCAGAAGAAGAGGAGTTGAACCACGCCCGGTAATAATTAAGTTTGCTAGGGAGAAACTACAACACCAAATATTTCTTGCCTTGAAGAAGAAGAAAGAGTTGAAATACAAGGAAAAGAGAGTTTTCATAAGGCAAGATTTCTGCCAAGAAACTTTAAAAAGAAAAAATCAAATGAAACCATATGCTGAGAAGCTTTTCCAGAATAAGATACAGTTTACCTGGGCTTACCCAGCGTCTATAGTGATATTCAGAGAAGGAAAAAGGCTAATTGCAAAGAACCCAGAAGAAGCTGTGAAACTACTAGAGAGACTGGGAATTGACCCAGGGCCAGCAGAGTCTCAGGCGGAGATGGAGGAGATCCCAGCGCTGGAGGAAGAGGATGCAGAGGAAGCTCCCACACACCAGGAAAAACGACCAAGAACGCTTACTTAAATCCAGGAAAAGGGAAGTATAAATGGGTCAAATGTTAAAATAAAATGATATAATTACAAATAAAGGAGGGGGGATGCGCACACCCCAAGGTATAGGGAAGGGGATGAGTTATCCTCCCCAGCGACAAGCCCTATACCAGGGATAGGAGGGAGGGGGGAGGACTAGATGGATGGGGGAGGCGGGGGAGTAGGGAGGAAACAATAATAAAAGTTAAAGATCAGCCAGGAACAAAGGGAACTTTTAAATTAAAAGAATACGGGTAAAATTCTGAAGATGCTGACACTGAACGTCAATGGCCTAAGCTCTGACATTAAAAGGTAAAGAGTCATTAGATTTGCAAAGCAACAAGGTACAGCTATTATGTGTTTACAAGAAACACACAAAGCAAAAAAGGATAATAAACCATTGCTTAAAGACCCAGAATGGGAAGTATTAGCTGAAGCAAGAAGCACAGCTAAGGCGAGAGGGCTGGCAATTTTGGTACGTAAAAGGAACGATATTAAATTAATAGAAGTGTTAAGAGATGGAGAAGGAACCTTCTGGCTAAATGTATATTCCAAAATAGGAAAATAACACTGATAAATATCTATGCCCCAAATAAGGGACAGAAAATTTTCTTGATAAAAGTATTTTAAAAGGATGCAGGGATTCATTGAGGGGGAATCGATCATGGCAGGAGACTTCAATTTTGACGTCTCTAAAGATAAGATAATCAGGTGGAAAAAATGGGACTTAATAGAAGCACATGAAGCCTTAAGACTAAATCCCGAGCTAACGCATCTCTCCAGTAGACACAAAACTGCTTCATATTTGGATTTTATAATTTTCAAAAGAGCAAACAACTGGGAATTGAAAAGTATAACAACCCGATATGGATTTCAGACCATGCCCCGATAACCATTGAAATAGATATAAAATGGGAACACACTAAAAGACTATGGAGATACAATAACATACTTATGACTAAGGAAAAAGATAAACAATTCATTGAAAGTCAGCTAAAATTATATTTCCAAGAAAATAGAGGAACAGTGGCCACAAATATCCTCTGGGATGCTGCCAAAGCAGTTATTAGGGGACAATGTATAATGAAATAAAAAGAAATAAAAAAAGAATGGTTTTCTAATAGGGAAAAAAAATCCAAGAATTGGAAGTGTTACAAAGAAACCAAGTAAAGAAATTCTGTCAAAATAGACAGAACACAATTTAAGAACTTAAGAGGCAATTAGACTTTATTGATTCTAGGGTGCTTTGGAAGAAACAAATTATGGTAAGGAACGAATTTCAGAGGACGACTATAAACTCAAGTAGGAAACTTGCAAATTATCTGAAGGGTAGAAAAGACAAGCAAAAGGTGAAAAATATTAGAACAAATGCAAAAACAATACAAAACCCAAAAGAGATTAGAGAAGCATTTCAAGACTTTTATAAAACTTTATATGGAAAAAAAACCGTAGCTGAATTCGAGGAACAAATAGGGTCAAGATTAAAAGATTTGGACAAGGAAAGTCTAGAGGAAGAAATTACACTTCAAGAAATAGATGAGGTAATAAAGGGATTAAAAACTGGGAAGTCTCCGGGGCTGGATGGCTTCACAGCAGAATTTTATAAGGAAATGAAAGAAATACTAATTCTGGAGCTACAGACGGTCTTTAATGCTATCATGAAAGGAGGAAAGGCCCCTGATACTTGGAGATTAGCTGAAATAACCCTAATATTGAAACCCCAGAAAGACCCTCAAGAGGTGGGTTCATATAGGCCTATAAGTCTTTTAAATCAGGATTACAAAATATTTGCTAAAATAATGGCAAATAGACTCAAGAATGTAATCCTTCACATAATAAAAGAAGACGTATGGGTTTGTGAAGGGTAGAAGTATAGCACATCCTATAAGAAATATATTAAATGTACTATGTCATAGGCAGACTAAGAAAATAGCATTACTAAAACTGGATATATATAAAGCATTTGATACATTGTCGCATGAATTTTTGTGGTCCATAGTCGAAATATGGGATAGGCCAAGCATATATTAAAACAATCCAGGAAATTTATAGAGAAGGAAAAGTGGTAGTTAGAGTAAATAATGAACATACTGGGCAGTTCCCAATCCTAAAAGGAGTAAGACAAGGATGCCCACTTTCCCCAGCTTTATTTATAATGGCAATGGAACAATTGGCCGAAAGAATTAGAAATTCAGGAAGAATAGAAGGAGATAAGATAGGTAAAGAGGAGATGAAATTAAACCTATTTGCAGATGATATAATTATAATTATGACTAATCCTAAAGAGGGAATTAAAGAAATGAAAGTTATATTAGAAGATTTTGAAGCGTCATCAGGATTAAGAATTAACATAGGAAAATCAGAGATAATGTATTATAATGTGAATTTGGAGGAAAGGAAAGAAATTAATAAATTAACTAAAATAAGAATGGGAGCCAAAAAATTTAAATACTTGGGAATAGAAATTTATAAGAACATAAATAAGATAGTGGAAAAAAACTATAAAAAAGTATGGCAGAAGATAACGAGAGAAATGAAGGGGTGGAAGAGGAAAACTCTGAATATAACAGCTAGAATTAAAAGTGTTAAGTTGTTTTGGATACCAAGATTGTTATATTTATTTCAAACAATACCATTAACAATTAATAAACAAAATATGGAAATCTGGAACACCAAAATAAGAGAATGGATTTTTGGAAGCAAAAAATATAGAATAGCAAAAAAGTTGGTATATAACCACAGTTCAGAGTTAGGATGGGGAGTACCAGATATAACAAGTTATTATGAAGCCTTTCAGCTAAAAGCATTACTAGAAATAGAAGAAGGAAGAAATCAGAAATGGATCAGATTTGAAAATGAAGCAAATAAGGGAGTAGGAAGATTTGGTATTTTCACTAGCAAACAGGTTAAAGATCCCAAGATGAAGATGGGGCCTAGGGAAAGCACCTTAGCAGTTTGGAGGAAGTGGCAAACAAAATGGTTAACACAAATGTCCAAATGGGCACCACTGGAAGCGCTAGAAGAGGAAGGTGCAGACTACAGATGGTGGGAACTACTTAAACAAAAAGGGTATAGTAGAATACAGGATATGCTTATTGCAAACACTTTAAAACCACTACGAGTCATAGGAGAGGAAGTAGGTGCAAAATATTGGTTAAAGGTAGCAGGCCTATATACAAAGATAAAAATAATAATTGAAAATAGCAATATGGATATAGAAGAACCGATAGAAGAAATATATAAATTAATGAGGGAAACTAAAAGAGGAATAGTGGGAGTAATATATAAGAAAATGGTCTCAGATAAAGAGGGAATAATAGGCCATCTTCAAGGGAAATGGAGTAAAGAAACCCAAATAATGGAGCAGAGAGCAAAAAAGTTAATGGAAGGAATTAAGAGAATAAAAATACATAAATTTAGGGAAATGGAAGTAAAATTCTATACGAAATGGTACAGAACTCCAGCCACCCTAGCAAATATGTTTCCAGGGTTAAGCTCAAATTGTTGGCACTGTAAAAGTGCAAAAGGATGGTACTCCCACATGTGGTGGGAATGCCCCGAGGTTAAAAAACTATGGAATAATATACTGAAAGTAATAAATGAGCTTTTTAAGGTTAAGTTAAATATAGATTTTGAGCTAATGACGATAAGTACTCTAGGTAATGAGAAAATAGGGAAAAATAAGAATTATTGAGAGCAATAATATTAGCTGGGAAAGCAGTAATAGCACTAGGGTGGAAAGACAAAAGTAAATGGACGGAAAGAGCTTGGCATAATTATCTGTTTGACTTTGTCCAGTCAGATATAACGGCTACAATGACACAGGACCTACCTTGGGAAGATAAAACAACAAGGATCAAGAAAAAATGGTCGCTTTATCTAAACTGGATTAAAGAAGAAAATAATGAAGACGTTCAGTGGAAGCTACAAGCCTTGTGTTCCTGGCTGGAAGGGAATAGGGAGAAAATGTTAAAACCACCTAAAAGGATTAATGAATGTACAAAGTAAATAACAAATAAAAATATTTAAATAAATAAAAAAGAAGCATATTGAAACTGACCTAAAAGAATGTGCTGAAGATACCCTTTAATGTCACCAGTTATTGTATGTAACCAAATGCTATACAAGTTGGCATCTAATGACACTTGTATTTTCTGAATGGTGCCCTGCATGTTGCCTCCCTCATTGTGGAAAGTAGCATTGGAATCAGGGGGAGTTCATACATGGAAGCTGAAGAGCAGAGATAGGTTTTTAAAAACTTCTGGAATCTGTCACTTACTCAGATTCATAATCTGTCTTTGAAAGGCATTAAAAAGGTCTGGATGAAGAGTTTTTCATGTTGCTCTTGAACACTTGGTTTCATAAACTGTGAGGCACACTTTACTTAAAAAAATAATGTGTAGGGTCCAGGCACTGAGAATTGGGAAGGGCGGGAACACAGAAGGGTCCTTACTTTAGTCCAGCAGCCCCTGTGCTGTTTAGAAGATCAGGGGCCCATTCCGTATTCAGTCTTCTGCTCTGGTGTGGCATGGCCAAAACAAACTCACATCTCTTTTTTCAGTTGCTTTTCCTAGCCTTCTGCCTCCCAAGGTTTCGTCTCCTGCTTTCTGTCACGACCCACAGCCAAACAACGGAGCACACACTTCCAAGAAAGGTTTTGCTTTATTGTCAGTACTATGGTTGCAGTAACATGGTCACTGTTAGGAAGGACTAGCCAGGAACAAGCATACAATAATATAGCAGATTCAAAAGGGCCCCCCCTCACCTGTGGGCCAATTGCCCTTGCTCCCGCAGGCGGGAAAAAGTAACCGACCCTCGGTTGAGAAACGAAACTAGTCTCATGGTTAATTATAGCGGAGACACTACATAGGCAGGAGTACAAGGTCAGAAATAACCAGGGAAGCAGCGAGAGGAAAGGAATGTGGCACCAACTCATACACAGGTCAGGCAGGCAAACCCTAGGCCTATAAACCATATGGCAGCATAGCTGACACTTTCTTTTCCTTCCCCAGCCTTTCTCCCTCTCAACATGACCAATTGGTCCACCAGCCATAGCATGCCAGGGTGGGAGGTTCTTTCCTTGTCATGACCAGCTGGGCACAGGCCTCGTATCAAGATGTTGAGGAGATGGAGGGTCCATAACTGCCTATCACCAAAGGCTGTATCAGAAGAAACATGCCCAACTGTTATTGGCTGTTCTGCTTGACACCATGTTTAGAAATAACAGTCCTAAATAAAATTATTAGATTTTGTTTAAATACATATTCTAAATTATTTTTATTTGTAGTAAAATATTTGTGTATATGTGTACAGTTCCTACATGGCCTTCGGTGACCTGGAAATTTTTCTACATAGCCTTGAACTGGAACATTTATCAGAGGTACTAAAGGTAAGATTATTTTTTCAGTGACAGGGAAATATGTAGGGGAAAACATTTTAGTGCATGTACTAGCTTCAAATATCACTGTTAAGATTTAAGGTTCCAGTAGTATTTTAATAACAACAGCAGTGCATTGCTAAGTCCACTGACTTAGGGTTGCACTGTAAATGTTCAAGCTGTTTTTGAGGACATAAAGTTAATGTTTCTGAATGAACCCCCAAATAATTTTTTTTCATCCAGGAGACAGAGACAACTTTAAGGCAGCTTTTGACCATGGGAAAAGAAGATTTGATGCAGGTTAGCTTAATGCAGCCATTTGTAATGTTCATATAATTTTATAGTTATTTGAACTGATGAAAATATTTACTTGAACTGATGTAGAGTAGAATGTGACAGTTAAATTCCTGTGATGGAGTTCTGTTTTAGGCATCCGCAGTTTCAAAATGGATTCCCCCAAGGAGTAAGATCAGCCTGTCTGCTGCTGTCACGTTAGCAAATGAGGGTGTGTTTATTCATTAGTGGTGAGTTTTCACAGGATCTAAGCTGTAGACTCCAGTCCATTTTGGTGTAGTGGTTAAGTGCGCGGACTCTAATCTGGGAGATCCGGGTTTGGTTCCCCACTCTTCCACTTGCACCTGCTGGATGACCTTGGGCAAGCCATAGTTCTGGCACAGCTGTTCTTGAAAAAGAGCAGTTTCTGTCAGAGCTCTCTCAGCCCCACCTATCTCACAGGGTGTCTGCTGTGGGGAGGGGAAGGGAAAGGAGTTCGTAAGCCACTCTGAGACTCCTTTGGGTAATGGATTCTTCCATTTAACATTCATAATGTATGAAAGGTCTTGTTTATGCTACCCCAGCACTTCTGTTGCTGTTTTCCTTTTTTTCCTCACCATTAAGTTGCAGCCACCTTATGGTGACCCCCACTTTGCAGAGTACAGGACCCCGTAGGGTTTTCAAGGCTAGAGATATTCAGAGGTAATTTGCCATGGCCTGTCTCTGTGTTGCAACCCTGGTGTTCCTTGGAGGTCTCCCATCCAAATACTGACCAGGGCCGACTTTGTGTAAGTCCTGAAATATAATGTGATTGGGCTAGCCTGGGCCATCCAAGTCAGGGCTTATGTATCTTGCATTGCCTAAAATGATGTTCAGATGATCAAACCAGGACTTTTTCTGAAACTTTCCGGCCTGAAAGCTAGAGAAGGACCACATGGGAGTGCCACTTCTGCAAACATTATTCAAAGAACAATTGAAGCTTTTTAAGTTTAATAATGAATGTCAAAAGTTACCCTGAAACTTAGCTTTAAATAAATGAGAATTGGGGGTTTGGTGCAGAATATATTTATTAATGCTTAGTATTTACTATGGTCAAAGCAAGCATTCACAGTAGTAATGTATGGCTGCGAGAGTGCTGAAGAATAGATTCTTTTGAATTATGGTGCTGGAGAAGACTTTTGAGAGTCCCTTGGACTGGAAGGAGATCAAATCAGTCCATCCTAAAAGAAACCAACCCTGACTTTTCCCTGAAAGGCCAAATACTGACGCTAAAGCTCAAATACTTTGGCCACCAAATGAGAAAGGAGCAGTCACTGGAGAAGACCCTGATGCTGGGAAAGATTGAAGGTCAAAGAAGACGGGGACGACAAAGGATGAGATGGTTAGACAGTGTTATCAATGCAATGAACATGAAATTAAGCAAACTCCGGAGCATGGCGGAAGACAGGAGGGCCTGGCGTGATGTGGTCCATGGGGTTGTGAAGAGTCGGACTCAACTGTGTGACTGAACAACAAGAGCAACAAAAATTTACTACTTTGCACCAATCTGTATGCTGCTTTTCCATTATTAAAAGTACTTTTAAGGTTTAATTAAAATTTATACCTCTTGTTTGAAATGATAAAGTAACAAAACAACATGGAGAAATTTGCCTAGATTTATGGTTTTAGTTAAAGAAGTTTAGTTAGAGAAATGGATTTCATGTTAGACAATGCTCATAATTTATAAATGACTGGAGAATTTCCCATGAATATGGTTGTAAAAGCATAGTAATGTTTCATGTAGCCTTTTTATTCTCATTTGTTCTACCCTTTTCTAATTATCAAGTATCTTCTTGTTTAGGTTGGGATTACGGATATCAGAGATCAACAGAAAATCTTAGATGCTGTTAAAGAATTGCACGTAGAAGAAGTGAAATTGGACGAATTGCCTCAAGTGACAAACGTAGAATTTAGGTAAGATGACAGTTGAAAAAATAGGAACAAACATAAAGACCAGCTTGTCACTCCTGAAGGAAAAAAGACTAAAATGGTTGTTTCAGTGTGCGGTCGATAAGCCTCAATTATTATTCAGCACACTGTGTAACTGAAACTGTTATTGAATAATGAGTTTTCAGCATGGAACTAGGTAATCACGGGGAGGGGGGACTTTAAAACATAATGTATTAATGACTGCATGAATGCTTAGGAATATATATCAGGAAATCACAGGGGCTTGGAGTAAAAGATTCTGGTTACTAAACAGAAGGAACACAGGAGGGGGGATTCCCCCCCCATTGTCCCACATAGATAAAAGTGTAGTCTCCAGATCCAAGCCATTATAACTTCCCACCATATGTATCACGAGCAGAAGGCCTTTCATGTATCCACCTGTGCCACTCTTTTACATGTGTTTTACGTGTGTGTTACTGTACATGGGAATCAGAAGAATCAAACCTAACCTGTGGGCAATACTGGGATTGTAGAAGCAAGTAGGGGGTGCCTCCACAGCATGGCTGACATATAGGTTGGGGTCAGCCACAAAATTTTGGGAGATTCAGCTGTTTTTGATGGATGCTCCTTGCAAGGCCGAAGGTAATGCCTCCTGGGCTCTTCTGAAGCACCTCCTTCTCCAGTAGGGTTGCCAGGTGAGGCCACCAAGTGAGGGGGGGCTTATTAGGAGGCTCCAAGAGAGGAGAGGGAAGAAGTGTGATTGAACTGCGAAGCAAGTTCTGGGTTAGCTGGCTCTCATGTTTAAAGGGACCACATCCCTTTCAAATGCTGTCTCTCCATTGGAAATTATGGAGGATGGGGGCACCTTCTTTTGGGGCTTATAGAATTGAACCCCCTGGTCCAATCTTTTTGAAGCTTGGGGGGGGGTTGCAAAGAGGTACCAGCAGCTTTGCTGAAAATTCAATGCCTCTACCTCAAAAAACAGCCCCCCAAGCCCCAGATACCAACAGATCAGTTCTCCATTTTGCCCTATGGGGACCGGTCTCCATAGGGTATAATGGAGTCTCCCCCATTTTCTGATAGCCCTGAAGCGGGGGAGAGGGGCTCCAAACAAGGGGATACCCTGTTCCCAACTGGGGGTGGCAACCCTATTCTCCAGTGAGGGCGTGGAAGGTCAGGATTGGCTCTTTTCTTTGAGGAAAGGATCCTTTGGAGAAGGAGGAAGTTGCGGGTATCATGGCATGGATAGACACCACATGGGATCACTTTTCTACATAATTAGAAAAAAAGAAATAAGTACCTATAGCAAACACTTTAGTGCCAGCATCATCTATTGCTTTCCCTTCTCATGAGGAACTGTGTAAAACCTTGCTACTGTCAATATATTCCAGTGGCCTTAGTTGAGAAGTCACACTTTTCTTCCATGTGACCATGAAGCAAAGGATGCCATGGGCAGTATTTCATAAGACTGACACAGCCTGTTTACTGGGGTGGGGTGGAGGACAGAAGGTGGGTACCTGTTAGGGAAGTACAAGTGCAAAGCCTCACTGGGCCTGCAGGACAACCATACACTTCTCTGGACCTCTTTCTGTTGACTAGAGCATAAAATTAATTCTGCAGTCATTGATGATCTTAACATCCTGCTCTTCGTCGTGGTCTCTGTGCAGTCCCACACATGGTTGGGCACCTGCGCATGACCTCAACCAGAGAAACTTCTAGAGCTTTGCCTCAGAAAGCTTTTGGCGGGCTCTCTTCCCGCCCTAGGGAGCAGGCACATACTGCGCATGCCTGGAGCGGGGGAGAGAGCCGCCTCCCACTCAGTTTTTCTTCGACTGCCTGTGTGTTCGCACCTCATTTCTGTCGCTCCGTACTTGCCTCAGCTAAGTATACATTTCTGTTCTCTCTATTTCGTTGGCTGCCGTCTTCATTTCTGTTCCTTTCTTGTTACTATTTAATAAATAAATAAATAAATAAATAAATGGTTTCTTTTTTTCTCCTTCTCTTCCCCCCCCCTTTATTCTATAGTGGGTGGGGTGGAGAACGTGTGGGCAAAACAAAGTTATTTAAACTGTGCCGTTATTGCCCAGCTAAACTTTCCTCAAACGACGGTCACAATTTGTGTCTTTTTTTTCCTCGGGGATTCCCGTAGAGTCGATAGCTGTGTCCATTGTGCTAGTTTTACTAGACAAGCTCGATGTAATAGGGAGACTCGCCTTAGGGCTGTGCTTTTAGAGGCAGCCTTACGCCCTGCCATGGCTTCGACTGTCTCTCAAAAATCAGACGGCTCTTCGAAGGCACCAAAGGTGAAATCTAAACGGCCTGAGGGTATGGCTTCCTCGAAATCGAAAGTCAAGCCCTCGACATCGGCTTCGACTTTGGCTGTCGACCCAGTCGTCATTACTGGCTTAACGACATCGACTCCTGCTGTGGCTGTTGTACCTAACAAGTCCACCTTGCGGCCTCCGACACCGCCACCTATGCTCTCTTCAGCCTCTGGCCTTATTCCGCTGGGTCAATCTACGAGATCCCCTCCTGACTTGTCTTGTCACCGGGACTCTTGATCTCAGTTGCCACACTCCCGTACCCTGATCCACCATTTGGAGGGCAGGGAGCATTCTGTTGGCCGCCGATCTCGATATGATCGAAAGCGTCTTATTCGTCGCCAGTCGCCTTCTCCCTTGGTATCACCTTCTGATGACCAATATTGGTCTCCTGATGAACGGGATCAGCCGGATTACTATCCGTATTATTATCCAAGGTCTCCTACTCCTCGCCGACACTGATATGATCGGCTTCGTCACTTCGAACGTCATGAGCATCCACGCACTTTGGATCGCACCAGACGATTTCAGCCCATGACTTCGGCCCGCTCTGGTGGCCCCTGACCAGCCTCCTGAGCTCTCGAGACCTAGGGATGCCCCTAAGTGTTCTCCCTCAGAACCTGGGCTTCATCCCCCTATTGATGATTCGATACCGGCTGATCTTACTCAACAGCGGAGAGCCTCCTCTCCCATGTCGATTTCTGACAACTCGGATTCGGCAGACCTCGAACTTGATGTTCCGCACATCGACTATGAGCTTTGGCCCTCGGGGTCTATTTCACCTACTAAAGGCCCGAAAGTGTATCTGGAGCTTGTAACCAGGTTGGCCTCCGCGCTTCAGGTCCAGGGTTCCACTGAATCCCCAGCTGTGACCGATGTTGTTCACAAGCTTGTTCAGGCTGACCTCCCACCTTCTACGGTCCTGCTTCTATTGCCGGTCCACCTTTCTGCCCTCAAGGAGACATGGGTTCATCCTGCTTCCATTCCCCCAGTCGCCAGACGATACGAAGCTCTCTATAAGGTCCAAGAGAGCTTGGGGAAGTTTCTCTTCAGGCAGCCTCCGCCGAATTCCATGGTCATACAGTCTTCCTCGAAATAGAAGCAATCTGCCCGCCACTCTGCGCCTCCTGATCGCAAGGGCCGCAAAATTGATGTTATCGCGAAGAAGCTGTATTCCTTTGCCTCTATGAATCTTCGTATTGACACTTACCTGTCATATCTGTTGGCCTATGCGTTTAATGTGGCTAATGCAGTCCGTCCCGTCTTACAGTTTGTTCCGGAGGAACACCGTCCAACGTTGTCAGGAGCTTTATCAGAAATTTGCATGATCTTGAAACAGCAAATTAATTCAGTCCGCCATGCTGTCACTTGCTCCTCTAAAGTTCTTGTCTCCTCCGTCGGTCTCCGTCGTCATGCTTGGCTAAGAAGTACCTCTTTACAGCCGACGTGAAATTATGGATTGAGGCTCTCCCCTTCAATGGCGAAGGTCTCTTCTACTCTACCACTGACGAAGCCTTAAAGGCTGTCGATAGTCGGAAGCAGGCTCGGAACCTGGGTGTCTCGGCATCGACACCTGTACCGTTCCTGGATACAATATTATGCCAGATGCCAGCCATCTCCTGCGCCCACCTCCCATTGGAGAAAGAGGCCCTATGACTCCCATTATCCCAATAGGGTGCGCCAACAGGCCCCTAAAAAATCCCAGCAGCCCAAGCAGTCCGTTTGACCGCTTCGATCGCCTGCCATCTCCTTCATCTTACACCCCTCCTGTCCTGACCCGACTCTTCCCCTTTCTATGAAAGTGGGAAGAAATTTCAACCGATATCTGGGTCCTTACCATCTTACGGGTTTGGTACGTAATAGAGTTTGTTTCACCTCCCTACCTACCTCATTATGTCACCCCCCCCCCGGATCCTCTCCTCGCAACAAACCCTAGGATTTTATTCAAAATATTTCCTCGTACCGAAGAGGGATGGCGGCTTCAGGGCCATTATGGATCTCCGGGATCTCAATCGATACATTCAATGCCACAAGTTCCGAATAGTCACCCTACAATCTATCCTCCCACTGATTCCCCGGGCGGCAGGGCTCGCCTCTGTCGATATCCGGGACACCTATTTTCATATCACTATCAGTCCACAGCATCGAAAGTTCCTGCGTTTCGCTGTCGGCAACGCACACTATCAATATTGGGTCCTTCCGTTTGGACTCTGCACTGCCCCGAGGGTTTTTACCAAGCTGATGGCTGTGGTGGCTGCAGACCTCCATCGTCGGGGGATTGCCCTGTATCCCTATATCGACGATTGGCTTCTTGTTGCCTCCACCCAACACCAGCTCCTCCAAGATGTCCAATCAACCCTGTCTCTCCTTCATGCCCTCAGGCTTTGTGTCAACCTAACCAAGTCAGATGTCCAGGTCCTTCAATTTCTGGGTGCCTGTCTCGATACCAACCTCGAGACTGCGTTTCTCCCAAACTTGAGGGCCTCCGACATACTTACTTTGGTCTCCCAGTTCCAGACCTCTCCCCGCCAGTCTGCTTGGTCCGTTATGAGGCTCCTGGGGCATTTTGCATCTACTGTCTTTGTCGTCCGTCATGCCAGGTTGAGGATGCGTCCCCTCCAACTGTGGCTTCTCCGTGCCTTCGACCCTCTCCGCAGTCCGTGGCACAAAATCCTGTCAATCCCACCCCCTGTCGTCGACTCTCTCGCTTGGTGGTCTCCTTCTCAGCACCTGCTCTCCGGCATGACCTTTCGGCATCCTCCTCCGCGAGTGTCAATCTCCACTGACGCATCCCTCTGGGGCTGGGGAGCCCAGTGTGGAATCTTTTCGGCACAAGGGACTTGGTCTCCTCACGAAGCTGCCCTTCACATCAATATCCTGGAGCTGCGTGCTGTTCAACTAGGTCTCCGCTTGTTTCTCCCTGTCCTTTGAGGCCAGGTCGTTCGGGTTGCCTCCGACAACACCACCACCGTTTACTACATAAACAAACAGGGCGGGACAGCCTCCCTTCGTCTTTGCCAGGCAGCTATCAATCTCTGGCAATGGTGCATCCACCACTCCATCACGCTCTCTGCGATCCGCATGCCGGGCGCTCAAAACATAGATGCCGATTGGTTGAGTCGCTCTCAGTTTTCGGACAACGAATAGTCCATCCACCTTCGATACCTGAAACCTGTTTTCCTCGAGTTCGGTTGCCCTGTCGTAGACAGCTTTGCAACTGCACACAATGCCCAGTGTTGCCTCTTTTTCAGCCACAGTTCACTATCCGCTCGGTCCCTGGGAGATGCCTTTCTTCACACCTGGACAGGAACCCTGTTTTATTTCTTCTCTTCATTCCCCTTGATCGCTCAGGTCATTCAAAAGATTATGGCCGATGCGACATCCTGCATCCTAGTCACCCCATGGTGGCTGCGCCAAGTCTGGTTTCCTCACCTCCTTTGGCTGTCCAACCAGACATTCCATCCTTTCCCTGTTGTCCCAGATCTCCTCTCTTGGGCTCGAGGAAAGGTCCTCCACCCCGATCCTGGTTTCTTCCGATTAACAGCCTTGAAGATCGTGCATGAGACTTCCCGCCTGAAGTGTCTTAATGCCAGGAAGCCATCTACCCGTGCCACTTACGCTCTGAAGTGGAAGAGGTTCCAGTCGTATGCCTCTGATCAGTCCTTTGATCCTCTCCAGTCGTCTCTCCGTCAGATTTTTTCCTATCTCGTCTTGTTAAAGAATACTGGCCTGGCATACTCGTCTTTAAAGGTCCATTTAGCGGCCATCTTGGCCTACCATCCCTTGATACAGGGATCCACCTTACCAAGTCGTTCCTCAAAGGTCTCCTCCACCTCTGTCCCCCTAGGAAGCCTTTGGTGCCTTTGTGGAGTCTCTCTCTCATTCTCACTCAACTGATGTCTAAGCTGTTGGAGCCCATGGCCAGGGCCGAGTTCAGGTTACTCTCCTGGAAAACTGCCTTCCTTATAGCGATTACTACTGTGTGCAGAGTAGGGGAACTAGCTACCTTTCGGGCTGATCTCCCCTATACAATTTTCCATAAGGAGAAGGTTGTCCTTAGACCAGATCCTTCTTTCCTGCCTAAAGTCGTTTCTGCTTTTCACCTGTCCCAGTTGTCTGTCTTACCTTCATTCTTTCCAAATCCGACTGATGCACCTCAGAGAGCCCTCCACTGCCTCGATGTGTGCAGAGTGCTGTGTTTTTATTTACATATGACTCAGCCTATACATAAATCTCCCCAGCCGTTCCTTGCTTATGGCCCCCTTCATGTGGGGGAGCCAATTTCTTCTCAACGCTTGTCTAAGTGGGTGACTTCCACCATAGCCCTTTGCTATGAGCTTGCACGTCAACCCGTTCCTACCTCTGTCACTGCCCATTTTACACGGGCGGTATCGACATCCACCGCTATCCTGGCTGGTGTCCCGTTGGAGGACGTCTGTGCAGCTGCTACGTGGTCCTCGGCATCGACCTTCGTGACCCACTACGCACTCGACGTCCGAACTCAACGGGATGCTGCATTCGGCCAGTTGGTGCTGCGATCTCTATTTGCTTGACCCTGCTACGTCTCCAGGTAGGACCCATGGGTGTTTCTTCCCGCTGATGATGCTGTGTCTTAACCAGTATTCTTTGTGTCTCTTGCAGCTGCCAGCTCCCTCCTCCAACTGGTTCAGCTCTTGTAATCAGCCATGTGTGGGACTGCACAGAGACCACGACAAAGATAAACAGGTTGCTTACCTGTAACTGATGATCTTCGAGTGGTCATCTGTGCAGTACCACAATCCCACCCAGCCTTCCCCACTGCTGGCATCTCCTATTCACCTTTCTTTGGCTTGATGGGACTTACCGGTAGCGGTTGAAGGAACTGAGTGAGAGGCGGCTCTCCCCCCCGCTCCAGGCATGCGCAGTACGTGCCTGCTCCCCAGGGCGGGAAGAGAGTCCGCCAAAAGCTTTCTGAGGCAAAGCTCTAGAAGTTTCTCCGGTCGAGGTCGTGTGCAGGCGCCCAACCCATTTGTGGTACTGCACAGATGACCACTCGAAGATCATCAGTTACAGGTAAGCAACCTGTTTTTTTTCACACCTGGTGTTTTGTGTTTTGAAACCGTAGTTATGCTAAGTTAATGAGTGTATAACTGTTGTCTCATTTTATTTTTTCCAGTGGTGATGAGTTTCTTACTTTTCTCATGAAACTCAACAGACAGTGCATTCATCTTACAAGTGCTGTACAGAGTGTGGTGAACCAGTATCCCACGGACTTTCACAAGGTATTCAGACAAGTAGAAAGATTATGATACTTGTAAATACACGAACATATATCACCTGTTTCTTAATACCAAACTTGGATGTCCCCATGTGTAATTCAGTTGGGTATAATGCCATTTTAAAAGGTTAAATCTTACATTTTAAGGCAGTCCGATTCAAATCAGAAGCAGGTCTCTCTTTCTTTGTCTTCATATTTTAACCTTGTTCAAGTAATCCAAATTATTTGTTGTTGGTGTCTTGTCATTACAATAGAATCAACATTAAAAAACTGACTTCGACAGAATTTGCTCTATGTTGGCTTGCTTTCAGAAGAGCAACTTGAATATTACTTGTCGTGAACATTATAACATGATGTACATTTAAAAAAAACCCTCATCAACCATGTGTATTCTAGCATGTTGAAAAATGATATGCACAGATTATAATGGGCTAGATTCCAATACTTGCTTATTCTCAGTGAATATTTTTTCCTCTGGAACGAGTCTTCCATGGAGAAAGAGTCCTCAATTAGTGATAGGCTGGATCCAGTCCACAGAGCTTAACAGGATCAAAAACTTATTTTAGAATGACACTAGAATTAAACACCACAAGGGGTGGACCAGCGATACTCGCGGG
>NW_015169177.1:317732-340123 GCF_001447785.1 Gekko japonicus
CTGTCACTTTTGGGGGGATTTAAGTATCCCCCCGGTATTTTTTCCGTGTTTTTAGATTTTTGTGCACACCTGGGGACTGCCCCAAGTGTGCACAAAAATCTCCTTCCTCCCCAGGTGCCCCCGATGTGCGGATTTAGGTAGCCGCACGCAGGGGGCGCGTTTCGCTATAAATATATAGATGGCTTTTCAGCAGTAGTATTATTTTTTAATGAGAAGCTGTTTGTCCCTGTAGTTACAATGCACCTGCTTTCTGCTAACAGTCTTAACCTGCAACAGAAGATGTATCTTTTGTGTTGTTGACTAGAATTGAGTTTCAGTTAACGGTGATGTTCTACTGTAAATGAATGGAATTTAAGTGCATTTTAACAGACAATGTTTCATTTATTAGTTGGTGCTGGAATGGAATCCGCCCCAAAGCCTCACTAAAGTTTGTGAAGACCTGGTTTCCAGTGCAGACAGTTTGAATGGACAAGTTAGCAAATTAAAGGAGGTTATTAAAAAGGTATATATGCACTAGAAAATCAAATTGGTAATGGTTGGGCAGTGCCTTAGTATGCCACCTTGGTATACTGTGATGTTAGCTGTATAGTTGACTCAATTCTAAGCACTTTGTACTGTTGACTCAATTCTAAGCACTTTGTACTGTTGAATAGGCCTTCAATATTTTCCAACATATATTTTATTAGCTGCAAGATGGACAGAATAATGATCCTTGCCGAATACAATCCCTGGAGAAAAAAGGCAGACGGAACAAAACTTTTTTAAAAATAGCAGCAGCAGTAACCTTGGTTGGATCTGGATGTGTCTTCCTCATCACCAAGATAACTTCAAGGAAGAGCTGAGTCTGAGTTGTATGTTTGGAAAAATGTGTCTTTTTCCAATATGTAAAACTACAAGTTGAATTTACAGTATTCAAAAGTCTTGCTGACTTGTTTTCCCAAAGTACTCTAATGTAAAAATACTGGGAATTAAACTCCATTTAGTGTAACATCTATTTCAGTTTTCCTTGGCATTTTGATAAAATATCTTCATGCATGTGCCCTTATTAATAAAGTTTCATATTTAATTTTATGGAAACTAAATCTTGGTTCTTCAACCCATGTGGAATCTCTTTTTAAGTAACTTCCAGCTGTTTGGGTAATAGTGTGTTGATATAAATATCGAAGCATACAAAAGTGAGTGAAGTAGCAACACAATAAAAGGCATATAAAACCCAGAAACAGACTGGTCCGTGTTACACCATGAACTAATGAGATAGTTCAGAGTTCATTCTACACTGTGATTCTTTTCTCTGCATTAAAACAAATCCCAGCCTGGTATAATCTGGGTCTGTAGGACAAACTAGATGTGATGGCATCAATGCGTCTGACCCATGGATGCTGCCACTATTTTAAAGTGATTTTTAAAAGTTGCAAGGACCAGTCCTCATCAGACTTGCAGTATGGGGGCTGAGTTGTTCTTGCCTCCCATACCCTTTCAAGTGCCAAAAAAACCCCCTCTTCATGGCTGTTTCACCACTTGAAAAGGCATGGGGTAGGGAAAACTAGAGCGAGTCAGCCCACTGTTTGGTGACTTTGATCAGCATCACTTTAAAATGGCAGTGGTGGCATCCACGGGTTGGACCCCTGGAATCTCTCATATCTTCCTTGGCCCCCCGAGTATAATGTTGATGGGGAGTGCGACCTTTACAGTCTCACATTCAGTTCAAAGTTGTGAATAGCATTGTCTTGGTGCAGCACCGCCGCTGTTAGATTGTTATCTAAAGACCTGATTTCTGTTTTTCCTAGTTTAAAATAAAAAAATATCAAAATCAGAGCCTTCCTGATATGTGGCTTAGGGCTGTGGTGCTAGTTATCAAGAGAAGTGTTGAACAAGGTTATAAAAATATTGACTATATAATTGGGTAAAAATATATAAATTAAAAACTGAGTGTTTTTAACTAGAGAATGGTTCTTGGGCAGCCAGTTCTACCTTGGTATCCTGCCCTGGTGTAAATTCCTACCCCAGTTGCACTTTTTCTAGTACAATGCAGAGAATGTGAATCTACATCTCTTCTCTCTTAGTAGCAATATCCACAGACTATAACTACTTTCTATTTTCCATCTGCATGTACACACTAAGGATGCCAGCCCTCAAGGTGGGACCTGGGGATTCCTTTGGAATTACAGCTCATCTCCAAACTACAGAGATCAATTCTCCTGAAGAAAATGGATGCTTTGGGGGGTGGACTTCACGGCATTGTATCCCACTGAGGTCCCTGTCCTCCCCAGGCTCCATCTCCTAATCAGGAGAGTATCTGCTTCATTAAAAAAAAACACCCCACAAATATAAAATTTAGTATCATGAATGCACCAGTTTCTATTTATTTCAGATACATAGACACCAGCCCAAGCCTAAGTGCCTGAGGAAGACAATCGTAGTGGTGTCCTCCTGTCGTGGGCTTGGATCCTGGAAGGCATCCCCCCCCCAGTAGAACAGGGCTTCCCCATACCCCACTCCAGATGGTGCTCCTGTTGCCCCTCAGGAACGGTGTTGAAGGGGGAAGCATGGGGTCTGCAGTGGGAGGGTGAATTGGCAGGAATAAAAACCTTATCTCTTTTTATTATTGAAATCTGTAGCCATTGTGACAATCAAATCATCATTGTCACAGTCACCTAAATAGTTGACAATTTGTTGCCTTCATGGTACCCCCAAAAGCAGGTAAATTACCACAAGTATATTTCTGGTCTGTAGTTAATCACAGGCATTAACAAGAGAGGCAGTTGAGCAGGAAGGGGGTATTAAACCTTTTTACTGCACCAATCTTCCCTCTGCTAACTACTCAGAGCCTTTTGAAAACTGCTGGAAATCACAGTGCCAGTGTTGTAGGTTTTAACTCAAGTAGACTGAAATGTGGATTACAAACAATTCTTTCACTTCTTACATTGCATTAAAGTACATTTAGAAGTAGCACAGTAGAACTAATGGGCTGCCATGAGTGAAGTTTTATGGGCTCACCAGGGCTTCTGAAGCTTCCTTTCATACAAGAACACTACACCCCTCCCCCCAGCCGCACTTGTTCCATACCCTCTGCTACAGCAGAAAAAGCCAAGCTGGAAGATAAAATTGTAGAAGGCCAGATGGATGGATGGAGGTTCTTTGGATATATGTGTGTGTGCGCGCACACACGCGCGCATGTGTGTAGGAGTCTTTGTCTAAAAAGTGTACTTAATGCCTCTTCTAAATGTCCCAAGTATTGGGTACAGATTGGATATGGTAGACCTATCCTGATGTAGTATTCAAGTCACCTTGCTCCTCCCATGCCCAGGTACGTTCAAAGAACTTAGTTCATGGTGGTGGAAAGTGTCGGAAAGTCACAGACACCCTGTGGTGCCCCCATGGGGTTTTCAAGGCAAGATACATACAGAGGTGGTTTGCCATTGCCTGCCTCTGCATAGCAACCCTGGACTTTCTTGGTGGTCTCCCATCTACGTTCTGACATCTGACGAGATCGGGCAAGCCTGGGCCATCTGAGCCAGGGCATTTAATCCATAGAGTGTCTGTTGGGAGATTTATTTATTTTTATAGAATTCATTTATGGGAATGTTTACAATTTAAGACCTTTTTAGCTTCATATGAAAGCTTTATATAGAATTTATTGATATAAAGGCATGTTCCATTAAGATCTTCTGTGTCGAGAGCTAATGTCGAGAGCTAAATGTTGGTAATTTCAAAATAAGAGAACATTGGTTAAATTAAACAGATTAAGATTAAAGGTATTGATTTAGTTGTAGAGCCTTTGCACCTAAATAACAGGACTAAGGTTCCCTGGCCTGCTTGTGAATTCACCACTCAATCAGTTCTGCAAAAGTCTGAGCATTGGTAACTTATTCAGGTTAGTTGCATAAATTGTATTAGAGGGTTCTATGAGGAAAGCATATTTAGGATTGCCGTTTAAACCAGTCCTGTGCTCACTCTCCCTTTAAGTACTCTTAGATCAGTACCAAATGCTGCTTAGTGCTGAAATTTGAAATACTTCCATCTGTCTCTGATTTAAGCACATGCTGTTGACACAAATCTTGCTTACATTACATTGGGGTTTTGCTATGAGGCATCTGTAAGGGTCAGGCTATTCCAGGTGTCCCCAGCCTTTTTGAGTCTGTGAGAACCCTGGGAATTCTGACAAAGGGTGTGGTCGGTACAACCACAAAACGTCAGGGAAGGGAGGTTATGCATAACCCCGATAGTAACTCTTCAGCACGTCAAGCAGAAGCTCCGTTTAACAGGATTCATTTTAATCTGCATAGCCAGTCAGAAGCTGTACTGGGCAAAAGCCCCACCTGACCCCTTCCACTTTCTAAACATACTTGACAAGTGCCAGGAAAGGTGTTGGCTAGAGCCCTAGTCTACATGGGTGGCATATTGGGGACCCCTGGGCTACTCCTTTGATTAGCCTAGCAGAAAACAAGCCTACTATGAACCTTACAATCCCAACAGCAGCTGTAAATGTTTTCATTTCTGTGAGAGCCCTCATGCCTTCCCTAGCTACTTGCCACACCAGATCCTATCTTCAGCTGAAGTCTTACTTATTGTGCGACTTTTGCACAAGTAGCACCATCTCTGGAGCTCTATCCGCAGCCATGCCCACCAAAGTAACTCTTGTCTTCCTGGAAAAATTGGCTGTTTGTATTCCAGCTGGCATTTGGATTGTGAAATAGATCGTTATTGCCAGGAGTTTCTTTACTGTTCTGTGAGTTGTAATTCATACTATTTGTATTTATGCTGTAAGCTGTGTCAGACTTTTTCAGGCCACATGTTCAGATACACTTAATAAAATAAGAACTGATTGAAAATAGGGAACAAGTGTATAAAATCCATTGGAAATCATGTTTAAAATACAGCATAAATGTTGATCCTTGTGCGTGCAAAAACAGATTCTAGAATCCTTTTTGGCAACCATAGGGTTAACCTGGTTAAACAGCATCCATGTGCCTGCAGAATTGGCACCCACTTGTGTTATGCCTTGTGTACAGCAGTCCCTGTCCACATGATCAGGTCATTAAAATATTACCATGTTGGTTCAAATAGCAGCCCCACTCATCCTTCCAGAATATTGTGGGTTGTTCACACCTCCATTGTATAGATGTGGAATTAAGGCCAGATGCCTGAAGCCATCAAGTTCTTACTGCAGGAAGGATTGGATTGGAATGTAGGGATCCTTGGTTCCAACCTACATTGCTCTGGACTTAGTGGCACATTCTACACTACCTGTGTCTTGGAGTTACAGGGCTGTTCTCAGAGAATACTTCATCCTTAAGTATGATTTCTTTGACAACATTTTGTATAAAAATACCATACGTTCCCGAAGCATCCTTAGCAATGTATATAAAGGTATGTGAATTAATATCCAGCAATTTTAGTTTTTTAGAAATACCATTAGCCTTTTTTCCCCATTTGCCTGCTTTAAGGGTATAATAGATAACTTCTATATTGCTAATATTTCCTAGGCATTACAACACTTAAATACAATACACCACCTTATTGGCATATATGACAGTAAAAATAAAACTTCATCAGGTAACGGTACACCTGCAAATTTTAAAACAAGTTAATTTTTAAAAAGGTTCCTTGCTGCCAAAATTTTGGACAAGAATTCAGCAATCTGTGCAGTAACTTCTGGTAACTTATCAGCTAGAAGGTACCTAATTGCATTGTCAGAGTTAATCCTAGACAGTAAGGGCTTAATCCAAAGTGATCGAAGTTGTGAGGGAAGGGGGCATCGTAATAGAATACGATCTAGAATTAGGTTCTCCAGATGAGCAATTACAAATCCCGTCGCATTTCGGGATACCTCTATATCTACCTGTAACTCAAGATGAGGGGAATACATTAAATCTGGCTAGCATAAAGGCTCTGCGTTGCAACGGGATCACCAAGTTAGAGAAGTATTGTGCCATACTATTTGGTATGTATCCAAGGCCAAGGGAAAGGTGGGGAGCTAGTACCCCCGGCACCAGCCTGGATTATTTGTGCTTTGATGTCCCAAATTCTTCTATGGATTGTCCGCTATGTATAATTCTCATCTTGATTTTCCACGATGTCCAGATCAATGCCTAGGCATTACAATTATAATATGGTCCAAGTGCTGTTAGCTAATGTAAATAACTAAAATTATTGATATGATGCCCTGGGCACAAAAGAAATATACACATAACTATAGGTCTGTTACACAAAATCAATCTGTATAATTAGCACTTACCGACCTTTACTGTAATTTAAATGAGCTTTTTGGATGACATGTCCATTTTAGACCCCTTCCAGTCTGGTTTTCGCCCAGGACATGGGATGGGGACTGTATTGGTCGCCCTCACGGATGACCTTCAGAGGCATCTGGATGGAGGTGGGTCAGCAGTGCTGTCGTTCTTAGACTTGTCAGCAGCGTTCTACATGGTCGACCATCAGCTACTGATCTACCGCCTTGCTGATTCTGGAGTTCAGGGGCTTGCCTTACAATAGCTTGCATCCTTCCTTCAGGGTCAGGAACAAAGGGTGGCAATGGGAACAGCTGTTCTGTAGGCACCCAATGGTTTGTGGAGTGCCTCAGGGCCGGTACTTTCCCCGATGCTGCTTAACATCTATATGTGCCCCCTTGCCCAGATTGACTAGAGGCATGGGCTAGGGTGTCACCAATATGCGGATGACACCCAGCTCTATCTGCTTTTGGGCG
Organism: Gekko japonicus; assembly: GCF_001447785.1. NCBI lineage: Eukaryota > Metazoa > Chordata > Lepidosauria > Squamata > Gekkonidae > Gekko > Gekko japonicus. Next base: position 324,439 of record NW_015169177.1, read on the forward strand.
GCCAACCCTGGAAGATCTGGACTGGGCATTACAAGCTGTGGCTGGTTGGCTTAGACTGAGTCGACTGAAACTGAATCCGACAAAGACGGAGGGTCCTGTGCTTGAGCCGGGGTGGCCCAAGTGTAGTGATTTCACTCCCGATCTTTGATGGGGCGCAGCTGGTGCGAGCGCCAGAGGTTTGAAGCTTGGGAGTGCTCCTGGATGCCTCTTTAATAATGGAGGGCCAGGTAGCAGCCACTGCCAAGTCAGCCTTTTATCATCTTTGGCTGATCAGGCAGTTGGTTCCCTTCCTCGAACCCAACGACTTGGCAACAGTGATCCATGCGATGGTCACCTCAAGGTTAGACTACTGTAATGCTCTCTACATGGGGCTGCCCTTGTCCCAAATCTAGAAGCTCCAGCTAGTGCAAAATGCTGTGACCAGGCTGTTGATGGGCCTACCTATACATCCAGCCTGTGCTGAGAACACTGCATTGGCTGCCAATAGCATACCAGATTTGCTTCAAGGTGTTGGTTTTGACCTTTAAAGCCCTTTATGATATGGGTCCAGCATACCTAAGGGACTGCCTTTCCCCATGTTCCCCAGAGAGCACTGCGTTCTGGGGCCCAAAACCGATTGGCCCTTCCAGGTCCCAAAGATGCCAGGTTGGCGATAACCAGGGCCAGGGCCTTCTCGGTGGTGGCTCCGTACTAATGGAATGAGCTCCTGGAAGAGATCAGGGCCCTGCGGGACCTTTTACAGTTCCGCAGGGCCTGTAAGACAGAGCTCTTCCACCAGGCATTCGACTAAGGAGCCACATATACACCGAGGAGTGTTCCTGTGCCCTGGCCTTACCATCTTTAGCCCACCCGTGCTGCATGTATATAAAGAGATCAATGGAGCTGGCGCAGGAACATCATTACTATTGCCACCTAGAAGAAGAGATTGGATTTATACCCCGCCCTTCACTACCCAAAGGAGTCTCAGAGTGGCTTACAAACTCCCTTCCCTTCCCTTCCCCACAACAGACACCCTGTGAGGTAGGTGGGGTTGAGAGAGCTCTGACAGAAACTGCTCTTTCAAGGACAGCTCTTGTCAGAACTATGGCTTGTCCAAGGTCATCTAGCAGGTGCAAGTGCAGGATTAGGTCATCCAGCAGGTGCAAGTGCAGGATTAGGGAATCAAACCCGGTTCTCCCAGATTAGAGTCTGTGCACTTAACCACTACATCAAACTGACTCTCCTGTTCTATGGAATATTGTGCAAATCTGAAATTCTCTGCTCTCGCACTTTATCTCAATACTGTTCGAGCACTTTAGGATAACCGATTTGTTTATGGGTTTTGGCTGTTTTTATGATGGATTTTAATTGTAGTTACACATGCATTTTATGGAAGCCGCCCTGAGCCTGCCTCAGCAGGGAGGGCGGGGTATAAATTGAATTAAATAAATAAATAATACTGTCCCCATGTTATATTGGTGCTATCCCCAGCCTAAGAACACTAATTCACATTCCTGCATAATGGAAGCAGGTGAAGGGGCTAGCTTTGTTTCAAGAAATAACAATACAAGACTACTGCTGCAATGCACAAAAAGTTTATTTTTAAAGGGTTTTTTTATGTTTTCTGAAAGCAAAGTGTAATAGAACCAAACAGATGTATTTTGTACAACAACAACAAAAATTATAACAGACAATGAGGAGTTTTAAGTTGTGGAACAGCTTCCCTTTTGTTTAAAAAAAACCCATGCTTTCTGGTGGTCAACAAGAAGTTGGCACAGGAAATGTCAGGGCAGTTGTTGAGAACTATTTGTTTTCCTTCAGATCCTTGTCAGCTGATGCCAGAGGCTGGAGGGCAGGATGCTTTCCACTTTCTCCATGACAAAGTTCAAGGGGGCAAAGAGTGTACTGAGAAACTGCAAAGCAAACAGAGACCAGGGAATCAGATCCCAGGGATAACCCCCTTCCCTCCTCGCCATAAGAGAACAATAAACGGTAACACCTCCACGAAGGTGCCTATGGGCTTTGTCCACCTTCTAGTACAGTCAATTTTTTAAAAAAGGCACTTAACATTCAGCGAGGTGCCATTCTGAACATTTCTTTGTGCTAGAAATAATCGCCCAAGAACGGGAGATGTAAGGAGAGCCATTATTTTTTCCAGCCAGCTGTGTCAAATGTTCTCAAGAAGGGCACGTAATGTACCACTACTGTCCTTGTGTATATATCACTGGACGAAGGGCATTGTTACAATCTGTTCAGTTTTAATTTAGACATAACACTCCTGTTTCTATTTACCGTACTCATAATTCAAATACAAGTCCTGCTTGGAGCTGTTTGTTTAAGCAATGATTGGGTGGATGTAAATTTTACACAGATTTGTTAACAATATCAGATGTGCCCAATAAAATCTAGAAGATGACGAACAGACATAAGGCACAAACTGACCCTCCCCCCCCCTATACGGCATTAAAGAGGAGTCTGTTTTAGGCACAGATGGTCTTTGGTTCTGGTACCATGGCTGCTTCTGCTACTGAACATAGTTGCTGCGTTCCAAACCATCCTTGGCCATCTCTTCTACTAACGCCAACAAGAAATAATTGATGTTATATCTGAACTGGAACTCGAAAATAAAAACATGATGTCTCAAAGCATCACCCCTATTTTCCAATAGATTTCAGGTTTATGTTAAACTGCTACGTTTTTTTCTTCATCCCAGTTGACCCTATTTAGTAAAATAAACATTCTAGTTGATCTCATGAGAATAGCTTCAGAAAAACAACTAACTACAGGAAAAGGACAGGGAGTAAGCTCATCCATGAAAAAACTTTTGTTACTTATTGTTAGAATTCTTTCAAACAGGTGGATAATTCTAATTAATTTTAATTATGCACTATCTGATAGTAATTCTAACAGCAACCTTGGGAGGCAGGCCAGTATTGTTATGCCCATAGATGCTGAGAGACAATGACACACCTAAGGCCACTTACAGTCTAGTCCTAAGCAGGTCTACTCAGAATCCCACTTATTAGGGCTTACTCCCAGGCAAGTGTCCTTAGGAAAAGTATATTGCTAGTGCATTTATAGCTAAGGTAAGATTTAATCCATAGACTTCTATCTATCACATTTTAATCTCATCTCTCCTCCAAGGGGTTCAGGGCACTATGTACAATTCCTCTCCCCTCCATTTTATCCTCATAAGAACCCCATAAACTAAGCAGGGCTGAACGAGAGAGAGAGTAGCTTGGCCAGGGTCACCCAGCAAGCTTCATGGCTGAGAGGGAATTTGTATCTGGGTCTCCCTAGTCTTAGTCTAACCACTAAACCAGGTTGACATCTGGAGAAACGGCTTTGTGACTCCGCTCTTTGCCGCCATACTATGCCAACTCTACATTTACCTCCTACACAGTGTTTTGAAACCCACTGCTTATGCAGCTGCAAACATCAAATTCCCCCCTTGCTCTCAGCATCATTTAATTGGACTTAGTACAAAATTGTAATGTGGGCCTCCACCACCATACCATCCCACACATACAATCTCATAAGTAAATCAAAGAAGACAATTACTGTGTTTCTGAAGGAATGCACACAAATGACAATGGCATCAATGCCTGTGGATGGTAATAAAGTCGACTGAGTCCCCTCCTGCCCTCCATGTGTGGCTCAAGCTACTCACTGCTTTTGCAAAGACTCCCATTAGCTCTGGGAACTGATGTGTCAGGAGGGCCAGCATAGCTGTGAAGGAACATAATCCGGCAGTGAAGAGAATGAAGAAGGGAAGCTCTTTCTTGGGGTAAACTGAGACTTCATGAAATGCTGCAAAGAAAACGCCAGGAGTTTAAAAACAAAAACGGAAAGCCAAGAGAAGCAAAACCCAGACGTTTCAAGAGTGAAGTGGTTGTAGGTAAGACACACTGGTTAGAAGCAAAATCCAAAAATGAGATCCATACTATGCTTTTTATTAGGGCCAACAAAGATATCCTAAGCAGTGTGCAAGCTTTCAAGTTCTCCCAAACTCTTTGTCAGTCCCCTCCCCCCTTGGAACATCCAGCTTGAACAAGAGTTCTGGAGAACTTGCAAGCTTGCATACTGTTCTGTGTCAGTTTATAGTAAAAGGCATTGTGTGCAAAACCGATGCATTTCAAGTGTGCTCTACAGAGGCGGACTGCCTCTGCAACAGCCAGAGAGAAGCACACAAAGAATGACAGCGCAGGAGCTAAAACACTACTTCAACCTTCAAAGATGTTCTGGAAGTTGTAGGACCCAATTCAGTGAGGAATCGGATAACCCCCATTCTGAACACTGTATCTTTGAATCTCTTCCTTGGGAAGTTTCTCTGCCAACTTGGTTGTCTACAAATCCTTCAGCTGTTTCAATCCCGCCCCCCCCCCTTGCTCTTTGGTCATGACAAATCCCCTTCATCATGATGTTAACAGTCTGCTTAATGTAAAGGGATCTGTGGACATTATTACCAAATAGGGAACAGATCCAGTCACCTTGTTGCAATGTTTTCAACAGCCTTCTAATTTCCCCTCATAGGTCTCAAACAAAATGGAGAGCACTAAATTACTATTATTGAAGAAGTTTCTACTGAAAGAATCTCTTTTTCAATTGATGGGAAAATGTCATACTAGTAAAGAGTTTTTGTAGCTTCGTAACGATGAAGAGCAGGAAGGAGACAGTTACCTTGTATGTTGCCATAAGCACAAGTTGGAACAAGCTATTGTGCTGACTCTGAACTGCCTATTTTGACTTCTCTCAATGTTCCCTCCTCTAAAACAGTAAAATGTGCCAAACACCTTTTGTATGTCTGCAGCAGCATTTTAAGGTGAAAGTATATACGGGGGATTTGATTGTAGATCCCCAACATAAGGAGCCGCTCAGCACAGAGAGTCAGGCCCCGAGGGGCCACCTCCCCCCGCCACTTTCAGGGACTGCAGTGGCAGAAGTGGGAGGGTGGCCTCATCACCTGTCTGCGGTCGGCTGCCCAAGAGCGTCTGTCTGCAGGGGGGGATGGCCTGAGTTCATTTTTCACGAGGCATACAATGCTGGTGGACATTTACCGGATGTGAAACAACTCTGGCGGGTATCCGGCAGATTCAATGGGCTGGATCCAGCAGAAGACATTGCTAAAGGAACCAAAGCAGACCTTTCCCTTCGCATTCCACAATTTGTCCCTCTGATCCCATCTGAGTATTGTGACGGTCTCACTGCTAAAGTGCACCATGGTAGAGGGCACTGCAGCCATGAGGGGGTATCAGGTAAAATAACCTTTCTTCTCCTGTTAGCCGCTTGAGTCAGTGGAAGTGAGGAAAGGAGACTGTTTTACTGGATTCCTCCTCATGACTGCTGTGTCCTGTACGGCAGTGCATTTTGTTTATGAAGCTCTCTCAATCCTTAGGATTTTTGGAGCAAGGTGAGGGGAAAAGTTTTTCCACAACAAGAACACTTTCTGTTTGTGAAGGCCAGTCACAGATGTTTTCCTTTCTGTGAAAGTTTTAAAAGAGAGAAGGCTCCTACTTACATGGAAGAAGTTCTCTGTCTGCAGTTTCTGTACAGATGGGATAAGGGTAGAAAAGATGTCCCTTTTCCAAGGGATAAGGGATCATTCTGAAAGCTGTAACAAAAAGGAGGGGGGAAAACCCTCAATTCAAAGACTGCTGAAAGCCTGATATTAATTTAGAGGGCACATTACCTACATTAGCAATTTTTGAGGGGGGGGGAGTAGAAAAGAAAATGCAATTTTTGTTCCTATTTTATTTCCAAACTAAAATTAGAATTTGAATGCATGGCTTTAAACAAGTTTTTTTTGCGTTTTCAAAACTCTGAATAAAGTAATAAAGGAAAGTTAGGGAGGGCACCATCAGAATACCATTGCTGGTTGTTCACCTTGGTAGGGACCTTAATTGAGATCCGTATTATCTATATTCATTTCCATAGCTCTGTTTACAGAGAATCCCAGTGCAAATATGTTTTCCCCCACCTACCAAGTCTGAATTCTTTATGTGTCACGCATAATTTCCCCAATCCAAATAAGTATTATAGAAATGCTATACTCAGGAAGAGCAACAAAAATTTAAATTGCTTGCAAAAGTTAATGCACTGCCTTTAAAGAAGGCGGCATCATCAAGTACATTAAAGGTGCAAAAAGCAGCTGAGGGACTGGTATGGAATGCAGCTGCTGTAGCACTAGAGAACGGAGGGTTTAATTCTTTCTGTTCTGCATTGTTTTCATGATTGGAAATTCTCCACCCCAATTAGGAAAAAGGCACAACGTAGGTATCCCCCCCCCCTCTCGGGTCTTCAAGCAGCCAGGGGGAGGGACATTTCTAATCAAGGAAGTTCACAGGAAAGCTAACACACCTGCCACGGCCCCGATTCTTACTGTCACCACAGGGGAGCTACTTTTTGTAACTAAACTACAGATTTGAGGGTTTGATCATGGGACTCCAGAGTGATATGTGGTTTTCCCTGAATTAGAGCACTGGAATCCATTCATGGTTTTCCATTATTCTATATTATACTTGCTGTTAAAAGACATTAGCTTTTCCCTGCTCTTTTCTGGACAGATGTCCTAAAAATCTCATGTTCCAAGATAAAATGTGAACACATGATGAAAACACAGAGCAGTGCTTTCTGTGCCGATTTTTCTCCATGTACAAACCTCTCCATGAACTTCAGTGAGTCAGACAAGATGGACACTGAGCATCTTTTAAAAGTCATTGTCAGGTAAAGGTGGCCCATCTATTTTTTATTTTTACAACATTTATATAGCACACTTTCTGCTCAATCAGGTCCACCAGGGCAGCTAACAATTAACCAAAATAGATCATAAAACCAATTAAAAACATTTAACATCATGCAGCATCTTAACATTACATAACAACATGCAAACAATTAAAATACATCATACAACCAATTTTAAAAGGAGCCAAAATACACATATAAAACAGAGGGCAGCAAATTAAACCACAAGCTAGGAAGGCGGGATCCTTGAGTGACTGCCAGGCAAAACAAAGAAGTTTTCACCTGTTGGTAGAAACAGTGATACAAACAGGTATCACTGGAGGGAGTTCCGTGATCTTGGTGCGCTATTTGGATTGGGGCTGGATGAGAAGGGGAGTGGGGCTGATCCAGCTACTGGTGCGATTTTGCCTATCAAAGCCAGACCCTTATAAGTCTTGGAAGGAAAACAAAAGCGAGGGATCAGGGCCATTCACTTCTTTAAAATGCTGGAATGTTCCCGTCACAAAGCTTCCAGCATCTCTTTCATTCTGACACAGGGAACACACAAGAGACCACTACCCCTCTTTCTGCAGGAGAGTCTGAACTATTCTCTACGTGGAAACACGTAGGGGCCCTTTCATCTACAGGTGCTGCACTGAACAGGTAGCTGTCCCAGTAGTCTGCCTTCCTCCCCTGCAATACGCTTCTAGGAAAGTGAATTACTTACTGCCTTCCCACGTACAATGTAAGAGATTCAGGGCCCCCTCGACCCGTTTCCAGTGCTGAAGATGAAAGAAAGCGTATGCAATTGCTTCACTGTCTCCTCTCTTCAAGATATGCTCAGGAGGCAGTATTAAGCTCTTCATTTCTAGGAGATACTAGAACAGAAAGACAGCACACAATCATTTCGGGCACATGAAGGGGCAGAGTCTCTTCCTGAAGCCTTTGTGGCGTACATGGATGCACCCATATTCCCGGTAACATTTTCTCTCGCAAGTGTTTTACTAAGCCTGTCAGATGGCCATCCTCACTTGATAATAAATGGAGTAGCAGCTCATACACAAAGTGTGCCTGCAGATGGCAACAGCAGTGCTCGGCATCTCTGTCAGGGTCTCTAGCCCTGTACGCAAACCCCTCTGCACATCGACGAAAGCTGGTGGAGAGGGACAGTGGACAGGAGGGCACTGGTCCTGTCACCAGGGAATTGCCAGCTCGTGAGCACAGCAGTGCCTGTACACTCCCTCCCTGGGATCGGCAACAGTCAGAAAGCAGCATCCCTGATCAAAGGAAGGACCCTCTGCACAGCCAGCTCCTCCGTGCCTTCACACCGTGCAGGTGGCCTTGGGGGTCAGGCAGAGGCCGAGGGCAGGGCCAGTGCGCTTGGGCCGGATCTCCCTGCCTGTGTGTGCTCTCAGTGTGTGGAGAGGTTGTGTGTGGAGGGCTACAGAGAACTATACAGGGAGACAAAAGAAAGGCAAGAAGGAGGATGATTATGATAATGGAAACAGCAGAAAGCAAGCCCTAATTGGAATACCCTGTAACCCAAAGTACTCTGGGGCTTAAGTATTTCAGTAGGACAGCTTGTGGACTTGAACTGCAAGTGAATGGCTAATGACAAAATCATCAACTTGTACAGATGCAATCAGATTTTGTAATAGGTCCCATTCTGGCTAGGTGCTTTTCTGGTTTTACATTGTGTTGCAAACAGCTTTAGAAGTCTATTTTGGACGAATCTATTACATAATATGTACAAACAAGCCCTATACAGTGTGGTGATGTGAGTAGCTTGCTGGATTGCAACCTGCGTTTCAACACCTGACTCAGAGAGGACATAGGTGAGACGGCTCGATCTCTGAAGCATCAGTAAATCATAGCATCCTAGAAGAGGAAAGAATTCAGCCACAGAGAAAAGGGCAACTCCTCTTTCATGGGTCTCCCTGCACCTTGTCTGGATCCTCAGCCGTTAAGTTCACTGGATGACCCTGGGCCATTCACAGTCCCTCAGCCTTGCCTATCCCTCCTTGAAGGCAGGGCGGGCTAGAAAGGCATTTATTTATTTAAAGCTGGGAATGGCTGCCCTGTATTTGCCCCTTTTCCTCTGAAAATTAGCCAACCATCCTTGGCTGCGAAATTAAACTTCAGTTCAGCCTACACAACATATTCTAGAAGTCTACTGAACATGAATTGGTCTCTCTTGCATCTTCACTCTCTGTTTTTCAGATCTATGACTGCAAGTGTGGAAGGATGCAGAGAAAAGGGGCAAGAGGATGAAAATCGGGGGGGGGGATCAAATTGACATATATACAAATATGTGATTATTATTATAGTTGTCCTTATATAATAGGATTCACATTCACAAAGGCAGTCACATCCTATGAAGTTTAACAATCCAGAGTGCAGAAAGGGTTGTTTTACTCCTGGGATTTGCCATGGTAATACATGACAGCCACAAATATCTTTTTCTCACTATTTGTATATACGCAGTTCCTGGCAGTCGGAGCTGGACCTAAGAACGGCTAAGTATTCAACGCACAATCACCATTTCATTTAGAATCAACTTTTATTTAACTCTTAAGCGTCCAAAGGTTCAGTTTACTCATATTCCCTGTTTCCTATAGCTGTCAGGAGCTTTGAAGTCTTAAGTCTTTTGAATGGTTCATGTGGTTAAAGGAGCTGAGTTTCTCCTGACTTGTTAGCTATGAGATTACAAACACACTCGGAGGAGGAGGGTAATAAACAACTTTCCCGGGGGCAAATGTATCAAAGGAAAGGGAGGCTGTATAGAACCAATCAGGAAGGCTACCTCTAACCAGCTGACTTTAAGGATACCAGAACTATACTTCCCAGGATCCTTTATAAATTTAAAGATACAGTGCATCTTGCTATGCTTTACTATTCTGATCTCTGCTGGGGCAGCACAGTATATGCTGCACACACCCAAGATACTTTGAGACAGCTGTGGCCTGAAAACACAGCTTGTACTATTTGTACATGCTGTGAGGGATCTATAGTTGACTCTGAGCACCGTAGCTGGATGTACATGCACTCTCTCGATAGATAGATAGATAGATAGATAGATAGATAGATAGATAGATAGATAGATAGATAGATAGATATACATATATACAAGGACAAATAAAATGAATGGAACTCTAACACAGAGAAACATACCATGGGAACATGATGTACAACCATGCATCCATTACGTCCCACACACAGTGAAGCAATGAATGGACAGACATTAGATGCAGACACAGAAAAAGAGCATTTCTCGGGGGGGGGGGGGGGAGAACAGCTCAGAGGGCATTCAATTGCCTTCAGAAGGCATTCAAATCCCTTTGATCAGTTCCCGGGGGGGGGGGGGAACCACTAGGACTTTCAGACATACTCTGCCTCAAACCATTTGCAGTTGCCATAAAGGAAATGAGTCTTCAGAAGATACTTGAATTGTATGGTGAGTTGATTAGCCTCCAAAAATGCAAATCAAGGGGTGATAATTTCCTGAAATCCTGACCATGTAAAAAAATTACCACCCAAAAGTAATACAAAAGTTGTGATATCTGAATAAAAATAGGACAAACAGAGAGTAAGAAAAGTACAACAAAGCTGTATTTTGACAACACAGTATTTTTTATCACAGTGGCGCCTCCAAATTAGTGTAGAGAAGACACAAGAATGTAAAATGAGAAGAGAAACAGGAGACACTTGCAGCGAGATGGGATTTCAGAATACACTGAAGGCCATAAACTAACAGCTAAAAGCCAAGCTATGTGTTCAAAAGGTACAGTTTTCTTGGCAGGACTACCAGCGTGGAGGGGGAGGAACTGGAGCCTTTACCTCCCCCACCCCCATTTTAGGTCTGAAATAGACAAGATGGTCTGCCTGTAAAATGTGAAGTGTAGGCTTGTGTAGCCTCAGTTCACCTCAGGACTGTGCAAAAAAGGTAGAAGGACTATAGCTCTTTTTCCTCCATTCTGGCTTGCTATTCGAAACTGCTCTACTACTAGCATTTTAAAGGAAAAGATATATCCAGTTAAAGAAGAACGCAATTGTTTTTATTTATTTGCTTAGTTCATTTATACACTGCCTTTCTACCCAATGAGGACCCAAAACGGCTTACATCATTCTCCCGCCCTCCATTTTATCACAACAAGAACCCCATGAAGTTAAGTGAGTATGAGAGAGCATGACTGGCCTGAGGTCACCCAGCAAGCTTCCACAGCAGAGTGGAGATATGAATGAGGGTCTCCCAGATCCTAATACAGCACTCTAACCACTGCACCATGCTGGCTCTAGACGACAGCCAACTTTTATTCAGGAGCTCCTAATATCTTTGGTCAGCTCACTCCTTTTACTGTTGTAGCACCCATACTGATAATACTGCAGCAGTTTTTATGAGGCCCCACACACACATTATCATTATCTAAAAATGCACTGACTGATTTCATAATTTCATCCTGAATCCCTCCAAGAGTAGCTCTCTGAGAATCCTACCATCCCTACTGAAGTGTGAAGTGCCACCTGATCCTTGGCCTATAACACTTCAGACTGTCACAATAGCAACCGTTCTCCCTGTATAGAAAGCTAGCTTGTCAGACAGAATTATTTTAGCTTAACCTTCTCCCCAGCATGCTTCTCCTCTATATGAAGGTTAGAGGCACAGTCCCCAGCTGAAATTATACAGGGCAGGAAGGGCTACATTATGTGATTCTTCTTACATGTGTCTCAGAAGATCTCGAAAATACGTGCCAGGAACAGAATGACATTTTCATGAATGAACCTCAGAGAGACTTTCAGCTTAAAATATATCACTTCTAAATGTTCTTAGTGTGGGAGAAAAAGTGGAAGATACTTTTTTAAAAAAAAATCAAAGGTCCATTTAAAATTAAATAGGTTTTACTTTCAGATTACAAGACCAGGGCAATGTAAATACAAACAAACCATCCCTTGTAAAAATGGCCTTAGACTAGAGACTGCATACCCCAAGGAAGACATTCAGAGGTCCACACCAGTCATGGACAGGAGTGGTGGTGGATGTACGTTCATACCAATGACAGGCCATTTATGTCCAAAGTGAGAGTAGAAAGGGCATGTTATTTTTAAAAAATAAAGCTTGAGTGCCCAAGCGGGAGAACTAAAACATTCTCCATCCTGCATTGTATTCCAGCGAGTTCAGCATTATTCTACCAGCCAGACTTATATCTGATATTTTTCTAGAAGAAAAAAGAATGTGGAAAGCCCCAGAATGCATTGAGGTAAAGTGTTGGGAGCAGTGTTCCCTCTAAGCTGAGTTAGTGTGAGCTAGCTCACAGCTTTTTAGCATCCGGCTCACACATTTTTGTCTTAGCCCAGGAAGGATGGCTCCAGAGCAAGCTAATTTATGCAGTAGCCAAATCGCTGGCTCACAACTTTAATGCCAGTAGCTCACAAAGTAGGATTTTGGCTCACAAGACTCCACAGCTTAGAGGAAGCATTGGTTGGGAGGGTCAGAATTTTATTATTTGCACTCTATGGATACACACAGGAGGATATATTCCTAAATATACAAGATAATCAAAGGAAAGACAATGAAACTCTGAGGCTTGACTAAGACTTTACACAAAAGCCATGAAATACGTTCTTGGTAAGTCCAGTCAAGTAATGCAACACTGAGTATGCTGTTAGAGATAACAAGTGAGGACCCTTGAGAAACTCATGGGAAAATTACCCCACTGGTCACTCCTTAATCCTCTCACTTATGACATCCTAGCCACCTTTTTGTACCCTTCCCTCTCACTGCAATCCTACTGCCATGTCTATGCTCTGCCTATCTGCCCCCACCTTTGGCACTCCACTTACCCCCACCCTCACTGCTCTGCCTACCTGCCCCCCCAGCACTCTACTCACCCCCAACCTCGCTGCTCTGTCTCCCTGTCTCCCCACCCTTGGCACTCACCTCCCACCCTCTCTGCTCTGGCTGCCTGCCCCCCCAGTACTCCATTTACCTCCCACCCTCACTGCTCTGCCTACCTGGCACTCTACTCACCCCCCGCCCTCACTGCTCTGGGTTCAATGCACAGTAGGCCTGTGCATGCACAGTACCGATGTGTGACTGCACAGGTGACCACTTGATGAGCAACAGATCAACCGTCACAGAATTTCAAGACGGCCTCGCACCAAACAAAAAACTTGTTAGTGGAAGCAGTTCACATATTCACCTGCAAGTCATCAAGTGCTGGATGTGCGTTTATGAATCAGCCCAAGGCGAGGGAACGAACCCACCAAACCAAGTCAGCAACAGTCAATTTGTTTCCATTCACCGCACAATGACCAAAAGCTTTTGTAATGCATGTCTCCTTAGTGTGACTTCAGGCTGTGCCTCAGTGGTAGAGCATCAGCTTGTCATGCAGAAGGTTCCAGATTCAATCTCTGGAATCTCCATCTGAAAGGACCTGGTAGCAGGTGGTGTGAAAGACCTCTGCCTGAGATCCCGGAGAGCCACAGCCAGTCCAAGTAGACAATACTGACCTTGAGGGACCAAGGGTTGGATTCAGTATAAGGCAGTTCCATGTTTTCATTCTCTGTCAGACTAGTCTACCTGACCCAGGTGTTGTGAGGATAAAACAGAGGAAGCTATAACCCAAGTATGCTGCCTTGAGCTTCTTGAAGTAAGGGTGGAATAAAAATGTACTAAATAAATTTTAAAAACTCCCAGGACCTTCTATCACTGCCCCATGGATGGTCTGAGAGAATGATACTCTTGGAAGACAAGGGCAGATGAACAACAAAATGAGAAGAATCCAAGACTGAAGTTGGAGGAAATTCTAGGTTGTGCACTAACTCTGCTGTAGAGTAGATGGGTTACCAGAAAGGAAAGCACAATGCATTAGATCCCGCTGATCAATTCTGCGTGTGCTGGTTGGGGGTGAATCACAATTTCTGCCAGTCCCCACTATCTCACAGCAGACTCCCCCCCCCCAATGCTATCCCTGGTGGGCCCCATTTCAGGAAGCAGAGGTGAAGAAGCAGGGTTGCCAACTCTGGGTGCAGAAATTCCTGGAAATTTGGAGTGGAGCCTGGAGAGGGTAGAGTTTGGGGAGATAGGGGATCTAAGTGGGATATGATGCTGTAGAGTCCCCCCTCCTGAGCACCCATTTATTTTGGGGGACCTGATCTCTTGTAGTCTGGAGATTAGTTACAATTCTGGGAGATTTCCATGACCCACCTGGTGCCTGGAAACCCTATGAGGAAGTCACAGAAATCCTTCCATCAGCAGTGATTTTCTGAGGGACCCATGCCAGTATGTTATTTGGAGGGCTCTTGCTGTACATTTGCAGCTACAACTAGCTGTTTTTGTGCTTTTAAAAGCATATTTTCTATGCAATACAAGCACTCTATTTCTGACAGTGTAGGAATCACATTAATGATAGCCAACTGGGGTCACAAGGGCAACATCCAGACCTTGTCCTGATCTGTGCAGAACATAAGAACATAAGAGAAGCCAGTTTTGGATCAGGCCAATGGCCCATCCAGTCCAACACTCTGCATCATACAGTGGCCAAAAATACCAGGTGCCATCAGGAGGTCCAGCAGTGGGGCCAGGACACTAGAAGCCCTCCCGCTGTTACCCCCCCCCAAGCAGCTTGCCAGTAAACCCGGTTACCAGGCTACATTAATACTCCGTGTTACACACCAATCTCAGCTTGTTAACTTATCACTGAAATCCAAGAGCAAACTCACTTTTGGCACATGTGGGTTGAATTCTACAGCTCTGTGAATAGCTTCTACTGCATTCATCTCTGCCGTACTCAGCCCTCGCCTTGAAGCTGCCTCTGGAGAAAATCTGCATAGAATAAAAGAAAACAGAAGCATGGAGGTCAGCTCTATCACAAGGACGAAGCACCCAAGGATCTACAGAGCAGGGGCCACTCTGAACAAGTCTCCTCCTCACTCTCTAAAACTTCCACAGCAAATGGAAATTCTAAACAACCAAATTACACAGAGGCCATCAATGAAAATCCCAGCAGAAGTTAAAAGCACGTTTGCAACTCATCAGGATAACATTCAAACAGTCTCTCAGTATGTTAAATCTAAATTTGCTCTACGTTCTTAGCTAGATTTTTAAAATCAGGACCAAAAACTTTTGGGGTGGGGGCCGGGGAGAGGAAAAATTATGTCTGTAATGGTTCAAGAGCTTTTTAATTTTAAAATACATTTTAGGAAGGCTTTAAAGGAGTTCTCAACCCAATGCCACTGGGACAGGCTGAGACGCAAGCCGGGGGCAATAGCAGTAGTGGGTGATCTACTACTTGCAGCTGCACCCGCTCCTGGTGGTGTGCCCGTACTGCTGGCAAATATCATCTGCCCCAGTGAATGAAAGAAGGATTGGGGAGGGGGAAAAAACCCAGACCATGCAATCTCTTTCTCACCTCACACCCCACGGCTAACTCCATAGCTGTACTTGGCAGGCAGACACCACAGGGAAAGCGGTGAGAAACCTAGCCCTGCCCTCCCAAGCTGGAGTCGCTGTGTAGGGAGGAAAGATGTTGCAGTTGGTACTGGCGATCTACAGGACAAAAAGAATGAAAGAAAAAAAATTACTCAGGTCTTGAAGTGCATACACACTATAATAGCAAACTCTCTACCAAAAGCAGAAAGGAAAGTGGCTTTCCCATGCTGCTGGCTCCCCCGCCCTTTGGGCTGCATTCTGAACCCGTGTGCATGACGTGACGTCTTCTGCTCGGGATTTCTGTGCTTCCACCTCTGAGCAGAATCTGGCTTTGGGGACTCCGTCTTGGCAGGTGCCAAGCATTCCCACAAACTGCCAAATGCCTTCAGCTCTGAATCAGGTTGGCAGTAGCTGAAGCAGCAGCAGGGGGGGTGCTGAGCACCTTGGAGGGCTCTTCCTAAGCAAACGATTTTGTTTGACAGACCGGGATAATAACACCACCACTGGCATGCCAGAGACTCTGAAGATCAAGCATTTACTGGATATCTGCCTGAAACT
>NW_015169177.1:340150-355804 GCF_001447785.1 Gekko japonicus
GAAAATGATAGAACATTAACCTTTTTTGCCTATTAGAGAAGGCTAAAGGAATACCACTTCCCAATGCCATCTTACCTAGCATAAAAATAATTGTGATGCCCAAGTAACTTCTGTTTTGCAAAATTAAGTCAATATAGCCATTTCCATGTAAGAAACATATTGCAAAACTATGGCAAAGCTGCCAGAATAAATGGTACTTCAGCTATATAAAAATCTCAGATATTTAATTTTGCAAAGTAACATTTTATTTTACTTTTGTGATCAGAAGTTCTTCTGGACTTACTTGTCTGAGACAGCTCTGGCTTTGAGAAGGGCAGCTGTGTAGCATATTGTAGCTGATTTTGGCAAACTGATATCTGTTGGAGGGAAAATGAAAAATTAAAACATGTAATTCTTTGAGGGTTACATGCAGGGAAACAAAGGAGTGTGTGGATAAAGTGTTGATAGAACATTTCTATGGAGTTCCATAATTTTGGTGACACGACTGAGAAGACCATCTCTTGAGTTGCCAATTGTCTAACCGCAGAAGGCAGAGGCACTTGATGCAGAGCCACTGGGAGATGAGTTCAGACAGCAAAGTTCTGCATTAAGAAATGACATGCATAATTCTTTTCCTACACTGGAATGTTTGATAAATGCACAAGAAAGTTACAATGGCTCCTTTACAATTACTGACGGTCCTCAGATTTACAACATTTTAAAACCTTTGAAATCAGTGGGCTCAGAAGGTTATTACTCTGCTTAGCATTGCACTGTAAATTAATGTATTTGGGAAACATAAATTGTAATGGTAATATTTTGAATAAATATTTTGAATAAACATCTAGGACTAGGAGGATTGGTTAAAACTTAAAGCACAAACTTAGTTGTGACCAGACAAGATGTGATAACCAGGTGATCTACGTTGGTGGTTCACATGTTTGCCCTGTTCATGCCCTGCCTGCAGCTTCATCCAATCAGAAGAATTAGTGGATGTTCCTCATCTCAGGCTTTGACAGGGCTACTTGATCTAAACATGGGCCCTAGTGAGATTTCATTGTCTGTGGCTACACTGACTGCTAGGCAGGAGCTTGGACCAAATCTTTGCTGTACCCTACAGAAGGCAGGCAAGACGGCAGAGATGAAAGGGATGGAGATTAGAGGTTAAGGCCATGCCCCCCCCCCCCGCAATAGACAGTTTGTCTGCTTTACATATAAGGGGCAGAAGTCCATTCCACACTGTGATAAGACTGCCCCCATAGAGGACAACACAGGTAAAGGTTGTCTTGCAGTAACTGGCAAGGAAGCAGGGATCCTGAAACAGATGGAGGGGATAGAAGCTAAGGCTCTCCACCTCCACCACCTTCCTTCTTGCCAAATTGTTTTATAGACACTTATTAGCCACCTTTCTACCTTACAGAACTCAAGGAAGCCAATACACCGCTTGTCTGCTTTGCAGACTGGGGTAGGTGGTGGTGGAGAGTAGCGTTGCCAAGTCTATCTTCGTCGGGAGCAGGGGGCTCCCGGCTGGCGTCTTGTGCGCCTGCACAAAGCGCGCGCACACTGCACACACGTCACCCGGAAGTGACGGGAGGACGCCAGGCATGCTGGGGGCGGGGCCACGGCCATACAAGGGGAAACCATAGAGTTTTCCCTTGTATGGCCGTGTGCCTGCGTCACTTCTGGGTGATGCACACGTCGGGGTGGAGTTCCCCCTGGGGCCCGATCCGGCGGCACCAGGGAACGGGCCTCTGGGGCAGGGGTTTCCCTGCCCCCCGGGGGGACTTGGGATCCCTAGTGGAGAGAGCTGAGGCAAAAGCTAAGACTTCATACATACACCCTGCAGTTTAAGGCTCTCACACCAAACCAAGGCAATATCTGACAGAACATCAATGAGGAGGGATTGGATCACCTCTCTAAGCGAGAGAGAACTTCTGATCCAGAATACAGGGCACACATAACAGTACTAAGCAGCAGCACCTTTTTGCCATATTCCATCTCCTCTTAGCTGCTGTTACTCTTTGCATGCAACTTCCTGTTCAAGTGTAAAGAAAGAGGCATGCCTGAGGTGTGTGTCTGTGTGTGTACAGAGCTTGAAGGTGAGGGAAGCTAAACCCTGTGCTCAGCCATGCCTTCCTCCAGCAGTTTTTTGAAGCAGTTTTCTCCAGCCCAGGTTCTGATAACCAGAAGTTAATTAAGACAAGACAAAAATGCTGAGGTCAGCTAAGAATAGTGAGATCAGACAATAATGGAAGGCAGAGTTTGTATCCCTAAGGACTTGGTTTTTTGTGTCAAAAATAGATCCTCTCTTACTCCCCTACCCCTATTTAATGATCACACACGAGTTCACAGTGTCCTGTGCTTGCTGTGCAATGCAGAATTTTTATTGCCTCAAATATGGATTCCCCCCCCCCATTCATGTGACATTTAATGGAGGGGGATCTCTTGTGTGAGATATAGTTGCTGAGAATGTCATCCCAATTGGTTGGGGGACTGTGTGTGTGGGTTGGAGGGGTAATTAGAGCTGGAAATTTATGATGCGTTAATTGCCTATGAAAATGGGGATTGTCTCTCCTATCCACCTGGCCTTTGGCATGGAGTATCTGATGTCTGAGAGGCAAAGTTCTGGACAGCTGTATCCCAATTGCATGGAAAGCAATGAAAGAGCAAGCCAAAATATGTCCCCCCTTGAAAACAACAGAAATGAATAACAAATCTGAATGGGAGCACTACCTATAATAAAGGGGGGGAAATTAAAAATTAAATGAATGAAACCTTGAATCCAGATAAAATGCTTCTGCATATGCTTAATATAATGCCTGCTAATGTATGATGTCCATTTGGACTGGTGTGTGGCAAATTGTGCCAAAGACAGCGAGGGAAGAGAAGATTGGCACTGCAATTACACAGTGTAAATGGGCTTCAGTCATGGTCTTGGGGTCAAGCAAATTCCCTCCCCTCCCAAGATCTGACCCCAGCTAATGACCCAAGATGGTTCTTGTTTACTTTTGTGGCATGTGTTTTGACTGGCTTCTGCATTTTCTTGGTATGTATCTTTCAACTGCATTTATAGCACACAATGGTCTGAGGTACGTAATCTGGTTGGGGGAGAAAGAGGGATGCTTGTGAATGGATGGTCATGATTTTTAGAAGAAGACCTTCTTTTGTTTGCTTCCAACCTGAGGAGCCTCTGCCATCATAAGACCACTGAACAGTCATATCCTTCTTCTTTATGTAGCATAAAAGCAAGATTTAACCAGTGGTAAACACTGCCACATACACACTATGATTCTTTGAAAAGTGCATATTCTTTTTAAGATCTCCATTTCCACTGCAGTCTTCACTGCAATTAGCAACCCTGCCAGAACACTCCCATTAAGGTTAATAAATAACTTGCACTCACTGCCATTAAAAATTGCTGCTTTAATGAAAAGCAATCCATTTTTAAAGTAAAGCCTGAGGGTCAGGAAGGTTTGATGATTTACTATAAATCCTTCTAACAGCATCTTTCTTCAGAGTAAGAAACCTTTCAGCAACTGGGGGGGGGGGGAATGCAGATGCATTTCTAAGTCAGAATTCAATAGTGTTTAGCCTCAAACTTAAAAATTATGTCTCTCAGAATCAGAACATATCCTATGATATGTTTCCATTGACCATGACTGTAGAAATCACCAGATTGTCTGGTGCACAATATAAACAAGACCTGAATGGCTCACCATTTGCTGAAATAGACATCATTTGCTTGATCATTCTCACATCAACTTATTGGAGTGGACATGACAGAGAGATTAATGCGTAGGTCTATGTTCTGATAAACCTCATGGCACTTGAAGCCAATGAGCTTGAAAATAACCCGAAGACCACTTTACATACTATGTTACTACTTCTTTTTTGTATCTAACTTCTATTAGACACTTAATGAAACTGTTATTGTTATGATACGTTGAGGGGCCTTGGTTCAATAGCCAAGATCCCAGGTTCTGCCCTCTCCATATCCAGGTAAAAATTATTTAAAAGGGATGATAAAGCTATGGTTGACAGTGGAGATCCAATGGACTAGAAAATCTTGGAATAAGTCATCTCCACATACTATGGAAGAGACACCACCTCCCATTCTGATCATATGCACAGCTGCAGTGGTGACCCAGAGTAGCTATTGGGAGCACTATGTAGTGGTATCCTGTGTTTGTTTTGCTAGGTTGCCTGTATTGGAGAAGCAACAGCCTGCTGAGAGTCTAGTTACTGTAAATACTGCTGAAATAGTAGTTTAGTCCACTTGTACTCTAGGGGGAGCTGTGGAGCATTCCCTAGTGTTTAGAGTTTATTAAATGTTTTTCTCTTGTAGTTCAGCGTAGCACTTGTTGTTTCTCTCTCTGCCGTGTGTTGATATGTGTTAGTGCTTGTGCTCTGGAGGCGCTTCTGTTGAATTGGTGGCCTGCAGTCAGTTACATTGTTTTCTTTGCACAATCCTGTTACAGTAAATTGATTGAAAGCAAACTCCAAAGCATGGATTGGATTTATTTCCTGAACTCTGCCAACAGCCCGTTGACCACAAGGTTATAGCTTTATGCTACAGACAAGATTTTGAAGGGTTGCACCAATGGAGAAGGCTTTGTAATGTACAGAAAGGTTTTAGACATTCTACCTAGTAATGTGTCCTGTCTGTTCCATTCCATTCTACATAACAATGGTGTGTAACCTCTTAAATTTAACCAAGCAAGCAAGTATTTATGTTTCTGGAGAGAAACATATGAAATAATGAACAAAAAAAGCAAAGCTTGGAAGCATACAGGAACTGGTGCAAAGTATATTAGCCAGTCAAGTACTTTAAAACCCCATTAATTTCATTGGCAAAGATCTGACTACATACTTAACTCTCACACTGAAGTAAATGGAATTTTAAAGTACTCAGTGGGATTTAAAACCACTCAAAGTTGACTGTGTACTGCTAATTGTGACATAAGTAGGCAGTGATATATAGTAAATACAGGTCCATATCATTATAGAGAAAGTTGTATAAAATTTATATCTGAAACCAGTAAAATGATATTGAGATTGCTATGTCCCCCGGACCTTGTACCGTTCCGCAGGGCCTGCAAGACGGAGCTCTTTTGCCAGGCTTTTGAGTAGGAGCCACCGCCACCACTATCCCACCACTGAGATACCATCTTATCATCTATCCCTATTACTGGGGGGGGGGGTAGATGCCGCCCTGGCAGAGATGAGAGATGGGAAATATCACTCCTGGCGCTCACACCATTCAATAAAACTGGCCGTCAATGTAGGATGTTGCATCTTGGGGGATTTAATGTAGAATAGTAGACCACTGAATTTTATTATGTATATAACATTGTTTTATTGTTTTTATTCGGCATTGCCGTTTGTCAGCCGCCCTGAGCCATTTGGGTAGGGCGGGATACAAATCCCAAATAAATAAATACAAATAAATAAATGTCTACTGCCGTCTCTCCTGAGTGGAGCAGAAGGACCATGTGGACCAAACTGGTCCTCAATAGAGGCTGAATTAATAATTCATTAATGCTGGTGAAGTAATAAACCAATAGTTAGTCCTTCACATGATGTCTGCATACTCATCTATGGTCAGAAGTGGAGGCTCTTCTTCTTAAAGAGGTCCCACATGTTGTTGTTTTTGCTAGTCTGTGCCCGGTTTTCTTTTCCCCATTCAGAAGGCTAGGGTTAGATTTTGACCCAACAGTATACAGTAAGAATAATGGCAGCTAACAGCTGTCACCCTTAATTAGAAACAAGTGCTGAGAGGGTAAGGGATTCAGATGCCATTTGACCGCTCAGAAGCAGGCCTCTGTACAGTACTTGTGGGTTCTCCAGGTTAACTGGTTGGCTATTGTGTGAAAACAGGATGCTCCACCAGATGAATTCCTGGTCTGATCCAGCAGTGGCACCTCTTATGCCCTCTAAAGGAGCACAATCCACAGTTTCAAAACCCCTGAAAGCTGAAAAGGAGAAGGAAGATATTCCTCATTGAAACTTAAAGTCTGTAGAGATTTTGCACCCACAGGTATGAAACCATTAAGGATCCATTAAACCCTTCAGATGCTAAAATAAAACAATAAAGGGAGTACGCTAAGGAGGGGATATAAAACTATAATCCCTGCACTGCTACAAACCCAAAACTATGACATTAGTTAAAAAAAAGAAAGAAAAAAATAATAAGATGAGGAAACATCTATTAAGCACCGGACAACTGCTACAATTGCTTTTGAAACCTGTAGCATGAATAACTGAAGAAAAACATTGTGAAGTCTTGTACCCACATTAAAGACTAATGAATATGTTGGGCACAATCATGAGCCCGGGCCTATTTTGTCAATTTCGGAGAAACTTGTACTTACCATCGTATTTTGCTAAAACTGCCTGAACATCTGCATATGCTTGCAACTCCAACAGAGCTTCTAGCAAATTTTCATGAATGTTGAACATGCTGAGAAGAGGGAATTCCTTCATTAACTAAAAAAAAGAAAACAGACTTAGGATGGAATCATACAAGACTGATTTGAAATCAAGGCAAAAATGACTGGTTTAATGAAGAACATTGGCTCCGCTGCCTTTGGGCTCGACTGGTGTTCTCTGAAGTCTTTGGAATTCCTTCTCTAAGGAATTTAGGGGCTTCTAGGACAATCATTTGGACTGAACAATGACCCAGGCTTCGATGAATAGGCAAGAAGATGTGCATTAACACACAGCTCTGCCTTCTGTCCACACATGCTTAGGGGGGCAAATGCTCATCCATGGTCTGAAATATAAGACCAGTACAGTCACAGGGCGCCTTCCTAGTCCAGAACATCATAAAAAGGAAGAATTTGTTCAGTTTATTATGCCACCCCAAGCAAGGTATGCCCATTTCCCCCCTCCCCACAGCAGAAGGAAGCTAGGACCAAGCTGAGCCTCTGCTGCACAGCAACGCCCTCCTCGCCCTGAGTGGTTTGCTTAGGTGGCTTGGCTAAAGAACCAGCCCAGCACAAAGGATGCTGAGAGTGAGCCATGTGACACACATCACTTGGTCATGGATGAGAGTGCAACAACAAGCTTGATAAGTAAATCATGGGATTATACTCCATCCACACAGCTCTACCCATAGGTAGATAGTGCTTGCAGTAGCTGGGAGATTCTAGCCAAGCCACACAGAACTAGTGGTCTGGGGGGGGGGGTTAAGAGTTCAAAGCTTTTCTGAAATATATCAACCTTGGATCAGCACATTTCTGATATGCTGTCATAATTGTTCCATTTGAAAGTTCTTCAAAGCATGAAAGATCTACTAAGTGAATCTGAGCAGGGCCAGTGTCTGCCTACCCCAAGGTGGGGACTGCTGGGGCCCAGGGCTTCTGGTGGGTCCACTGTCACCTCCCACCTGCAAGCCCTCTCCCTAGGGTTGCCCAGTCCCCTTGTCCTTCTGGTGGGGGGATTTGGGGAGTGTTCCAGGGGTGGACAGGGATGCCCCCAAGCCATGGCCACCTGCGGCCACCCCTCTTCATCCCCTCCTGCAGAGATTTAAAGGGCTTCCACTGATTGGTGGGGAGCACGAGGCCTGCCGATCAGCTGGAAAGCCCTTTAAATCTTTCAGCAGGGAGGGAGAGGGGCTGTTGCAGGCTGCAGCTCCGCTTGCAAAAAGGCCCTTTAAAGGGACTTTTTGTGAGTGGGTTGGGGCTGCGGCATGCAGGGCTGATTTCCCAGTGGCAATTTGCTGCTTGGAACTCAGGCCTGCGCTGCCACCCCACTCACAAAAATACACTTTAAAGCAGGGGTGTCAACTGGAACTGGCCATCTCCTGCTTCCAGTTCTGCTGCTGCTGCATCATAGCTTGCTTCGTCAGACTCTCTTAATCACTCAGCCATTTCATGTTTTAACCTGGGTCCTAGATTCAGAACTCTGAGGATGAGATTTCTGTGGTGAATCTCAATAAATCAAAAGTAGGTTTGGAGTTTACAGAGCTAATGTTTTAAGCATGCTTTTATTTTAAGTTAAAAAAAATCTTTGTGTTTGTGTCCTTTATAAAGTTTATATCTCTGCTACCTGGCATTACATTTTATGGCACACATGGCCCAGCCCAACAAGGTCTCATTTAAGTCAGATCTGGCCCTCATAACAAATGAGTTACACACCCCTGGTCTAAAGGGTCTTTTTGCAAGTGGAGATGCACTAGTGACAGCCCGTCTCCCTCCCTGCTGAAAGATTTAAAGGGCCCTCCAGCTGATTAGCAGGCCACATGCTTCCCGCCAATCAGCGAAAGCCCTATAAATCTCTGCAGGAGGGGGTGGCTGCAGCTTGAGGGCGGGGCTTGCCCCCAATGGTCAGCGGGCCAGGGTGGATTGGAGTCCCCAGAAGCAGGGGGAAACCCACCCGGACCTGGGGGCTGGCAACTCTTCCTCTCCCTGCTTGTGTACTCACCACCATCCACACTCACGGCTGCATGCACTGCCCCGCACCATGAGTGAAGGGCACTCAGGTGGTGCATACAGGTGGTGTATACAGGTCGCAAGCAAGCAAGCTGATGGGGTAAGGACACATGGGTGTTTGGTGGGAGAGGGGTGCATGATGAGCCAGAATGGAAAGTGCAGCAGTGGGAATGGGAGAGGGTTCAGGCACAGTCTGCCCAAAGCCTTCCAAAACGTGGAGCGAGCCCAGGATGTGAGACTGTGATAACCTGAAATGTGCTACTGATTTTCTGTCCTACTTATTATAACTATGATTGGACATCTGCCCCTTACAGCAACCAATACAGCCCCTCATCTATAAGGCTAGCTGGTTTCCCTGGCAACTCCAGAAGTGTGGTCTACATATACTTAAGATTTTAAAAAAACAAACTCTCCTTTACACCTTCCATCCTTTGGATGCCAATCTATTTGATCAAAGCCGTAATTTACACTGGTGTTAAAATTAACATAACTCCCTACAGAGACAATACTGTGTGTAGATGAGCAAAAAGAAAAATCAGGGAGGAGATCAGAAAAAATAGTTTCTATAGAAAATAGAGACTCTTAGAGGAGCCCCTTCTCTCTCATGCTGTAGTCCTGAACCAAGTCAGGCCCCCATAGACTGTTAAACTGCCATCTTCTGCAGCTGTGGTGAAAGAGAGCTGGGTCCAGGGAACCTAGACCCAACTCATTCAGAAATGTAACATGTAGCTTGGCCCTCAGTACACGCATTCAAGAACGGTAATACTTTTATTGCAGAGCTATAGATGCAGTAACATAAGCACTGTTAAGAATGGCGGCGGCCCCATGGGCATAATAGGATATAGGGTATTCGTATGCACCCCCCCCCAGCAATGGCCAATTAGGCACCCTCCCGCACGCGGGATAAAGCTTGGAGACCATTAGGAAGCTAAAGCTGAGAACCAACACTCTCCCATGGCACCTAGGAAAAACCCAGACAATACAACTCCCTCCTGCACATCTGTATAGATAAGCATTTCGGCGCAAAGCAGAAAAAGCACAGAAAGGAATGCAGTAGCAATTAACCAGACACAGACTGAGCTCCCCAACCTTCATGGCAGCATAGCTGACACACGTGACTTTAGAGTTCTATGATTTGAACGCCAGATATGTTATTTGGCCCTAAACAGCAACCATAAGGAGAACTGATCTGGATCAGGATTGCAGTGCTGGACAATAGGCTAACTGTTCCTCAGCTAAGCCATTTCTCACACACACCCCCAAGTGAGCAGCCCCACTCCCACCATTCCCTGCAACTCATGCACGCTGATACAGACGACTGCTGCTGGGAAAGGGGGTTGGACAGAACATCCTGCCAAGCTCTGACCAACAGCTGTAGAGGGGCAGGACGTGCAGCAACAGGGCGAGGGGGTGGGCAAGGAAGCTCCAATGTGCCCTGGAAGCAACTCCCGGTCCCAGGGCAGTTCTCCATGTCCAACATAATCTCCCTTCCCTAGAGCTGCAAGATCCTTCCAGGCTGATGCGAGAAGCAACAGGATCCCATCTGCTCCTGCCAGCGTTGCCGCAGCTTCCTGGTATCCAAATCCCAGCGTCACAGGCACCAACACCGTCTCCCTCTTTGGCGAGGGCAGATCAGACGCCAGCAACAAGAGCCCAGCCAAGGCCACTCTCCCCAGGGGGGCTGCTGAGCCACAGAGAGGCCAACCCCCCTGCCCTCCAGCCTGATGGGTTCTCCTGGAGCAGCGAGGTCCCTCCGGGCACTGCGATTCGGCCGGGCGACGAGCTGCGCAGTGGCAGCTGTACAAAAGGGAGAGAGGAGGTGCCTCTCGCTGCCCAGCTGGAAAAGTGCAGCCAGCCAGTCCTGAATGCCCTTGAACAAGCAGGCCAGCCTAAGGGCTGGATGAGAAATCATGGGACTTTGGCAGGAAGTTGGGGGGGCGGGCCCCAAGAGGCCCCACCATAGCTATGGGCCTGTCTCTGATATCCATCCTCCAAGATCAATCCTTTTTAACTGGAATTGAGGTTTGTCTGCTCACTGCATAATGAACTGGGGTAAGGGATATTGGGCTTGGAAGAGGAGCTTACACCATTCTGGGGAGGAAAGGAATTGGCCTCAGAGGACAGATTCCTCTAAGCCAAATTTCTCCTGCTTCATTACCCTTTCCAGTGAAATGAAAAGTGATCTTGGGGTGTGGTCCTACAACCAAAGGCTGCTTTATGAATGCAACACAAATTATTGGTATCACAAGTAACCATGTAGGTGATTTATTCTGTCAGACCATGCCTGTGCGAATCCTCACTCTCCTCTGATTGATAAGGACTATTCTGACTGATAAGGATAGTAATGACTACTTGTGCTGGCCAGCAGCGGGTTTACTGCCCATAATTTCTGTAGAAAAATGTCATCCATTTTAAGTACATCCTTGACCTTGGCAACAAGCTTTGCTATTCTACATGTGACCTCTAAGATTTGAAGAAAAGCACATATATATGTCTGTGTGTAAAAGAAATAAATAAATAGATGCGACGGGGCCATAATGTGTGCCTAAAAGTCTATCCGAATAAAAAATTCAACCCACCAGCCTTAAAACCAATGTACAATCACACAGATGAGTAATGACAGCAGAGTATACATAGGCAAAAAAATTGGATGATTATCAAGATAGCCTAAAATGCTAAATCAAATTGACTCTGTTGTAGACAACAAAGCACTATCCATATTAAAATCTGTTTGACAGCTATATAGCCATATCAGATGCTATTAGGTTGCTCTTCCCCAAATATGCAATTATAATGCTCATATTTTTACTGATAAGGGTATGAAAGCTTAGATTTTAATGGTGTTCTCATATTTAAAAGATATATTTCATTTGAGACATGTTTTCTGAGGTTAGCGGCACACTCCAAATATAAAGTAACTCATATTCAGAAGTGTTAAAATTTATAAAAACAGAGGCAGAAAGTTCTAAGAATGTCTGGAAACAATGTTCTCTGATTTCATAGGGATGGGGACAGGGCCAAGGAACTCAGTGGTGAGAGGAAGCTATTTACACATTTTTCCTAACAGGAAAGGGAGTCAGGAAGAGACTTTAATATCAGAGGGTTGCTGTGTTGATCTGCAGTGGAGCAGCTAGATTTGAGTCCAGCAATTTTTGCAGCTGTATTTTGAATAAAATTATTTTTTTTAAAAAAAAGATTCCCAGGGTGTAAGCTTTTGAGAGTCAGAGCTCCCTTCGTCAGGTATCTGGCTGGCCAGCCCCTGTTGCCATGAGCAAAGTTGTCATGGTGGAGCCAAAGGGTAAATAATAGGGGCCCAGGCCGTGAAGGACTTTGTATGTGATCTCCGGTGCCTTAAACTGAGCTTGGTAACAAACAGCCAGCCAGTGGAACATCTGCAAAAGCTTATGCCCTGGAGATCTTGTTGGTCTCTAAGGCTCGAGTCTTGCTCTTCTACTATAGCATAGTAGCCAGCATGACGACCTACCTGGAACTGTTAATTACATTTTTTTTTTCAAATTTCTGCTGATACTTAGTTTGCAGATGGATTTTTGGTGTAGTTAGGTGTAGTGGTTAAGTGTGCGGACTCTAATCTGGGAGAGCCAGGTTTGATTCCCCACTCCTCCACTCATACCTGTTTGGTGTGGTGGTTGAGTGTGCGGACTCTAATCTGGGAGAACCGGGTTTGATTCCCCACGCCTCCACTCACACCTGGCTGGATGACCTTGGGCAAGCCATAGTTCTGATCAGAGCTGCCAAAGCAGCCATTGTCTCAAGGAGAATTGATCTTGGTCACCTGGACATCAGTTGTAATAGCTGGAGATCTCCAGGTGCTGCCTGGAGGTTGGCTTATGTTAATTTGGGGATATGCAGTGGCAGGTAAGGTAGAAAAGCATCTCCTCCTATGCCATGTTTTCTGGGTTCCAAGGGTCTGGAAAGTGGTTCCATAGCCAATTACACGGTTGCCAACTCTGGGTTGGGAAGTACCTGTAGATTTGAGGGGTAGAGCCTGGGGAGGGCAGGGTTTGGGGTGCAGAGGGACTTCAGCAGGGTATAATGCCATAGAGTCTACTGGCCAAAACAGCCATTGTCTCCAGGAGAACTGATCTTGGTCATCTGGACATCAGTTGTAATAGCTGGGAAATTTTCTGTAGGGGAAATGATGTGCTGTGGCTAGGGAACACAGTAATTTGTGGGAGATCTCCAGGCCCCACAGGGAGACTGGGGTATTTATTTTACCTCAGGACTCCCAACAGCAACAGCAAACTGTTTAGAATGTTAGAGGCAAAGGCCAATCAGGCTGCATATGCAAATGACCTCTGTGTTCTGACTGGCTATTGGGGGGAGAGGAAAAGCAAACTGTTTAGAATATTGGAGGCAAGACTCAGGCAACGCAGCCAGTGGATAGGGACAGCTTCTGAATGACAGATCAAGGAGCCAAAGGCTGTGGGCACCGTGTGGAATGTTCAGCAACGTGCCACCACCAAATCAGCTTTATAATATAGGAGAGATGGGAAACCACAGCTCAGGTATCAAGGGGCAAGATAATAAATGCCCTGCACCAGATTCCCTTTTGAAATCACAGCCCAGCAACAACAATTTGTAAAAGACAAAAACCTTGGGGAAAAGAATAATTGACCTGTGTGAAACATGAAATTCCACATAAGAACTAGGTCTACTATTTTAAGGAAATTAAAGTACCATTTTCTACATGGATTTTTTAAAAATTACAAATAGTAAACTGATGACCACAGTCTGATCAGCCATGAGGCAGGTAATAGTATCAAGAGTGTAATAACCTCAAAATATATACACCAATAGCATTTTTATTACAGAGCCCAGGTACATGGTCCAATAAACATTGACAGTGGGTAGGCAGCCCCTATCCAAACTAACAGTACAGTCCTATGCCCACTGTAGTCAATGAACTTAAACTGGAGTAACTGTGCATAGGATTGCACTGAGACTTCTACACTGGTTTGCTCTTTTGTGGAACTTTCCCCCTTCCTGTGCAAAAATGTCACACACAGTGAAATAAGAACAAGGTTCTTATTGCCTCTGCTGAAAGATACCTGGTTGCATCTATCCCAGCACTTCTATGGGTACAAGGACCCATCATCCATGGACTTCTACCCACAGCATTTCATGGGCCATTTTGGGCTGCTGCAGAAGGAGAGAGTCACAAAAGTCATGCTCCACAGGTGGAAGTGTTTGTGCCTGAGGAAACATGGCATTGGATCCACCTCAGTATCTCTCAGCTGAGGTATTATGTTGCATGTACAGAAACTGTGTGCATCTGAGCAGAACCTGGCATTGGATCCAACCCACCATGTTGATTTGAACACAAATCTCTCTTAACAACAGAGCTTATAGACTGTCCTTGAAATGGAACAGGAATTTACCATATTTATATGAACAAGGAAACTCCCAGTTCAGGCATCGCACTTCTATGCGCAATGAACAATATGGGAAGCTGCTCTCAATTTAAAAATTTGCTTCCAAGCTTATCATGCACAGAGATTATGAGAGAGTCAATTGAAGAAGTCTTCTCTTGTAAAAGAGAAAAGGTGGGAACACTATTAATGTAGCTATTTCTGTGATTTAACAGTGCAATGTAAGTAAAGGAATAAAATTCAATGTTAAAATATACTACAAACAATGATAAAAATATCTAGCTATAAATAAGGGCAATTACCAAGGAATATGTACATAAATTACTAGAATACTAATATTTACAAACCAGCAAAATTAAAAGTAAGAGTGGCAACAAACCAGAAACAAATCAAATTTCTTTCTTGTTTGGGCCACTTTCTTCCTGACATCAACTGTCACCCACTGCCCCTTTATAACATTGTTAGCATGATAGCCAGCAGCACAGACAAGATGAATTCTTCAGAATGCAAGACATGAAAACAAACAGTAATTTCATCAGAAAGCTTTCCTTTTTAAAAATCCTTAGTTTTATTAGTGTTTAAGACAGTCTTTGCTGCTGCTGTGAAAGTAACCATTCATTGGAATAAATGCAATCAACCTTGGGTAGAGGTAGCTGTGGGTAGAGGTAACTGTGAACTGTTGTGTCTCACTGCGAGATGCAGCTGATTGCTTTTCCCACCCCAAAAGTGGAATTCTTTTTACAGTGTTTACGTTGCATTAATAAGAAACATGTTAGAATAGCTTGATGAAAACTAATGCAGTGGGCATACTGCTGTAAGAATGATACAGTTTCGACAGGGAAAGGGTGGCTGGATTCATAAAAGGGGCTGGAATAAAACAAAACAAAAAATATAGGGAAAAGGCACACTGGAACAGCCCAAAGACTTTCAAACAAAAAGCAACTTTCAGACTTTCAAACCAAAAGTTGATCTACCTCAGCTAAGTACACATTTCCTAGGCTGCAGTATAGGGATACCATTCTTGTGGGATGGTTATCCTATTCCTCACACCTTTGCTTCCTCCTGTCTCCCTCTACCTCTCTCACACTTTTTCTCCCTTCTGCTCCCCCTTTCTTTCTTTCTCGCTCTCCTCCATGTATGGTTTGGAGGGTGAAGTCTGTGGCATTATACTGATCTGTAGTTCCTTCCCTCCTCAAATCCCACCCTCCCCAGGCTCCACCCCACAAATGTCCAGGAATTTCCCAACCTGGAGTTGGCAACACAATTTCCTTCCCACCCAACAGGCAACCTACCTTTATTTGCCTCTCTGTCTTCAGCTTTCCATCTCCACACCCCTCCCCCACAGCCTCTACCTATGAAAATTGCAGTCTTTCTCCACAGTGGGGACCAAAGCAGCTTACATTATTCTCGCCTCCTTTTTATCTGCACAACAACCCTGTGAGGTTGGCTAGGCTGAAAGTATGTGACTAGTCCAAAATCACCCAGTCAGCTTCCACCGCAAGATGGGGATCTGAACCTGGGTCTCGCAGACCCTAATCTAAAGCTCTAATTGATGCACCGCACTGGCTTTCATAGGGTGGCTGCTGATGACCAGTAGCAAGCAGCTGGGCCTAACTGAGTCATGCAAATCAGGTGGTATCAAGTCACCCAGAGGGTGCTGCCTAGGGATGCCAGCCTCCAGGTGGGACCTGGGGATGCCTGGAATTACTGCTCATCTCTAGAATACATAGATAACTTCCCATGGAGAAAATGGATGCTTTGGAGGGTGGACTCTGTGACATTGTACCTCACTGAGGTCCCTGTCCCCCTCAGGCTCCACCCGCAAATCTCCAGGAGTTTCCCAGCCTGGATCT
>NW_015169177.1:355973-382320 GCF_001447785.1 Gekko japonicus
CCCCCCCCCGAACGTTGTAATCTCTCACCGTTGATGTCTGGAGTGAGATCCCTGCACAGGCCATTTCAAAAAGTATTGGGGGGAATTCAACCCTCCCTGAAGGGATTTTTTTACTTCTTGGATTTTTCTGCAGACACAGGAAGTATACTGACTATGCAGGAAAAGCTGTTGGGGGAGAGTGAGCCCTCTGTTGGCAGAAATAAGTATCCGCACAACCCGCCCCCAGTTGGAATTAGATATATAGATGCTATCATAGTTTGTAATGCACTTACTGATTGTCTGAAAAGTTGTTTATCTTACTTGTAACCCACCTTTGGTCCCAGTAAAAAACATGGACTTTAAATGAAATGAGTAATAATCCATCAGATAATTTTAAATTATTGGTATATAAACTCTGAGGAACTGCACGGTAGTGTGTGGGAGGGGGAGAGTTAGAAATCCCAGTCTCTTCTAAATCTCCCTTCTCCAGAAGCCTGTAAATGCTCAGGGGCTTAAGTAGGTGTATCTATCTATTTATTTAGGCTATTTCTATGTTGTCTCTTCAGGCTCCTGCCAAGGCGGCTTACAATTAAAAACATCACAATATAAAAATGAGCCATTAAAAACAAGCCATTGGACATAAGCTGCATAAAAACTGTCATGCAACAGAAGCAGACTATTAAAAAGCTGGTAAGATAAAACCACTAATTAAAAGCCAGGGTAATAGGGTTGCCAAGTCTGGGTAGGAAACTACCTGGAGACTTTGGGGGTGGATCCAGGAGAGGGTGGGGTTTGGGGAGAGGAGGGGCCTCAGCATGGTCCAATGCCATAGAGTCCACCCTTCAAAGCAGCCATTTCTCCAGGGGAGCTGATCTCTGTCAGCTGGAGATCACTTGTGAAAACAGGAGATCACCAGGCCCCACCTGGAGGCTGGTAACCCTATTGGGTAAAGAGATGGGTTTGGGCCTGAAGCCTAAAAGAAACTAAAGCAGGTGCCAGGCGAGCCTCAAGATTGGGAGAGCATTCCACAGGCAACGTGACACCACAGAAAATGCCTTATCTCTAGTCACTACCAGAAGCACCTCTGAAAGCATGGGCACAGAAAACAAGCTTTGAAAGGCAGATCCCCCCCCCTCTCTTTAACTGACACTTGGCTGCTCTCAGCATCCTATCCATTCCTAGGCATTTTGAGTTCAAATCAGGACATTTCCCCCTCTTTTGGTTAAATTACAAAGTCATATTTTTCTGCATACCTCTGGAGTCCCCTGAATGTCTATCTTGCCTATGTGTATCCCTATCATGCTGCTTTCATTATATACACTAGCACTAGCCTCTTTACTTTTTCACACACACACACACCACATTTTGTTGGCAGAGTTCATGAAATAATCCAATCCATGCTTTGGAGTTTGCCTTCAATGAATTTACTGCAACAGGATTTTGCAAAGAAGACAATAACTGACTGTAGGCCACTAATTCAACAGAGAGGCCTTCAAAGCACAAGCACTAACACAGTCTAACACACAGCAAGGAACGAAACAACAAGAGGTAGGCTGAACTGCAAGACAGAAACATTCAATAAACCCTAAACACTAGAGAATGCTCCACAGCGCCCCCTTGGGTACAAGTGGACTAAACTACTCTTTCAGCCGTATTTACATTAACTAGACTCTTAGCAGGCTGTTGCTTGTCCAACACATTCTTCCAAACAAACTTATAGCCACCACCCCATCTCCCAAAACCTCTACTAGGCTTGCCAAGTCCCCCCGGGGGGCGGGTCAACCCCCGCCCGAGAGGCCTGTTACCCGACACCAGCAAATCGGGCCCGGGGGGAACTCCACCCCCTTCCGGCACACGTCCCCAGCGTGATGATGTCATCCAGAGGGGACATCATCATGCTGGCCACTCTATGGTTTTCTCTCGAATCCTAGTGGCCCCACCCCCAATGTGCCGACTTGATGACGTCACTTCCGGACTCCTGGGACGGCGCGGGACTCCCCCGCGGTAAGTAAATTTGGACTTGGCAGCCCTAACCTCTACAAAAACAGCCATCAGTCACATACAGTCCATCTAGCAATCCAGTTATGTCTGTCTGTTGTACAGAAACAAAAACACAAAGAAGAAATCTTTACTTGGCTTTTTCACCATTCAGAATTGGCTTAATTGGCTGCTCTGGAATTCCCTTGTGTAGGAAAAGCAATCCTTCACAAGGGCACACCAACACCATTAATGGCCCTCTGCAGAGATCAAGATTTTGAGGATGCTACTGCACTCAACTAGGTCCGGAGGGCGATCTAATACCCAACAGTTCTTCACAAGAACTGAAAAAGTTCTTTATGATGGCAGTGACCTAGAAAATTGAAAATAATAGTAATGGGAGCAGCCCATTCCTTCTTTTTTTTTTGTACTGGTGTCATATTGTCTTATGGTACTCTGCACACATTCATAAACTGTGTTATAATTATAAAGTATGGCAGTCCGAATTAGACTGCCAAATCCAACTCAAGGCAGCAGAAATTGGTCTGGAACCACTGATGAAAAGCTCTGCAGTGGAGGCCAAATCCTCAGCAGGCTAATTGAAGACAACTGGTCCAACTGGATATGACCAGTGGACATCTCCTCCACCCCAGTTGAGGAACTATAGGGTATTCATAACGCTTGAGTTCCTTTACTTTATATTTTTCAACAACTTTTGTAGCATCCAACACATCCCATCTTCTTTCCAAATCATAAAATATTTGCATTCGTTTTGGCATTCTCAGTGTCCTTTGAAGCACATCTCAGTAGACTGTGAGGACATTGCAAAATAAACATATCACTGGATGTTAATCCTTCACCTTCGTATATACGTATTAGGGGTGATCTTTGGGCTAGCATTCTTTCTCCCTGATCTTCTCCCACTTCCCTCACTGCACATAAAAGTCAACATCTACACCAGGAGATCCTAGAGCTATTTAAAAAAAGGATCTCCCTTATCCTGGACATTGAGCTCATCAAAGACAGTGGCTGGATTTCATATCCAGTATAAAAGAGCTTACCTTTGTCCTCCCTGTAGTGATGGAGCAAAGGTGGAATAAATGTTTGAGCCCAAAGACCTCTCTCAATTTTTCATGTGTAAAGATAAGGGAAGGGGGTCTGAAAAGACCCATAAAAAATTAGGTAAAACAGTGGAGATGTTACCATTGTTACATATAGGTCTCTTGGGCAAAATGCTCTCTAAGTCTTGCTATGCTTTTGACTTGGCACAGCAATAGGCAAATATTAACACAAATCCAAACTCACATCTCTCATCATTTTCACAGCTTCCCTGGTCCTCCCCAGCTTTCTTGCACACATAGCCAGCCTCCTTTTAATGTAGACTAATACATTAGTGTCCCGTCCTGGGGAGAGAGAGAGAGAAAGAGAAGGAGAGGGAAAGAAGGAGGAGGGAAACGGTTTTAGGAGGTTGAGTGTTTGCAGAAACAGATAGAACAAAAGGTCCAATTTAATATCACCAAAGAGTATACACCTTTTCCTTAGAAAGGTTGAATATCAAAGACATTTGTGAGAATATAATAAAAACAAAGATTGAGTTCTGCTATTAGTTCCAAGGATCTAAAACTGGTGTCCATCTGTTGCTAACTGGGTTAGTCAAAATGTACATTTGCACAGGTGCGAGAAGGGTTTTAGCCCCATATCTCCAGAATACTATCAGTGAATCTTGTCACTGAAATCCATTATTTTGGATAAATTCACATGCTTTCCAAAATACAGTGAACTTCCTTGTATCACACTTGATTTACTGAAGCAAAATTACACTATCCAAAGTTCCACAAATGTTTCCATTCCATTAATTACAAATGTTGCCACTTGAATGTACTATTATGACTGTGAGTGAAACCCGTAGCAGAGTTATACCTTTTTAAGTTCATCAACTTCAATGGATTCATAATGGTGTAACTCTGTTTAGGATGGCATTGCACAGGTTACTTTCTGTGCAACTTCTATAAAGCTCAGCAACTTTAGTAAAGCTGTTATCAGCCCCATGCTTTTTTCTTTCATTTTGACATTGAGTTGTGATAGCTGCGGCTCAAGTGGTTAAGATGTTGAACTGCAGGCTGGAAGGTTGGTTGTTCAGCAGTTCGAAACCCGAGTGCCGCATGGTGGAGTGAGCTCCCGTCTCTGGTTCCAGTTCCCACCAACCTAGCCGTTCAAAAGCAAGAAACTGCAAGTAGATAAATCGGTACTGCTTCGGTGGGAAGGTAACAGCGTTCCATGCGCCTTGGCGTTTAGTCATGCCAGCCACATGACCACAGAAACGTCTTCGGACAGCGCTGGCTCTTCGGCTTGGAAATGGAGATGAGCACCACAAACCTGGAGTCGGATTTGACTGGCCTTTGAGCAAGAGAAACCTTTACCTTTACCTGTGATAGGCAGATGTTTTTGGTTACACAGTTAAGCCAAATCATCCCTCTGGGATGCACTTATTGCACAGTAAATAACATGAGCTATTTGTGGTATGGTATGGAAAAAGTGTGATCCTATGAGTTGGTGCCTATATATGACCTCCGGGACTGCATAGGGATCAGTGCACAAAGGAAATTCAACAATCTTTCCCATGTTTGCCATGCCTGGTTGTGTATCTTTCACCCCAGAATATCAGTAGGAGATGTGTGAATGGATTCCCAGCAAGTTCTGAAAGTGTAATTAAAATCCACCAATTCTGACCAATGCTGCCACTTGGTGAGGTTATCTTCCCAGCCTCAGTAGTTAAACACCCAGCTGCTATTTGTCCTATGGGGAAGTATACAGGCACCATATGGATATTTTTCATCTCGCAGGTCAGTTATCAGACACAGGAAAGTCAGGAAAATGACATGGGGAAAGGGTTAACCAGGACATGGCTTTGATCCAAATCAGCCCCACCAATACCTGCTTGTTTTTAGAAAGAAAAAATGGCTCTCCTATCATACCTATATCTATCTGTAACTGTTCATGAAGGATGAAGGCTGCTAAGCTTGATGTGCACACTTTTGAAGAATAAAATTTACACAAAGTATTTGGTTTGAGACTAGAAGACAAATGGATAAGACCCACAGAGTCCTATCATCTCTATAATGCTGTTGCAAGCAGCATCTTCTACTGCGGAAGTCACAAGAGAACAGCACTACCGGTATTTCTCGGTCTGTTTGTTTGTGGTTCCAATCGCTTACTAGAGAGGTATTATTAAATACCAGTATTGGTAGTTGCTTGAGGCAATATCCTACAATAGCACGATTGTAACATTTCATTGGCTGTAGGGTTTTTTGTTTGTTTGGGAGAGGGGTTGCTTGTTTTTTGCTTACTACTGGTGGAATACTGCCCTTTAGAAAACTCCCATTCTTGTACATTGTTAGTTCTGGGTAATCCATGCTTAGTGGCCAGAGTTAAAGCCAGCACAGACTGAGGGGCCCAATCTCCAGGGGGTGGCTCCTTAAATCTTCTGGGAGTGGACCCCAGTGAAGCCATAGACTTCCTGGTCTGCTCAGGGGGCCATTCCCCCCCCCGACTGGCCTGCTGATTGGCTCTTGTCTTGGAGCCTGGGGCCTGATTCCCACATGTGAGCCACCGCCAGGGAGCCAGATACAACCCCCCTCCCCTCCCTCACTGCCAGGCCCCCTGGCCGCAAAAGCAGCCCTGCATGAATCCAGGGCTGTCGCTTCTGATATTTTTGTATTTCTGGTACAATTAAATACCAATAATTGTAGCTACTTGATGTAGTAACCCTACAATAACACAATTGTAATGTTTCATTGACTGTGTTTTTGTTTTGTTTGTTTGGGGGCTTTGTTGTTATTTTTGGTTGTTTGTTTTTGCTTACTACTGGTGGTATACTGCCTTTGGAAAACTTTCCCATACTCATAAATTAGGGCTGCCAATTCCCCCCGCTTTGGAGGCCCGATTTCTGCCCCCGCGGAATTGGGCCCTGGGGGAAACCCCACCCCCCCATGCACTTCACAGGCAAGTGACGGCATGACACCGGGCACGCTGGGGGCGGGGCCACAGCCATTTGAGGGGGAAACTCTATGTTTTCCCCTCAAATGGCTGTGCCCCCGCCCCCAGCGTGCCCGACGTCATGACGTCACTTGCCTGTGATGTGCATGCGGCGTGCGTGCGTGTGCTCCGGGAGCCACCCCAGAGTCCCCTGCCGGCGAGGTAAGTCGATTTGGCAACCCTATCATAAATTCCTAGTTCTGGTTAATCCATGCCTAGTGGCTAGAGTTAACACCAAAAGCTATGCTAACTTATTGTATCAAAAATCAAAGATTGCATGGAAAGCTTTTGTGTTGAAATGCTAAAAATAAAAATATTCAAGAAATTAATGGGCTCATACAAGAGAACTTAAGTGAAATAAAGGATCCAGTGATGCATATAATGCATCGGGTACAAGGCTATTTAAAAACCCTGATAAGAGAAGTGTCCCATGGTAGCAAGGTATAGCCTCTTTCCATCCTCAGCATCCCCTTTCAGCCTGCAATCAGCCTGTGAAAAAGGCTGGAAGCACTGTTGCATGGGTTGGGATGAGGAGGAACTAGTAGACCAATTGTTGTCTGATACGCTGAGCACTGCCTACATCTGGGCCATGCCAAAAGATGGGCCTGTAAGTGAAAGTGAGAGCCTACTCTATGGAACAATAGACACTGAACAATAAGATTTTCATGGGATTTTTGTCAGTGTTGTAGATGTACAATTGAACGTTTCTTATTATTACAATTAACTTCCTTGGAGCCTCATCATTGTCCCAATCATAGAGAAATCGAAGCAAATTTCAGATATGACATGGAGGGTCATTACACAGCATCATTTAATAAAGATGTATTATTCCTAAAATACTGAGAATCGAGCACTGTATCCTTTTAGTAATTGTGACATGCCCTGTCTTGGACTAAACAGGAAATGTACATGAAGTTAATCATTTATAAAACTACTGTATCAAGACAATATACTTGTTTCTGATTAACTTCAACTCTCTTATGTGCCCAATGAAAATGTGCAGAACACAATCCTCCTATTTTTGAGTCCCTTCTAGCAAGAACAAGATTATGCTGAAAATATTCAGAATTCATACTAATTTATCCTGAAGTCATAATTAGACTTTTCAGATAGATTAAGAAACAGATTAAAGGACTTGTAAAGAGAAAATAAATAAAGCAAGATAAGAAATTGCTTCAGTTTAAGTTCATATTAAATAATCACTTATTTTCTGACTGATCACTCTATTTAGTAAAGGACAACAGCCACACACTTCCAACATTGTTCTATGGGAGATCATTAAACAGTCTCGTCTTCACTTCTTGGTGTCTTCTTGGCAACTCAAAGAATAGTTAAAAGCAAGCAGGAACCCACAAGGCATTGCAGGAAGCACCTCACTTCCCCTCTCCCCCACTATTTCCCTTTTTTGAAAGCTCCATAGCCTCTCCCCTTTTCCTGCTTCCTTCTCTCCTTGCCAACCTGGAGATCTATTGGAGTTATAATGGATCTCTCAACTACAGAGATCAGTTCCCTTTAGGGTTGCCAGTAGGGATGGGCATGAACCACAAAAATGTGGTTTGATTCAGGTTGTGGTGAACCATGAACCCAGCCGGCTCACATACAAACCAACCTGGATTCATGAGGTTCATGTCCAAAACAGCTGAGCTGTGGGGGCAGCATGCTCCCACGACTCAGTTCTTTCAGGCTCTAAACAATTGAGTCATAGGAGCAGGCTGCCCCCACGGCTCAGCTGTTTAGATCATACCCTTAGATTATACCCTTCTGAGGTCCCTCCCCCTCCTCAAACCCCACCCTCTCCAGGCTCAACCCCCCCCCCAAATATCTAGGTATTTCCTAACCTGGAATTGGCAACCCTATCTCCTTCACACTGAACAGCCAACCTACCTGTATCTGCCCTCTGCCTTAAGCTTTCCCTCTCACACCCCCAGCAGCCTCTATCTCAAAAAACTATGGCCCAGTTGTATGCTTCCAGCCACTGGGCCAGGCGGGGCTCACTTTCCCCTGTATCCCCATCCCCACAATATTTCCTCCTTCCCTCCCCCAGGCAACCTCCAAAACCTCTTCCATTTACCTGTCTCTCTCTTTCCTTCTCAGCCATTCACCAACCATCCCTTTATTTGCCTCCCATTTTCAGCCATATTTATTATTTATTTACTTCATTTATACCCCACTTTTTTCCACAGTGGGGACCAAAGCAGCTTACATTATCCTCCTCTCCTCCTTCTTATCTGCACAATAACCCTGTGATGTAGATTAGTCTGAAAGTATGCCTGGAGCGGGGGAGAGAGCTGCCTCCCACTCAGTTCCTTTGACCGCTACCGGTAAGTCCTATCAACAAAGGTAAATGATCAGGAGATGCCAGCAGTGGGGAAGGCTGGGTGGGATTGTGGTACTGCATAGATGACCACTCGAAGATCATCAGTTACAGGTAAGCAACCTGTTTATCTTCGTCGTGGTCTCTGTGCAGTCCCACACATGGGTGATTACAAGAGCTGAACCAGTTGGAGGAGGGAACTGGCAGCTGAAAGACATAAGAAATAGGTTAGGACATAGCATTATTGTTTCAATGTACAGGTCCTACCTGTAGAAATAGAAGAATCAGGTGAAGAGAGACTTTAGCACCACTTGGCCAAAAGCAGCATCCCGTTGAGCTCGAACGTCCAATGCATAGTGGGTCACAAAGGTCAAAGTGGAGGACCACTTGGCAGCACCAGCCAGGAAAGCAGTCGAAGTCGAGACTGCTCTCGTGGAATGAGCGGTGACAGAGGTAGGTATGGGTTGATGCGCTAACTCATAGCAAAGGGCTATGGTTGAGGTCACCCACTTCGATAATCGCTGAGAAGAGATGGCCTCACCCTTGCACAGAGAGGCATATGCAATGAAAAGCCTTTGACACTTTCTAAAGGGTTGCATGCGGTGGAGATAAAAGGAGAGAGCTCTCCGGATGTCGAGGCAGTGTAAGGCTCTTTGTGGAGCGTCAGCCAGGTTCGGAAAGAAAGTGGGTAGGACAGAAACCGAGGCGGGTGAAAGGTAGAAACCACTTTAGGGAGAAAGGATGGGTCTGGTCTGAGAACAACTTTCTCCTTGTAAAAAATAGTGTCTGGAGGATATGCACGGAATGCAGCAAGTTCTCCGACCCGGCGAGCCATCGTGACAGCAATCAGAAATGCTGTTTTCGGGCTTCCGGTCTGGACTCCGCGAATGGTGGACGCATATTCGGGACGCTCCCAAAGTCGTCTCGCCCACGCGTGGCCGAGGGGGGGGATCCGCACAAGCGGAGACCCTAAGGAGCCCCAGGAAGGGGTTCCGACCCGGGGCGCATAGGGGTGGTGCCTCTTTCCTGGCCGAATGGTAGGAAATCGAGGCTCGCCCCCAGCCCCAATGGCCCTAGCTGCGGCAGTGCCCCGCATGGGGACTAGCGGAGCCGCTGGTTGTCACCAGGTGATAAAGCGGAGAAGCGATTAAAAGAAGATTTTCGGCTAAAACAGTGAGTTGCCAGTCGGAACGGGAGAAAAAGAACATGATCCACTCTTTCTCAGTAGGAAAGCAATGTGAACTGTTTGGATGAGGAATAACAACAAGCCAGTGAGGTGGATTAGGCTGGGAGTGTGTTTCCAGACCAAGTTCACCCAGCACATTTCCTTTATAGACTGGGGATTTTGAACCTAGGCCTCCCAGGCTCCCTCCCGGCTCATACTGACCACTATATATTGCTGTCTCTCTATCATTGCACTGCCTCATAGGAGCTGTAGTTATTTTTCTGGGGAAGGCTATAGTTTTGTAGATAAGCACTCCAGTTTAGTTTTGTAGACTCCACACTCCAGGCAGCATGGGGGCATCAGCAGCAAAATATTGCAAGAGGGTTAATGTTTTAAGCATGTTTGTATTCTAAGTAAAAAAATAATATATTTAATTGTGTTTGGCTGTGTCCTTTATAAAGTTTACATATCTGCTATCTGGCATTACATTTTATGACACACATGGCCTGGCCCAACAAGGTCCCATTTATATTAGATCCCACCCTCATAACAAATGAGTTTGACAACCCTGGGTTAGACTGTCAGACTAGAATCTGGGAGACCCAGCTTCGACTCCTTATTCTGCCATGGAAGTTTGCTGGGGGACTTTGGGATACCTATGAATGAATCTCCCTTGCTGTGGGGTCTCCTACTTTGGAACAGAATAAGGAGGGAAAGGTGCTCTTCTCCGGATACAGAGCACCATTTACAACAGAAAGAGAAAACATGCTAACTCTTTGATGTGTTAACACCTCTTGATTGGAGGGTCCATTTTCTGGTGGGCTAGAGCCTCTGGACCTGGCACCCATATTAGCTAAGGCCCCTGGAGTACAGATAAGGAGGGATCTGAAAAGGGTAGCTGTCTGTTCATTTTGGGTTTTTGAGTCAGCTGTTGCTTGTTCATTTGCAGGTTGTCTCTCCTGCCTGCATTTGCAATGAAGGATGGAAAGAGGGGATGATGCTAAAGATATCAACCAGGCCCAGCCCATCATAGAAAATTTTTAGGCAGCAACCTAGAGCAGCCCCTTACGAGGGGGCACCCCCTGGCCTGCCACCCCACCCCTCCCTTACCTAAACAGGGTAGTAAATCATGGGCCGCTGCCCACCTTTCCGGGAGGGCAACCCACTTGCCCAAGGGGAGCCGAAGGCACCATGGGGAGCAGCCGGCGGGGCCCAGGGCGCCTGCGCTCTACCCATGGCCCCGGGCTCTATCTGCGCAACCTCCCTCCACCTGCCAGAGTTGGCCGCACCTGGTGGACACCCCTCCCCCAGCCCTCCAGGGCCCTGCTGGTCGGCCTCCAAGCAGGGCCCCAAGCCAGGACAGGCAAGATTGCTGGACTGACACCCAGACTTAAAGAGGATGGAGGTGGTGAAGGCTGGGTCGGGCACATGCAACAGGCGCTGGCAGCTCCCCGTGGCCAAGGAGCAGCTTTCCAGAATGGAGGGCTTAGGGTTGCCAGCCTGCAGGTGGGACCTGGAGACCCTAACCCCCCCCCCCCGCATTACAGAGATCAGGTCCCCTTGAGGAAAGGCGTGTATTGGACTCGGCTGAGCTGCCTCCTCCCCAAACTCTCCCTTTGCCAGACTCCCCCCCCCTCCCCCAGTCCCCAGGAATTTTCTAACTCAGAGTTGGCAACCCTGTTTAGACTCCAGACACTGGAGGAAGCCAGGAACTCCTGGCCTTGTTAATGCTCCTGTTATTGATTCATTGGTGTTTTTATGTTTATTGATTCTATTACTGTTCTAATTGTTACTGTAGAACCAAATCAGGAGCAAAGACACTGGGATTGTGGGCTTTCGAACCCCTAAAGAGTTCTTCCTAAAATGAATTTATGTTTGAAAATTGGTGGGCGCACCGGGGGGGCACCAGAAGGTAGTCTCACCTAGTGTGCAAAAAAATACCTGGAGCCGGCCCTGGGTGCACCTAGGCAACCAACAGATATGGCATGGATTGTAAGTACCTAGTTAATAACTTTTCTTTTGCTTATTTTTCTTAGTGTACCTAGACTTGCCTTGTAGTACCTAGGGTTTGTACTTTGGAGAAATAAAGTTGTTTAATTAAGACACCCATAATTAACAAAGAAAAATAGTCTTAAATAGTAAATTTAATTATCCCACCCACCTAAAGTAAGACACCTCTGTTGCAATTGGGCTCATGTGACACCACAAGAGAGAGGGGGGCTGATTTGCCCGGGGGTGTGGCTATCAGAGTAAGGAGGGCAAGAAAAGGCTTTCTGCCCCAGTTTCCTGACTGGGCCGTAAACTGGCTGGAGAAGGTGAGGAAGAAAGTACCTTTACAATGAGGGGGCAGTTAGGCCATCCTGCCACACAGTGACAACGGCAGTCTATTATCATATTGCATTTCTCTCAGTACCGTATTTTTCGGACCATAAGACGCACCTGACCTTAAGATTTTAAAGGAGGAAAACAGGGAAAAAAATATTCTGAACCTTCGGTCCATAAGACGCACTCACTTTTCCTCCCACTTTTTTTGGAAGAAAAAGTGAGTCTTATGGTCCAAAAAATACGGTAATAGCTGGATCATAGAGATGGGTACGAACCAATAAATGAATCCTGGTTCAAGCTCAAACCGGGGCAGTTTGTGGTTCGCGAACCAGGGGTTTGGGAGAACGTGTCTTCCATGTTTTTTCATGGTGATTTGTGAGGTTCATGGAAGAGTTCGTGTGGGCTCCAAAGGCATTTAAATACCTTCAGAGCTTACTTCTGGGTCCGGCAGCCTGACCAGAAGTGAACGCCGAAGGCATTTAAATGCCATCAGAGCCCACCACTGGCCCGTGGCCAGCCTGACTGAACTCCAAGAGTGAGCTCCAAAGGCCTATAAAAGCCTTCAGGTCTCACTCTCGAAGCTCAGTCAGGCTGACCCAGAGGTGGGCTCTGAAGACATTTAAATGCTTTTGAGACTCATTTCTAGGTGGGGCTGCAACCTTCAGAGCCCACTTCCAGGTCATGCTGCAGCCAAGACCTCAACCAGAAGTGAGCTCTGAAGGCATTTAAATGCCTTCAAAGCTCAGTTCTGGGTGGGGCTGTGGCCCCACAAACCTCCCAAAGCATGAACCAGTTTGTGCAATTGAGAAGTTTGTGGTTCGTGAAAACCCCAAACCATGAATCTCCATGAACCTCCATTTTTCCAGTTCATGCCCACCCATCATGTTTCTGGCTCTCAGCTGGTACACTTGTACTCTTCTTTTGTTTTGGGCTTTATTCCCCAAGTCAATAACCATATGTATTGGATGTCTGACTTTCAATCAAGAATGTATGGTCTACAATAAAAAGATTCTGTGCCCAAAAGATTAATGATTCATCCTAAATAAATTATGCCAATTTTATATTTTTGAATTATTCTATATTGATTATTTCACAATTTATTCTGATTTTTCTAGTAACATGGAAAGAGCACAGAATTACACAGGACACAGAAGCCCTACTCTAAAGCTTCATTTAACCATCTCTCTGGTTCTGGAGATTTCGGCAGGCATTTCCCATTTCCCACATACTTTCAAGCACATCTTCACAGCTGTATGCACAAGAAACTTGCTTTTTAAAAAGAAAAACTGAGATTCTCAATTCCATGCCCAATACCACATTCTGTGGTTCTTCAATACCCCACAAATCGATGACATAAACATGGCCCTGGGTAGAAATATTATACATGTACAAATAATTATACAGTGCTCGATTGAGCACTTCCCTTTGAACAATGACTATTTTTAGTGAGATGCAAAAATCTGTCTCTTACATACACGAAGATACAGAGAAAGACTCTTACTGTGTTGTGCTTCGTACTGGGCACCATGGTGCTGCAGCTGTTGGCTACGCCTGTAACAGCCTTCACCAGCCTTCAAGGCCTGCTTA
Source organism: Gekko japonicus (assembly GCF_001447785.1). Classification (NCBI taxonomy): domain Eukaryota; kingdom Metazoa; phylum Chordata; class Lepidosauria; order Squamata; family Gekkonidae; genus Gekko; species Gekko japonicus. The sequence continues at coordinate 369,356 of NW_015169177.1, forward strand.
AACAGTTTCTCTGCTTCCACAATAGTTGTTGCTTCCTCTTCTGCCAAAAGAATATAAGCAGTGGCACACCTATCAGTGAAATAAACAACAAAAGCAGTCATCAATAGCAGAACTAGAAGATGGAAAGGCATTTGCTAGGACATACAAGTGAATGTGCAGATTTTGTTTGCCTTATTGCCACAGAATATGTGCATGGTCTGGAGGGTCTCAAAATCACACACTGAGCTCTCAGGGCAATTAGGGCTACCCCATGTTCTTCAGTGGAGGAAAACAGCTCTTTATGTGAAAAGTAGTGCATGTAAAATATTGGGATGGATCTTACCTCTGTCCTACTATTCCACTGAGCAAAGTTCAAAGTCTTTCTCTAATTTAAGTGGCTCTTCTGTTGGAGAAAGAGCCTCTTTAGTTGGATGAAATCTCTTTAGGCTGAAGGAAGGCTCCTTGGAGGGTGGCTGGATCCATCCCACTGTCCTTTCTTTGAAGTAATTGGGACAGTCTGACTATACAAAGAGCTATATGCATGGACTACATTTGAGGCTGTGGAAAACATGCAGAGCTCTGTATAAGCATAGGACTCTTGTTTCTGGTGATGGAGCTCTGTAAGCACATTTGCAGTTAGACTAGGTAGATTCTTCCCCCCCCCCCCAGGACAAGTAGGGAAAAGCAGGTTATACGTTTAATAAATGTGTGAGCCATGAAACCCACTGCACTGATGCAATGTTTCCCACCTACCACCACCACATCAGGACTAGCTGGAATTCAGGCTGTTGAATGGCCCAACAGCTGTGCAACATTTGCTTTAGCTGCAATGTGTGATCAGATCAGCTACAAAGGCCCCTGGCTAGAGTCCCATTCATTCCATGACCACTGCAAAGTGGCTGTGTGACCAAGTAGGTAGGAATATTGTCCAGGCACACTACGGTTGCCAGCCATGGCAACTGCAGGGGACGTAGGGACAATTTTAAAAATCAGTATTAGCAATTTTGTTTCTGCTTATTATTATTTATTTCCATCATTTGCATACTGCTTTCCAAAAGCTGTTCCATGCCCTTCATCTTCTATAAGGGAACAATCTGTCAGAACTCTGCTGTTAATAAGTTTAATATTAACAGATGAACAAGAGACCAATTCTCCCAGTACCTATAAATAGGCAAACTACCAGACAGTCAGCTCTCAGGGTGTACCTAAATTACTTGACAATACAATAGTGGATAATTTAGATCATGTGCTGGATTTCCAAAAGATTAGAAATATACTTACTCGTTCAACTCTAAGGCTTCATGTGCTGCAGAAATTCTGGCCTGTGGGTTTCTCTCTCTCCATGCCTTTTGCATTACTGTGGAAAAGAATTTTCTTTTTAACTGGAACAGCAATTTGGTACCTCACAGCCTAACATCCTATAGGCCAAGTGGTTCATAAAGTCCCAAAGGATAATCAGACACAATCAGTCACACAAATGAAATAAAGCGGGGGGGGGGGGAGTGAGGCTATTTCCTCTGAAGGAATTCGACCTGCAGTTGCATGATCACACAGTCCTTAGAAGTGCGTGATCAGACATAACCGTGGGTGAGTCGGAGGGGGTTGCTGTTAGTTTCTGATGCGCTTAAACAAGGAATTGATGTATCACATCGCTGCACTGAGGGCTCCCAATGGAGTTTGCAATTATGTGCATACTGTGAAGGAAAAAAAAAACAATGGCATGGAGTCGGGATGGCCTGATTAGACCATCCCGATGCCATGAGAGCTCGCTGGAGTGATCAGACACGTGGTCCCGTTGCAACCTGTTTACTACCGGATTTTCCCCGGTGTCTTTTTACTCCACTTCTGCCAATGGATGTGGGGTGCTTCCCAGATGTTCATGTCTGATTACGCCCCTTAAATCCACCTGGCATTCACGCCTATGGCGGGTCTAATTTTGCGTATGAGTGTACATTTGAACCAGTGCCTCTTGCTGCAGTGCCCATCATGTTGGAATGTCCACATTCACTCATTTATTTGATATAATTCAGCTCCCTTTACCCATCCATATATGCCTTTTCTCCAATGAACTCAGAGTGGCACTTGAGCTTTATAAACATCCAATGGAGTAAATTAGATTGCTTCCCAGGGACTTGAACCTGGGATTCCCACATCTATTCCCAGCTTTCTAGCTAGTGTACTACACTGGCTCACGTTTGGTCCCCTTCACCAGCTGTATCAGGGTGCAACCCTTTCCATATGAGTCCCTGTGAGAATGATTCAAATACTTGGGTTGCATTGATGAATGGGTCTCTCCTATGCAATCGGTCATGGAATGGCAGAAAGGAAGGTGGAATCGCACCAAGCAGAAGAGCCTCTGGGCTGCTGTAGCTGCATGTAAAGAGGTACAAACCTGAGCTGATGTAATGCAGTGGCTAGAGCAGGGGTGGCCAAACTTGCTTAACATAAGAGCCACATAGAATAAACATCAGATGTTTGAGAGCCACAAGACATGAACAAATGTTACACGTTTTTACTGGGAAATATGCAGTTTTGCTTTTTATTAACATTAAATGAGATTGCCAAAAATAATAACAAAAGCGGTAAAAGCAGATATAGATAATGATATTTATTTGTCCAATGATATTTGTTTGCTAATGATATTTAGCTTCTCCGGCTGCCCTGCCGGGAGCTACACAATATGTGTGAAAGTGCCGCATGCGGCGGCTCCCGAGCCACAGTTTGGCCACCCCTGGGCTAGAGTATGGGGTCCAAATATGGGAAACTCAGGCTCAAATCCTTGATGAGGACAGTTAATTACCTCCTAGTATACCATAATGACTGGGCAGCTGTGCATAAAGGAAGCTTTTGTTTCTACTGAATGTGGTCCATGCAGATGTTTTCTCTCCTGGCAGGGGAACAGGGTGAGCATGTGCCAAAATGTGAGGCAGCTTTAGTGTGCTGCCATGTATCTCAGGCTGTGAAGACACAGAGGTTATGCTAAGACAGCTGCCAGTGTCGTTTCTGTCTGGTTTCACCATTCAGTCGCAGGCCAAAATAGTGGAGAGATCAGCATACTTTGACTGGTAAAGATCTGCAAAGGAAACCTTACACCAGGGGGCATTACACTAAATGAAGGGTCAGGGAAAAGAGCAGAACAGCAAAAACAGCTAGAGATTGGAGAATCTGTGCATTCACCAGTCACTAAGGGGCAAGTGGTGGAGATCCTGTACTACTCTGTGAAACTGCAGATCTAGACAAAGTGAGCCAATGAGACACAAATAGAGTAAAGAGTTGAGTAATTTGTTTGCTCCTTATTTCTTAAAACAGACTTTGTATTCACAAACTCAAAAGTGTCCAAACAGTGAGATTCTTACTGGCATCTGCGGGCCTTAAATGGTCTGTATCGCATGTAAAGAATGTTTGATGATCCTGTGCTGAAAGATTCATATCGTAGTACGTCAAGGGTTCTCTTCCGGTTACCCATGTATACCTGCAGAGGGACCAAAATGAGACAATTTGGTTAAGTAAATGCACAGCATGCTTACCATATAGAATATGATAGGAATGAACATTATGTAAGCATCTCTGCAAATTCCCTCCTTATTTGACAGTCTGTCTTTACTCAATTCATTCTACCCAATATATTGATCTATTAGAAGGCCCTTTAGTTATGCTTGGTTGAAGGAAAGTAAAGGGGGGCACTGAGTTATGTCCTGCTTAGTTGCCTATAAATTAAAAACAAGATCAATTAAATATAGAAAAGGAAATCTGTTTTTCAGGGATCTTGAACACAGATTCATATGGAATATGAATAGGCAATACAGCCCTAACTAACTTTTATCCATGTTGTGCTGCCCCAGTCAGTTTTAAATATATCTTTGCTTTAAATGAGCAGCAATTGAATGTTTTCAATTGAACCTGATTCCTGGTTGGGTACAGAAGTCTCTCACATTGTTTGGAACCTTTTTGTTTTTTTACTGTAATGCTTGAGCTGGGTTGAAGAGGATTTTGTGTACAGGTGTACACACCAACAGTAATGTTCTTTGGATGAGATCCTTGGATCTACAGTCGCAATAAACAAATGCTTAGAGTACTTTCTAAAGTGGTCACTGTGTTTGAACTACAGTTCTGTGCAGCACTTACCGGTTGTATTCAGCTCCTCTAAACAGATTTAGTGGGTTTCGCCAGACTTTGCATTCTGTCACAATAGGAGACAAAAAACCCACAAAACTTCTGATCATTCATTTAATTCCAGTCTTCATTTATTTATTTGTTTGTTTGTTTGTTTGTTAGACTTTTACCCCGCCCTCCCACCGAAGCGGCTCAGGGCGGCTTACAGTAGTTAAAAACCAGTATACAATTAATAGAATATCAAGTCTAAAACAATACAATCGATAAAATATCAAAATACAAGATTAAGATGTGGCGGCCATCTGTTATAAAGTGCAAGTAGTTATGTGGAACGGTCAGTGTGGTCAGACTATTGAAATGCTTGCCGGAACAGTTATTTAGAAACATAACTGTCTTCAAATATGTCATTGTAGATGCACTTCATATAGAAAAATTAGAGGTATCAGCATTTATTCATTGTGATAGGAAGCATATGTGAGTGATGTGTTATGAACAAATTTAATTGCTGTATACTGAGTTAGACAAATGGTCTACTTAACCCAGTTTTGTCTGCTCTGATGGCAATAGCCCTCTAAGTAGTCACATATACATGGTTGTCTTTCCCCACCTCCATTGCAACTATCTCAGCAAAATATCTATTTCCTTTGTATATTAAATATGTGCCCATGTTTGTGCTTCTGTCTTTTAAAACACACAGGACAACATGTTAAAATTATAAAAATCCACCATGTTACCAAAGTCTGAGATAAAACAAAGCATAAAATTCAAAGATGAGTCCTCAGGATGACCGGGGGGGGGGGGACAGACGAACGGAGTCCCAAACAATAAAAACTGCTTTTTGCAGACCCTCCATATAGGCATTCTGCTTCCTAGAGGTCTAAAAAAAACCCCAAAATAGTTTCATGTGTAAGCTAGAGGACAGTATTCTAAAATGCTGTTTTTAAAATTGCCTCAACTTTGTAGACATGCCCTAGAAGTCCGTCCTGGCTCAAAATTCGCCATGAATACTTAGCTAAAAACAGATTGTCTTTTATGGATTTTTTTAATTACAGTGTCATGCTGTCAGTGATTTTACTCCAGAAAACCACTCACCAGATGTGATTTACTGCCCTGATTACAGTTTCAGTGTGATTGTGGGGTGAGACAGTTCACGGATTGGGTTATGGAATAGAAAACCCAGGCAATTAATTTAGTCTCCATGGGCTTGTTTATTTCTTCAGTAAAATTAGACTTGTCTAGATAATATCGTAAATCAGTTGAAGTTTCTAGCACAATCTTCTACTTTTATTCTTCCCGTGGTACTGGGGGTGGGAGGAATGGGAATAAACAGCACCAGCTGCTGATCTTGAATAAGGTAGAACCAAACAAGAACTGACAATGTGTACTGATATTGATTGGCAGAGGAAAATGCATAGTGAAATCTTAGGAAAATGAAAAAGTAGCAGGCATGGTCTCTTACCCCCCTCCTATCCCCCCAATTACAGATGTCCAGTAGGAGCATTCAAATATATTCCAAAGTCCAAGGCCATGGGAGGAGGGAAATCTGTTACAAAAAATTCAACTGAAAAAATGACCAACTGGCTTAATAAATTTATTCCTAAATCTTCTCAGACATGTTGTATTTCAACTGTGTGTTCCAAATCAGTGTTACCTCTCTTTGTTTCAACAGAAAATGGAAGCTTGAAGGTCAGGAAGAAGATATGCTCTTCATTATAGCACCTTGTTCTGGTTTAGATTGCAAGATTTGCTCTGCTTGTTTTGCTAGAGCAGAATAAGGTGTATACAGCACCTGCTTCCCTTACAATTGAAAGGAGGAGGGCATGGCTAATGTCTTCATCCCAAAGGCACCCAAAGGAGTCTGCTGGCAAAGCCTACCACTATTCCCTCCACACCCTTTCTTATGACAAACTAAAAACAGAAAAATAACTCCTCTAGTGGTTCAGATTTGGCCAAGATTTGGTCGAGTTCAGACGGGCAGTTTGCCCAAATATAGGTGCATGTGAGGAACGTTTCACAACCGGATTAAATGAGCCGTTCACACAGGCACATCTGTCCGGCGTTCCCCACCCGTACTCAACCCATCTTGTAATGCTTCGCTTCCGAGTTTAAAAGATACCTGGTGAAAGTGGTAGCAAACCCTAGAAAGCGCGATTATCCCGCATCCATCCCGCATCAACAAAGTGTGAATGTCAAAAGCCGCATTTTTCATATGCGCTCATGCGCATAAGTGCATATCTCCATATTATCAAAAAGAAAGCCGCGCCTTACAGCCATGCCTCCGGGCATGTGTGTGTGTGTGAACAGTGTGAATGCTCCCTTGCGCCTCCTCCCGGTATGCTCCCGCATCAGTTGCTTCAGTGTGAGCAGGGAAACCCGGCCTCCTCCCGGTTCAAACTGCCCGTCTCAACTCAACCTCTATCAGTGACTCCCACAATAGAAGGTCTGCCAGTTATGGTCATAGTCAATCCATAACAATTTGGGTTAGAAATATTCAAGATGCATAGTAAATGTTTACCACTCATGAGACCATGAGTGTAGTGTGGCCAGACAAAGCTGTAATATTTTTTTGAAGACCCATCTAGGAAGCAACAAGAGATAAAGTAGTCAACCACCACTTTTATAGAACAGATGATGGGGGGAATCTAGAAGGGACAGAAGGGGAGAGAGATACTGCTGGTATCACCCAATTTTGGTGCAACCATATGGGTTTCTCAAATGCTGGAAGGACGATGACAGATTCTGAACTGGAATCTGACCCTTCACTTCCTAATCATATGGCAGGGAAAGAAAAAGAAAGAGCACTCTTTTGTATTACCATTGTAATAATTTTGTCTTTTCAAACAAAGATCAATATATAATAGGCAGGGCTATTTTGGGGCAGGAACGCACAGGAACGGAGTTCCGGGTGGCTCCCAAGTTGGCCACGCCCAGCAGGAACTCATTAACATAATAGCCACACCCAACAGCAGAAACTCATTAGGATTGGCTACATTAGGGGTGTGGCCTAACATGCAAAGGAGTTCCTGCTACAAAAAAAGCCGTAGGTTTTTACAACAAACAAGGTAAACAGAATAAGAAGCAAAAGGTGGGTGTGGCTAGGACTATACTTCTGGTAACATGGAGTGTGTGGCCTAATATGCTAAAGAGCTATGCTCTCATGGATGTGGCTGGATATGCTTATGAGTTTCTGTTGTTGGGTGTGGCCTATTATGCTAATGAGTTCCTGCTGGGCTTTTTCTACAAAAAAAGCCCTGATAATAGGGATGCCAGGTCTTACTGGTCTTCCAGCGGGGGGCTCCTGGGTCCATCCCAGGATCTTCTGGCATGATGACATCACCCAGAAGTGATGTCATCACGCCAGGCGCATCACGCAGCGACGCTCTAGCATTCTGGTCAGAACTATATAGAGTTTCAGCCAAAATGCAAGAGTGTTGCCATGCAACATGCCTGGTATGATGATGTCACTTCCAGGTGATGTCATCATGCCAACGATGTCGACATGGGAGCAGGCTGTTAGGGAGTGGGGCTCCCTCCTCCAGCCAGCTGGCCAGCGGTGGATTGCAGCCCCTGAAATTGGGGGGAAACCCTACCCTGACTGGGTGTCTGGCAAACCCTAATATATAATTATTATAAAACCAAAGTAGGTATTTTAACAGTACTTGGAAATGGAAAGGACAATATTTAGGATATGCAACAACATCATGCACCTTATATTCAGGAGGCACTGAAAGGAAAGAGAAGCCTATCAGAATGGGCACCAGGACTTGGAAGGACAGAGCAGTCCACAAGAGTAGTCTTCAGTCATTCCAGACCTGGGCCAGCTTTTAAGCCCTAGGCAGCAACACAGGATCCCCTAAGCTGCAAGCATGTAACACCACAGTCATGTGACAGGAAAAGGATAAGACAGGGTTGCAGTGGGAGAGTGGGAAGCAGACCAAGAAGGCTGCAGACAGGAAACACAAATCAAGTACCAGGAGGTAGTAGGGAGGCACTCTTTCCTGGGCTTTGGTCATAAGGTATTTTCAACATAATTACCATTCTGCCTTTTTCTTTATACCTACTTTGGGAGAGGTATTCATCCTACAGGTACTAGGGAAATGTTGTTTTGCAGATGTGTATTTCACATATAACAACAACTGCTATTTCTTGCATTTTAAAAAATGCTGAAATTACAATTAATAACCTGTACAAGACAAAACAAAAACAAAACCCTTCTTACCTGAAACACTCTGCCGATTTGAATCTGAATCCCCATTGCTTGTATTTGAGTTGTTGGGAGAGTTGTCCACCCCACCCAGCAGAGGGCGTAAATGACTCACAGAGACCTGCTCAATGAAGGATGTCCCATACTTGCGGAAGTACCACCACTCAAATATCTGAAACAGAAGCAGGAGAAAATGAAACATATCCAATTTTGTTTTTCCTTCTTCCGGGGTAATTTCTACTCATTCCTCATATTTTAACATCTTTCCATTCTACATTTAAGCATATTTTCAGATATATTATTGTCACTATTTGTGCAGTTGTCTCAGTGTACATGATACTGCGGAGAGATTTATAAAAAACAGACAAGTTCCAAAGATCTTAAAATCTAAAATGGATAATGACAAAAACAACTGGGGTGAGGTGGGGTGGGGAAGATACAAGGACATGGATAGAGATGGGTAGATGAATATGTGCAAATTCAGTAACACTTATGCTACATGTTAGAAATGAAAATTTAAAAAATCCTTTTTAAAAAATCATCATTATAGTCCCTTGTTGCACAGACTAGTAAGTGAGACTGGCGTGAAAGTTTTTTATAATGGTGAAAGAGTTATCACATGATCAACTTTGACCAATTCAGGGAAGTTCAGGGGTAAAGCATTCATTTGGCATGTAGAAGATTCCAGGTTCAACCCCACCAGGACATCTCCAGTTAAAAGGGTTGGGTAGTAGGTGATGTGAAAGACTTCTGTCTGAGACCCTGGAAAGTAGCTGCCAATCAGAGTAGACAATACTGGTCTTGATGGACCAGTTGTCTGACACAGGGCGATTCTGCATTTGTTTTTCCCTACGTTGTTTTAGCAAACCCATGTTGAAACAGAAATTCCCCTGTGCATTGCATGCTGCTTTCACGTTTTTTGATCATTGGGGTTGATGGTACCTTCTGCATAGATTTGTGGCTGTTTTATAGCCGTTCAGGGGTGCCTTTGCAGTCAGTATGGAGTTCGCCTGGGGTATTTGAATGTGGCCTTGAGCTGTACCTTTTCCTCAGTTGTTGAGAAAATGTGGAGCAAATGTCAGATGCAAAACCAGCCACAGTATAAGATGGTTTCATGTTTGTTGTTAAGAGACTTTCCTGCTAGGCTGATTTCCTTGTCAATATTCTTCCACACAGGGCTATTTTTGGGCAGGAGCACACAGGAACGGAGTTCCGTCTGGCTCCCGAGTTGGCCACGCCCAGCAGGAACTCATTAGCATAATAGGCCACACCCAACAGCAGAAACTCCTTAGGATTGGCTACATTAGGGGTGTGTGGCCTAACATGCAAAGGAGTTCCTGCTACAAAAAAAGCCCTGGGTTTTGACAACAAACAAGGTAAACAGAATAAGAAGCAAAAGGTGGGTGTGGCTGGATGACCACACTTCTGGTAACATGGGGGTGCGGCCTAATATGCCAATGAGCTGTGTTGTCAGGGGTGTGGCCTAATATGCTAATGAGTTCCTGCTGGGCTTTTTCTACAAAAGCCCTGCTTCCACATATCCTAAAGATTCCTTCAAAATGTATGTAATTTATGTGTGAGCCTAATATTCTCCGTTACATCTTCACATTTATCTGCTCCTTGACTATGATACGCAACAGTGCCAACAGTAGGGCCCATTTTTATCACCAGAGTGACTGCTACCATCTGAATCCTGACCTTTGGGCCTTTGAGTCCAAACTGTGTGCTTTTGCACTGTTTCTTACACGGTCAAGCTGTATGCCAAGATTCAACAAGACTGCCTTTTGCCTGGAGTCATCTGTATCATATCTTGCCTATAACCATGAAAATCTAAATTTCTAACCCTGCTGGATGTAATGTTATCACTTATCTTTGTACTTGCACCTGGTCTGGTTGCTACTGAGGCATGTCATATTTGCCATTTACATAAATATTATTGAACAGATTCAGAAAGCACTTTCTCAGCATATATCAAGGTTTTAAGACAATACAGTCAATTAAAATGAGAATAATACAAGTATCATAATGAATGATCCAGTAGCAGTTCAAATTTAACAAAGTAATCAGAGAGTATGCTCTGTGTTAATGCAACTTAACAAAACATTGGAACTTAAGAACATAAGAACATAAGAGACGCCAATGTTGGATCAGGCAAAAGGCCCATCCAGTCCAACATTCTGTGTCACACAGTGGCCAGAAATACCAGTGCCATCAGGAGGTCCACCAGTGGGGCTAGGACATTAGAAGCCCTCCCACTGTTGACCCCCCCTAGCACCAGGAAGACAGAGCAGCACTTGCCCCAGAGTCCCTATCTATACCTTGTGGCTAATAGCCACTGATGGACCTCTGCTCCATATGCTTATCTAATTCCCTTTTGAAGCCGCCCATGCTTGTAGCCGCCGCCACTTCCTGTGGCACTGAATTCCAAGTGTTAATCACTCTTTGGGTGAAGAAGTACTTCCTTTTATCTGTTCTAACCCGATCGCTCAGAAATTTCATGGAGTGCCCACGAGTTCTTACGGCTGATGTCATCGCATCAGGATGTCATGCCTGGATGTGGCTGTTTGGGGGCGGGGTTGTAGCCGCCGCCACTTCCTGTGGCACTGAATTCCAAGTGTTAATCACTCTTTGGGTGAAGAAGTACTTCCTTTTATCTGTTCTAACCCGATCGCTCAGCAATTTCATTGAGTGCCCACGAGTTCTTGTATTGTGAGAAAGGGAGAAAAGTACCTCTTACCTGAAGCTTTCTTCTCTTCAGTGGGGCGAAGTCATCCAAACTGGTTAGGTCACGCCTCTTCTTGCTCCAGGCAGAGCTATGCAAATTTGTGTAGACTTTACTGGCTCAGAGCGAGGCTGACCCTCCAGTCTTAGTATAGCCCAGCTCCATAACAGATTTTGTATCCAACTAGATTTTTTTTTGCAGTGGGATATGGATGATTTCGCCCCACTGAAGAGAAGAAACCTTCAGATAAGCGCCAATGTTTCATTCTCCTTCAGTAGGAGAAGTAATCCAAACTGGTTATATGACCAAGCTACAACCTGGATGAGATCCTCAATTTTGTTTTTATTCTGTTCTACCACAGTGTTGCACACAATTTTACCAGATGAAGCTCACACAGATTTTAACTGGTGGAAAAGGTCGCTCTTGTTGCTGCAGATCTGTTGGTGTGGGTCATAACGTCCTTTTGAGGTCTCAGGCCTTGCACTTCATATGCTTTTCAGATACATGGCTTGACCTCTAAGGCAATCAAGGCAATGAATTTTGAGATCTTTTTACCTAGAAATTGTGACACAGACAGAAAATCCTTTCGCCTAATCTGCATCGCCCTATTTAAGCAAATGCACGGAGCCCTGCACACGTCTAATTTGTGCCAGACTCTCTCTTTGAGATGAGATGGCATAGGACAAAAGAACAGTAGTACCAATTCTTGGTGAACACAATAAGGAGACAATACCTTTGGCACAAAGGAAGGCTCTGTTCTAAGTACCACTGAGACCTTGCAAAATAGGCACAATTCCTTCTGTGAAACAGCATTAATTTCTGCCAAAATTATGTAGTACAACTCAATACAATAATGAGACCCATCAGAACCAACGGCAAGTGCATGCATCCTCACCTTCTACCCTGGGATTGTAGAAACTGGTTAGAAACTTGGTGACTTGATTGTTGTTCGATGCTGTAAAAAGATCCAAGATAGGGATCCCAAAACGAAATGTGATTTTGCCAGAAGATCTTTTAGTTTAAACTCCATTCTCCTGAATCTAAATCCTTCCTGCTCAACCAGTTGGCTTGGAGGTTTGTAAGACCTTATAGGTGTTCCAGTTTCAGACTACCAAAATTTTCCTCCACCCAATTGATGTGTGCCTTGGCCATACCACTGAAAGTGTGCACTAGCACATACTTGGTCCTCAGTAGGTTCCAGCCAGTTCATAGTATTCATTTCTCCCAATGGGCTCCATCTGCCTTGAACAGTCTGATCCTTGCAGTGTGCTCCCTGGCCCCTTCTGCTGGTGTCTGTAATTACCATCAGGTAAGGAAGTTGGAGGAAACGGACTCCCCTTGACAGATTTGGCCATGAAGACCACCTGCTTAGTGACCTCTTCAGGGGGAGCAGTATCTTGACATATTTTTGCTCTTTTTTTAGTCCTTCTGATAAGGAAGAAGAGTCTATTGTAAAAGGCCTGCCATGAAAGTGGGCCCAAGGCACCAAATCTATGGAATAGATCATCTGCCTTAGTGTACTGCTAACTGGCACATGAGATCCACCGACCTCTGCCAGATTTCTTTCACCATTTCCAACAATTTTACCTGCTTCTTCGCAGGTAAAAACACTTTGGCCATCTTCATCTGAATCCTAGCCCCTAAGTGGACTATGTCCCTGAAGGGTGTGAGATGACTTTTTTTAAACATTGATCAGGCAGACCGTGTGCCTGAAGAGATTGCATAGTGGAGTTGAGTGTCCTTGCTAACCTCATCTGCCTCCTTGGCTCTGTGGAGGATATCGTCCAGGTCATAGCTAAGCTATTAGAAGTACCAGAACCTTGGTAAACATACTCGGAGATGATGCCAGCCCAAAGAGTAAGGCCTTGTATTGGAAATGCTGGCCCTGAACATCAAGAAGGGAAGTAATATCTGGAGAGTAGGTTAATTGGAATATTCAGGTAAGCA
>NW_015169177.1:382355-422712 GCF_001447785.1 Gekko japonicus
AATACTCTGCAGAATGCAGCAAAGTGATTTCATCCAGAACTTGTGCATATTTACCATAAGTTCAACTCTTTTTTATTTAGAATCGCTCTCCAGTCCCTGGATCTTTCTGGAACTATAATAGAATGGAATAATTCCCATGGAAATGCTGTTCTAAGGTCACAGGTTCTACTGCCCCTATGTGCACTAAATGTTGAATAGACCATGACAGAAGAAAGATATCTCTGTTCTGTCTTGGGAAGTGGGAAAGCACAGAAGTGATGCGGGGGATGGATTATATCCTGTGTCCCTTCTGGATGATGGAGAGTGCCCACTGGTCAGTCATAGACTCCATCCAAATGTGGGGAGGCTGCTGGAATCTATTCCCCAACCATATAGTCAGGTGGTTGCTCTTTGTTTTGTTCCTGTCCTGTCTGTTAGGTTCCTGTCCTGTCCTGTTTGTTAGGAGGAAACTGTCACTGCTGGAATCTGGACCTATAGCTGAAGGTGCAGGAGCTCCTAAAATCCTTTTGCTCCCCCCCCCTTTTTAAGTGGATACATCTGAATTAGGTAGAGGGTCCACCTTCCACTGCTTTAGCCATAATTTCCTACTAACCACTATATTGGTGGCCTGTGCTTTGGCACAGAACTGCATGGCCTCTTGGGATGCATCTAATGCAAAACTGGCAGCCATTTTAATCTTTAGGATGGATCTTTTAAGCGTCAAGGGGTCAGTGTCTAGCTCCTGAAGGAGGTTATCAGCCCAAACCACAATGACCCTGGTGAAATTTGAGAGCACAGAGGGGGCTCTGATTGTTGTTGTTATCATCCACTGAATCCTTAAACATGTTGTCCCCATCCTTAGACAAATGTAAGACTGACACCAGAGTATTCAGCAGAGGAGCCTGAGGTCTTCCATGTTGCCTGCTGAAATGTCAAAGACCTTTTTTTTAATGCCTGTGGTAAAGTGCCGTTGTCTGGAACGGCTCATTCTGCCTTTAGCACATAATCAAAGAATTCAGGGAATGGACAAACTAGGCTGGCCAAGTCCCCCCGGGGGGAACCCCACCCCGACGTGCGCATCACCCGGAAGTGACGCGGCCACGCTGGGCATGCTGGGGGCGGGGCCACGGTCATCCGAGGGAAAATTCTAGATGCTGGACGGGAGTCCCCCGCTCCAGAGGAATTTACACTTGGCAACCCTAGGACAAACTGAGGACCCTTTGGATGATCTCTTAAAACCTCTAGTATCTAAATTGGCTGAAGTCGATGATCTAGGTTTTACTGTTGTATCCAATTGATAGTTAAGAGGGGGGGACACACCTTTTTTAAATCTCTGGAAATGTTCCAGCTGGAAAGGCCTAGAAGAATTTCCCTTCCTTATGTTGTTGAAGGCTTTCACGCCTGGCGTTCATTAGTTGTTGTAGATTTTCTGGGCTGCATGGCCATGGTCTTTATCAGAGCTTTATCAGAGTTTCCTCTTTATCAGAGCTTGTTGCCATAGATCCTATAGTTCAAGGGAGCTCTTCCACTCCCAAACCCAAGCCTGACATGGGTGGTGAGGAAGAAGGGGAACATCTCTTTTGACTAGCTCTCGAATGCTTCTGATGCTAGCTAGCATCCTGAAGGTGCTAGTGTCCTTATGGGCGAGGTCAGTCACAGCAACTGCTTGGTCAGGTACTCCTAGCCACAGAAAGACCAACATGATTCCCGGTTGCATACACATGGGATTGGGAAAGGCCCAGGCCGGACTAAAGGCCTGCATCCTCCAATCTGCAGAGGGTGGGCTGAAAAAAGGCAGGAGAACCTGCGCAGCCACCCTATTGGAATTTTCCAGACTGCCAAACCTGCTGGGAAAGGCCTCAGAGAGGCTTGAGGGAAGGGAAACTGCTCTGTCATGCTGCCACCCCTGCTTGGATCAGCCCCTTGTTCGTGTTGGAGGTCATTATCCCACTCCCCCTGTGTATCTCAGCGGAGGGGGGTGCCTCACCTTCAGCTCCAGTCCTCTCACTCTCTGTAGGTCTGGAAGCCTCTGAATCTATGGGGCGGGCCACCTGCTGCGATCTCCTCATGGCTGTTTGGATACTGTAGAGCTCTGCCAGGATTTTCCTGCACAGTTGGGGGCTGGCTGCAGAATGTTCCACGCCACTGCAGATGCATCCGTCGGTGGCCAGTGTCTGATGCCTGAAGCCTCAACCGGGAGAGGCCTGTCTCAACTATCTCTCAATTTTTTCTAAGACCGGCAATGGGGCCCTTCCTCAAAGCCTTTCCATCTTCCATACCAACAAGGTAGGAGACTCAAAGAAAGCGGTTAACCTAGGCTCAGACCCAGTAGATCTCGATCGGGTAGTTCTTGTGCAGTTGGGGACCAGCTGTAGAACGACCTGAAGCTTTGGGTCTGTCAGCACTGGCAGTGGCTTGTCCTGCTGTAGATGAATCTGCCATTGGCCAATCTCCAATGACTGGAACCTCAGGCGGGAGAGGCTAGTCTTAACGGTCCCTTTTTTCTTTTTTAAGACCGGCAATGGGGCCTTTCTTCAAGGCTTTTCCATCCTCCATATCAATTAGGCAGGAGTCTCCAAGAAAGCAGAGCGAGGCTCAAGCATCCTGCTGGAACAGCAGGGCTAGTGAAACTGGAGGGTCAGCCTCGCTCTGAGCCAATACAGTCTACACAAATTTGCATAGCCCAGCTGGAGAGAGAGGAGGCATGGCCTAGCCAGTTTGGATGACTTCGCCCCACTGAAGGAGAATGCATGTTTCATGAATTAAACAACAGGAACATTAGGGTTGCCAGGTCTGGGTAGGAAAATAACTGGAGACTTTGGGGGTGGATCCAGGAGAGGGCAGGGTTTGGGGAGAGGAGGGGCCTCAGCATGGTACAATGCCATAGAGTCCACCCTTCAAAGCAGCCATTTTCTCCAGGGGAGCTGATCTCTGTCAGCTGGAGGTCAGTTGTAAAAGCAGGAGATCTCCAGGCCCCACCTGGAGGCTGGCAACCCTAAGGAACATTCATATACATTTCAGGATTATAGTCACTTGTATTATATGTATAAGCGAAGAAATATGCTCATGTGCTCAAGAACTGGTTTCACTTATTCTAGCTTTCTGACCTTGCTCTGAAAACTGATATGTAACTGGAACACTCCAAAGTTTTGAAAAGCCACTGGTTTCACTGCAGGAATTGTTGGATTTTTTAAAAAAGGAACTGCCTTTTCAGAACAGCACAGAAACTGGCTTGCAACTGCTTTGTTCAAAAAGGAAAATTTTCAGTATGGCTAATTATGTACCATGGGATCATGTCAGTTCAAGGAATACCCAAGGTACCTTAATTAAGTAATGAACTCCCATTGCTCGAAAACAACAAGGCAAGGAAGGTCTCTGAACAGGTTCAGCAAACACAGTTATTTTTCAGATATCTCTGTCACTAGCCTGAAGAAAACCTGCAACTGTAGTGAAAATATTTTAGTTTGTATGTTCTGTGGCCATACACTGGAACACAGATGGCTATTTTTCTGCTAGTCCCTTTCTTTGGGTCTTTAGCTAACCTGATATATCACTCTTTGATGAATTACAAAATACAGGACACAAACCAACCAGTGGGGGGGGGGCATGAGTTACATCACACCTCTCTAGGAATTGCCAGAAAGTCTGTGGTAAAACCATAGAGTTTCCAGTGATTCCTAGACAGGAGTGACCTTACTTCTAGGTTTTCCCCAGAACTGACATCATGCTGTCAACTCAACAGCCATTTTTTAAAAATTTTAAGCGGGGTTTGCAACAAGCAGGGATTTTATTTGTTTTATTTATATTTATTGATATACTTTCTATATCTTTCTTCTGAGACCCAAGGTGTATTACAAAATTAAGAAACAATGCAATAAAAACAGCATAAGACATACTGTAAACAGACCAAAAATGAATTAAAAATCAGTAAAAACAGGCTAATACATACAACTAGTTTCAGAGCTTGCAACAAACACAGATGCCAACTTTGCTGTTATATATACCCAGACAACACAATCAGTAGACCAAACAACATCAACTATACAATCTCAGGCTTATTCACCTGCTCATCTTCTAACATTGTGTATGCCATTGAATGCCAACAATGCCCTTCAGTTCTCTACAACAATGCCATTCAGTTCTCTGCATAGGACAAACAGGTCAAACCCTATGCCAAAGGATAAATGGACACAAATCTGACATCAAGAATCACAAAACTGAGAAACCTGTAGGAGAATATTTCAACCTCCCGGGATACTCAATGGGGGACCTCAAAGTAGCAGTTTTATTACAAAGGAATTTCAGAAACAGACTGGGACGGGAGATTGCTGAATTATTGGGTTGAACCGGTGCCATCATTGTTGGGTTGAACCGGTGCCATATTGGTGTCGTCTGAAGGCATAAGGGCCGACACTTTCGGTGAGGAGTGTAGCGGGAAAAAGTCTGCTACAGATCTGGAGGTTTTTGTAGTGTCTGCTGCTGATACTCTCGTCGATTTTTGGGAGCCTTTTTTGACCATTTAGCCGTGGGTTTTCGATTTTAAGTTGATTTTCAGTGGAAGGGGTCGGGAGCTCTTTTCCTATGTGCCCGCCATACATCGCAAGCTCCGCCCTCCCCCGTAAAGGAATGTTTTAATGAGAAGTAGTACAGGACATAAAGTCATCTTCATCTCAGACTCTAGTTGCATTCAGACATCATACTTACCAATGGTTAAGGGAAAACGTGCATAGATCAGTTTGTTGCCTGGCTTGTTTACTCAACTCATTCCATCACCCTCACTTCTTTTATGGATAACTGTGGTTAAAAACTATGGTTACCTATGATGTACAAATGTGGGTACATGAGCTAGTCAGAATTAATTTTCACTGCCAACTAGTGGAAGAAGAGAGTTACTCTGGTTAACTCATGTGCCTGTGTTCATATGTCATAGGTAACTGGAGTTAGTCTTTAACTATGACCCTCTGCACAAGAAAAGAGGTAGAGGAGTCTGGCAACAAGATGAGCTCATGCATATTTATGCATATTTTTCTTTAACTGCAATTAAACGTTATGTCTGAATGCATTTTAGAGTTTACAGGATGCACACAAGAGTTGGTATAGAGTGTTTCATATCTATATCCAAATTTAGGGTTGATTGTTATTAATAGTTGCATGTTTGGGTGGAAAGCGTACAGAATGCTAAAGTTGTATTTTACTACATGTATTGGTCACTTGTAATTTGCTGTTGTCATTTTTGTGTTCTATTCTGACCATGTTTATACTTGAGAAAACAATATAAATAAAGATGTTTAAAATAAAAAAAAAGTCTGAATGCATCCTATCACAACAAAATTTATGAGTATGAAAATATAAAAATAAGATCTAATGCGAGGCTTGATTAATCCCACATGCCAGGTTACCATGACACTTAGTATTTTCAGCAATGATTTTATTGTAGAATCTCTTGGCAGTTCTCAGTGGATGCGCAAGTGGTTGGATCAGATGAGTTTTTCCATTGGTGCAAAAGGGAAGGAAGGGAAAAGTCCCCTTCAACCACCAAAGAGGCTGTGTTTGGAAACATGGGACCTGCATGGGAAAAGAGTCACATGGAATAGGGGTGGGGGCAGTAATAAGGAACTGGCTAGATCTAACCTTAAGCTTATTTATTTATGATTTCACATCAGAATGTTCAGCTGAAGGACACAAAAATAATTGTGCATGCAGTTCTTGTCACTCTTTGTTTATATGCCATTCAATGGTGGTAAATCATTTCTTTCCATACTGGCTCCAATATTCAGTTAAATAGAGCTTCTTGGAAAAATAATGGAATTAGGAGAAACTGGTGAGGTTTGTTTAGTTTCTTTGTCGCAATAACAAGTAATGTTACCCTTATACCACAACACTTTAATCATAGTTTTAATAAAATTAGGAGAAACTGGGCAATAATTAGAAAATTTGAAATTAGAAAAACATGAAACCCTGAAGGCTGAAAAATTACTCTAGCGCCTGAATTTCTGGGTTGACTGCTAGCCAAAGAAAAATGGCCAAGGCTTGAGCTGATGATCTATTCAAGGATTTAAAACTTTTAAACTAACTTCTAAGACATTATTTAAAAAAGGGGTTAAACCAAGAAAATGATCTACAAGGAAAAAGGAAACAATGACATTTTTTGCAAGAATACTAAAAAATGCTAATCCATTACTCAAACATTTTGTAGCAGAGAGAACTTCCTAGGAATCAGCTTTACTGTTTGGTAATTAATTGGTTTTCCAACTCATATCACTGTAACTAAGGCATAATTTTACAATATGCCCAGCTGGAGGAGTCCAGTCAATACCAGTGAAGTAAAATACAATTATGCCAAATATTATAGTCTTTAGAAATGACAGGGGAAAGTACATACGTGGAAAATAAATACGCTGCTTTTTTAAAATTTAGCTTGCTCTGGTTTGCAGCATATCAGGTTTACACTGCTGCTGTGTTCTCCCTGTGACCAGTTAGGTGACCTTTTTTTTCCCCTTTAGGAAGAAACTGTAATCGAACTTTAAGCATTAGCTGGACAAAACTAAGTACATCTACATCTCATAGACCTCTGTGTGAGAATTAAGCATACGCTTAACTCTTTCTCAGTGAAATCAGTGGAACTTTAAAGGATTCAACTGTCTGGACCATCAGAAATGTAAGTTTTGTTGTTCTAAGGTATTAATAGAAAATAAAAAGCTTTTCACAGGAGATCTGATACCTTGGTGACTACACTGTGTGGTGCATTTTCTCACAGCAAATTACAAGGAATGCACTCGGCTTAAAATCAAAACATAGCTGCATAATAGATTTCTTCTCATCATGAAAATATCAGCTGATCAAAATAACTCAAAATAGACTAGACAACAGCAGATAGTAATTATTCTGATGCTCTAAAGGCAAAAATAAAATAAAATATTCTAATGCTAAAATATATTCTCATGCAAAATGTGGAAAATTATATTATGCTAATCAGATCTTTCCATAATTCCCCTTTTTAGTAATGTATAGAGTGCATTCATTTGGGACAGAATGTTTAACAAAGCTCCAAGCAACTGAATAGTAGCCATGGCAAGATTATCTTCTTCACTGATTAAATCAGCAGCTTTCAGTGGGAGATGAGAAAAACATGCTTGGTCAAGAAACAGTATAAACGTGAAAGACTCTAATCATGGTCAATTGTTATGTCCTTTGAATATTAACACTAAGGCAAAGTTGCTGAATCCATGGAAAAACCCCAGTTCATACACAGAAACAGAATTTAAAATTATGCATTGATTTTCGGTTTTGCTACATAAAACAGCTCAACCATTTGAACTGATTCATACAAGAACATGTGATATGTATTTTTGGATTTATGATGCAAATTACTGATGCCAACCCTCCCATAAACATACTAAGTATGCCAAGAATTCTGAAGGGGGCTGCTTTTCTAACAGAAATGCTTTTAAATATACACAGTCACTGAGGAAGGGGTGAGGATGAAGATTATCAAAGATCAGTATTTTGTAATGTTGAATCTTATTTTCCAAACTATGATATGAACCAAATTTGTGAAAATTAAATATTACAATTTGTACTCACCAAAATAAGGCCTGAGATTAACGAGGAAGTGCCTGTTAGGGCCACGTAGAACTTGGGGGTTAATGTGTTCAAAAACATACTCACTGAAAGAGACAAGGAGGAAAAACAAGTCATACATACTATTTTCTGCTCTTTAGTTATCTGCAAATCCACATGAGCTTGTTTTTACTTTAAAATTATCGCCCTTCTCCTTTGCAGTACAGGAGGGAAAGCAGCAGCTTTGTTCAGCAGTAAGCAGCACCTCCCTTTTCTGAATCACAAAATCCTCTTACAAAAATCTGACCAATAGGTCAAGCTTATCACGGACAAATGGATGGCAATTCGGGAATGGCAACCAGGAAGCCATAAAGTGAATCCAGCCTGAGGAAGGCCAGCAGCTGTCCTAATGGAAGCCAGTCCAAACCAATGAATTTGCTAAGAGGAACTTTGGAGGTTTCACAGTGCTGTTTGGCATGAAAGACTCCCACACCTTACAGAGGAAATGGTCTGTTGCCACAATGTGCTGATCTAGATTGGACCCAGGGGTCATTTCGTAGAAAAAGAGCTAGGGGGACTCATTAGCATAACTCATTAGCATATGCCACACCCCCTGACAACCCTGGAAGTGTGTCCTCCCCACAGCCGGCGGCGACCTCCAGCGGGCACCAGCAGGGAGCTCCAGGCCCCGCCCTCCCGCACCTCACCCGGGGGGATGGCGTCCCCCCGCGTCCCCCCCCAAATGACCCGATTGAACCACTATCCCATGCAGTTGCTGCATACCCAGACCTTTAAGTATTACATGTTAAAATTCTCTGTCAAACAATTCTATGTTGCATAGTTGATAAAACCATGTAACCATGTAAATATGCTGAGTTGGATCCTGTGAACAAGCTCAAGAAATAGATTATTCCTCTTTCTGCCTTCTTCCCTGCAGGTCCCCAAGCAAGCAGACAGACAGACAGACAGATACACACACACACAAAAGCCGCACTTCAGGGTCGGAGGACACTCAGGAACAGAGTGGGATGCAGCGCAGAAGGGATGCAGATTGAGGGGAAATTGGCAGAATACCCCACTTTGTGCAAGCTCATCTGTGAACAGAGCCAAGAGCCCATGCAAGAGGTTGAGGGATGATTTCTACCTATTCCCCATTCTTTGGCAGCCCTCAGCTTCTCCTAAGCATCCCTTAACTCTCATGAGAAGCTATTTGAGGATTTCAGGAAGTTGCATGGGGAAGTGGAAGAGATCTATTCCTGTCGGGCGGCAGGACCCCACCCAACCTTACCAGCTACAGTAATACAATCAGGGAAGATGAGCAGGGTAGGGAGTTGCAGGTAGGCTGCAGGGATGGCTTCTGAGGAAAGAAGAACCTAGCAAGCCTCTGGTGGGGGCAGGGCTGTAAGGGGCAGGTGGGGCTGGACAAGTGCAGACAGGTGGTGGGGAATGACATCTGGCATAATGTAAGATGGATGGGGGTGGGAGGAACCTGCCCAGGGCATTGAGGGCTTTGTACTGTATTCTTGGTGCTTGGGGGGGGGGCAGCAGTAGGAGCGCTTCTAGTGTCCTGGCCCCACTGATGGACCTCCTGATGGCACATGGTATTCTTGGCCACTGTGTGACAGAGTGTTGGACTGGATGGGCATTTGGCCTGATCCAACATTGGCTTCTCTTATGCTCTTATATTATGTTTTCCAATCCCCAGTACTTCCTGGTCACATGGGTGGAGTGGAAATGGACAAGAGGGCATGACATCCCACAGGTTATTTAAAGATGGCCTAGAAACAGGCCAAGGATGCTGTAGCCAATCCCATCCAAGGCTCTGAGGAGCAGAGGTCAGTGAAGAGGAGGAAGATCCTGGTGTTGCAATCCCCCTCCCCTCTTCTCACTGAGGCCTGGTGGGCTGTCTGGTGGTAAAAGCAGTCATGATGGAGGGGTGAGTGGTGGGCCAGGATCAGGAGAAGCCCCACAGTTCCATTCGTTTGTTCTGTTCAGTGTTCACAGACTCCATTCAATTGATGCTAATCTCTAGAAGATGTTTCTAGGACACAGAAAAAAATACATTTTCTGGAATGGAGATTTAGATGGGATTCTGTTGGGGATGGAATCTGATACAGGTTATTTTTAGATGAACATTGCTGGTACCCCATGGAGGAACTCCTTGTACTGTTTCTGGATCTTACAACCAGAGCTCATTCTCTTGTTGCATGGACTCCTGGTCAAGAGACTCCCAACAACACTCTCTTTGGCAGTAATTTGTTTATTGAGATATCAGCATGATCCAGGTTAGACCAGAACCATGTCAGAACTGAGGTTCAGGTGGGAAAATCTAAAGATATAGACAGTTCAAACTAAGGCCCCTCTAACCTAACCAATCACATGTCTCAGCCATCCCGCCTAGGTCTTGCGTTCACTACCCCCCCCCCCCCCCCGGGAATATACAATCTTGTTATCTATAATAGCAAGCTGGCACAGCTTCGTTCCCAAGGACGTTCCTCTAGGAGGAAGGTATCTTAAGGAAGAGTTACGAAGCCTAGGATAGGGCGATTCACACACACAGCCATTCACCTCCCCCCTGGAGGAATTTCCCTCCCCCCTGTAACCATGGCAAACTAAGCAGAGTTTGACAGGCATGTGTCCAGCTTCCTTCCCAGGATACAAGAAAAGTACCACTCATCAAGCACCAGTTGTTGTAAATGCAGTAACAGAACAGTCTAGGCTCCACAGGAATTCAAACCCTTGCTAAATGAGCCCATGCCAAGCAGCTGCTATTATGCTACATCTCAGAACTGCTATGGCAAGTTTCTTTCAAGACCTATTAGGCTCAGCAGATGAGGCAGCACTACATACAGCAACAAAGGACATAAGTACAGCTTGCCATAAACCATTGGGCGGGACTATAAAAAATGAGCTGGATGATCTCAGCATATATAGCAGTTCCAATGAACATTTGGTATGAGTCCATTGCTACCTCAAGACCCAAGGAACAAACTACACTGTAATTTTGACATCTCTTTAAGATTTAACATGTACTTAGTTTAAAATGCCAGCATTAAACTGTACCTCCAATACTGGATTTGGCTTTGTAAAACAGAATGCAATGGCTTTTTAAAATACACACTTGTGACCTCTGAGTAAGCGGTGCGGTGCTGCGGGCTACTCTCAGGACTCTCCCAAGTTTCCCTGACCTCTCCTGCTTTTTTTTAAAGCCCCCCCCCCGGTCTTGGCGACCGATTAGGGCTTCACCCAACCTCTCGAAGGGAGGCTGGGTTGCAGGAGACTCATTTGGCAACCTCGCAAACAGCGGTTTAGCGGGGCGAGACCATTTTGCCTCAATGCAGGAGCTGGAGAAGGTGCAAACCATGGCTGCCATGTTTTTGCTACAGCTGTGACAACCCGTTTTAGAGACTATGGGATTTACAATACAACGAAGATGTGAGTAGCCATACGCTACAAGAATAAAACAATGAAGACCTTTATTGAAGCACCCCCCTTCTATATTGTGAAACAAATGGAAATAAGCGGCTGGGAAGAAAACGCATGCAGAGGCTTTTTGAATGATATGGCGGGGGTAAGAAAATGATTCTAAATGTTGGAATTACTAACTTCAGTAGAACATTTGTATTATGGTATCATATGTAGATAGTTGAATTGTACTGACTATTGTGACGAAAATTAGGAGTGTAATAGAGTAGGAAAATGGCGTTGGCAGAGAATATTGCGGAAGAGGAGAATTTGGAAAACATGGAAATCGGGAATCTCACTTGGGAGCAATTCCAAACACTTATGATAGAGGAAATAGAAATTGCGGTTGCAACGGCCTGTAAAAATCTTTTAGAGAAACCTCAAAGTTTGGTTGACCAGGAAAATGAGAAAGAAACAATGCAGGAGCAGCAAAGGGAAGTGTTGCAGGAAACGCTACACTTATTAATGGATTATGAGAAGAGTGATGCCAACCAAATTTGTAGTCGAAAAGAGCCAACAAATTATCTGCTAGAGTCGGAAATGGCAAAAGATGACTTTCAAAATCTCTCACTCAGAAAAATACCTAAAATGACTAAAAAGAAAACAAAGAGGTGTCTAAAGAGAGCTCGTAAAAGTAACAAAAGCTTGAGGATTAATTTCATGAAACCCAGAATGGAAAAGCTGGAAACAAAACTCTGTGAATATAAAGACATAAGGCACTTAGATATGATTTTGGAAAAAAGATGTTACAGGAAAACAAAAAAGATAATAAGAAATATGATTCCATCCTGCTTTTTATATGTAATGGTAGAAAGGAGGCTTATTATACTGCAATCTTCGTAATGGAATGATGATAAGCTATATATGATTGGATATTGGGTACTTCCTCTTTCTCTTTTTTGTTGTTGTTGATGCCTTAAAGAATATTTGTTTTCTTTTTTTCTCTTCACATGTGTATAATGAAGGATTTAAAGCTTACTATATTACCATATTTGTAATGTTACCTCCCCTTTTTTATCTATTTAAAGTTATATTTTGATCTTCTTATTCTCTTTAGTTTTGTGGATAATGGTAAACATGATTAAAGACATTTGTTAGGGGGATAGAAATGATAGTTGTAGTTATAAATTATAGTATTAATAAAATTAACCTAAAGGACAACATAATAGGGTGAAATATGATCTCTGTGTTAGAGTAAGATTTTTATTTTATATTTTATATATGAAAGGAAGGAAATGAAGCTGAATACATAATAAAATTGGAGGTTACATATATTACTTCCCTACAGGTTATAATATAAAGAATATTTTGGATTAGAGCAAACTCATTATTTTATTTAGGAAAAGAAGGAAATGAAGTTTACTATATTGCAAGACTGGACACTACATACTATCCATAATTTGGAAATTTTCTCTTCATGTTGCTTTAGAGCTTCATATAGATAATGTAAGAAAAGAGGATCACTATATTATCACAGAAGGATGGGAAGATATATAGTTTTTAAAATTTGGAAATTTATATGATTGGGAAACATTGTAATAAGAGGATAGTAAAATAATAGAGAAATAAACCAGAGGGAACGTTTTTGGTGCATTGTAAATTTACAAAGCTTGTAAATGTTATGTAATTCTGCCAATTAAGATATTCAGTTGTAAAAATATTTAAAAGGGCTTGTAATATGCCTTAGCTGTGATAATAACAAACGTGTTTTGTTGTATTTGATTATTATGATATGATCATATTTTTGTTTTGTCTCACACTTTTATGTTTGAAAACCCAATAAATATATTATTTAAAAAATAAAATACACACTTGTAGCATTATAAAATTGCGTTTCTGGATACCATGATCCTATGAAGGGGGGGGGGAACCCCTCAAACACAAAGGGGCCTGGTCAGTACTTGCCACATGGCATATATGCTACATGCAGCTAATCTCAGTCCCTACACACCATCTGTTTCTAAACAGTCCTCTCTCTTTTCTGTCAACCAATTTCTGCTAGCTATTTGCAGAGTCTGAGAAATGTATTCAGTTTGAACAAAAGAGTGAAGCAAGTAAATATTTCTGTCTGATTTACACACATCATCATCATCATCATAATCATCATCATAATCATAATCATCATCGCACTTGATCACAGAACAGACTGTTTAGTAGGGCTTCCCTTACAAGCATCCCGTTTACAAGGCTCCATTGCAAAGTTCGTGAGGCTAAGCTTTATTAAGAGAGAAGCCACCAATTATAACTCATGATCTGGCATCATTTAACATGATTAATGGCTAAGCACCTGGTCAGCTTGCTCCCCCTAATTCGATAGAAGATTTCTGCCTTCTGTATTAGTAAAATCAGATTTTGAAGGGCTAGCTGTGCCAATCTGTTGGAGAAAAAAACAAAAAAGACTCTTGTTGCACTTAAAAAAGCCCCAGATTTTAGTGGCATGAATTTTATTGACTACAGCTTAAGCCACAATTAAACTTGTCCATCTTTTAAAGTGCCTCTTGATTCCTTGTTTGTTTTTGTGAAATCTGACTAACAGCAGCTCCAAGTAGAGGGCTCATTATGACCTGTCATCAGTACAAAAGCATACCTTTGCCAGAGTGTCAGGATCAAAGACTACCTTTTCTGTGTATGCAATAGCCCAGGCTGAGAATTCTTATTGGCATCTCACATGGAAATTATTTCAGTACAACCTCCCCCCACCTTTAAAATGTACCAGTACGATAAAGATGGGGGGGGATCACTTGTTGATCATGAAGTCCCATCTTCCCTCCCTTTATCCTGATAAGCACCACTTCCTCTCACCTATGGCTCTGTACCCTCTATAGACAGCTATGAAACCTGAATTCCAGCCTAAGCTCAAACACTTAAGAGTCAGAAAGAAGACGTTGAAATATCCATGACCAGATCTCCAAGCATGGTTCTCCTTCATAAATAGTAGCCAGGGGAGGAACTAATTAGGAGTGATATTAGAGCAAGGGTGGAAGTGAACTCTGTCCTCCATACTGCTTGCAACACCTCAGACAGGTGCCCACTTGATATATACCCTGTTGTGGAAAACGAACTGGTACTATACAGGCATCTTGTACGTCTTCCCCAGTAGGGAAAATAGCTATTTTGGAGGGCTTTAATTAAAACCAGGGCCTTGTATAGCATCAATTTTGAGAGGGCAAGTGCACTGGAGATCCAGTCATGCATCTCCCAACATCTTGTCTGGTCTCACCCTGAAGGAACTTTCAAAAGCTTGATCCTGGGCACTTCTCTACAGATTGGAACCAATCATCTTCTCTGCTGATGAAAAGGGAAGGTAGGTTCCCCTTTAACAACCCCCCAAAGACTATGCTGGGAATCATGGGATCGACATTTACAAAAATATGTGGATGACAGCTGTAATAAGGAGGAAAATTTGGGCAAGATTCAGTGAAAAAGCTGGTTGAATCCAACTCTGTATTAAAAATAATCAAGCTGAAAGTGGGAGATGCTTAAACACTAGTCTCTCCCACCCCACTCGCTGCTTTTCTCCTGATACCGCGAAGCAAAACTACCAGGGCATTTTAGCTGCCACCCACGGGGGGTAAGAATGAGTAAGAATACTGCCAGATTTGAGTCTTTGGGGTGAGTTTTAAAGCTAAGAGACTTTCAACTGTCAACATCCCCAGCCAGCAGCAGGCCATTTAAAAATGGCACCGATACCCCACTGGGTTGAGCTGCGAGATATGGTCATTACTAAAAATGAATTACTATCAGCACTGACCACGATGAAGTCTGAAATCTTGGACACCATAACAGGCTTGCTCAAGCTGATAGGAGAGCAACTAGGGGAGATCACGAGATCACTCTCAGAGGTAAAAAAACAAAAACCCAGCAGATTGTGCAATGGAATTAGCCCTGACACTTCAAACTGAAAACAGAAAGCACCAACGAACACAAGAAAAACATGAAGAAAAACTTATGTTGCTAGAAATGGCATTAAAAGAGAAAAATCTGACATTTAGAGGGATACCACAATCCATAGAAGAAGCAAGGAATCTGGTACCGTTCATGTCCTCATGGCTAGCCTCAGAACTCAGACTGGAAACTGGGGAAGCACCATGATCATGAGAGCTTCTTGGAAAGGACTGACTAATACTGCATGATTTAAAGAACCCAGGGACGTAGTGGTAACATTTCAAGACCTTGACTACAAACAAAAACTACTAAAACTAGCAAGAGAGAAAGGTTCACTAAATTGTTAGGGCAACAAGGTTATTGTGTTATAAGACTTGTCTTCTGAGGTGTTGCAACCAAGAAAGGATCTGAAAGCCACCAGTGAGAAATGATAGCACACAACATCAATAGATTAGACAAGAGCTCCAGTTGGCCATAGAATGATAATGCTGGACACCAGGGCTCTAGTCGGGGGGGAGCTCTCAGGTACGGAGCTCCGGAAGAGAACCTCTAGGGGGCGGGGCGGTCACGTGGTGAAGCCCCGCCCCCTTCTTTACCCCGCCCTCTGCTTCGATCCTCATTCCGTTTGGGAATGAGGATGAAGCAGGAGGGTAAGTAGCCGGGCCTTCTGACACACTTCCGGTGATGTCAGGGGGTGTGGCCTTCTGTCACTTCTGGTGATGTCAGAGGGCGTGGCATATGCAAATAAGTTATGCTAATGAGTTATGCTAATGAGCTCCAGCAGCTCTTTTTCTACAACAAGACCCCTGCTGGACACTATCAAATTCCTCTCCTGGAATGCAAGGGGCCTGAACAATAAAATAAAACACAAAAGAATATTTTCCAGTCTCTACAAAGAATGCCCTGGTATACTGTTCCTGCAGGAGACAGATCTGAGAGACTCATCAATTCTGATTATTAAATCTTGTAGATACCCACAGCAATTTCAAGCCACAGGTTCATCCAAAGCCAGGGGTGTTGCAATCCTCCTTTCAAAATCAACTTGCTTTAGTCTCAAAGATACACTACAGGACATCCAAGGTAGTTATCTATTTATAAAGGGGCATCCATATGGTAACCCTAGGAACACTCTACGCCCCAAACAATAATCAGCTCAAATTCTTAGAGGAGGTCTTACATAAACTAAATCTATTTCAAGAAGGTTATGTAATTCTGGGAGGAGACCCTAACCATATAATAGACCACAATCTTGAAAGATCTCACCCCAAACTGATAAAAAATAAGCCCAAAAGCAGACGCTTGGAATTAGCTCAAATATTATCAAACTTTCATCTTGTGGATGTCACCCTCTGAAAAAGGACTATACCTACTATTCTGCTAGGCACCAGATTTACACTAGGATAGACTATATACTGGTCTCCCCTTCATTGTTGAACAGGATTTACTCAGCAAACATAGGCATACAGATGTGGTCTGATCACTCCCGTGTTGACTGTATCCTGTTCAAAGATGAAAACATTGATAAAAAATGGAGTGGTCTTTAAACGTATCTTTATTATGTAACACAAAACTGACAAAGGATCTAGAGGAAGATATAAAAAATTACTTTAAGGACAATAACACAAAGATTCTTCCCCAGAAATGATCTGGGATGCATTAAAACCGGTGCTGAGGGGTATATTCATCTCTAAAGCGTCATATCTGAAAAAACAAAGGAATAAAATCAAATTAGAATTAATGGATAGGATTAGGGCACTGGGAAAAATCCATAAGGAAAGGGATGGTAAAAAATATAGCAAAAACTATTAGCGGACTGCAGACTATTGGAATCCCTAGAAACATCCCAAATCCAAATAAATCTATATCGGAAACAAAAATACCGGCAAAATAATCCAAAATCTCTACGGCTATTAGCCTGGCATGTAAGGACAAATCTCTAGCTAAAAATAACTCGCTCCTATAAGGAGGGTAAACTACAAACTAGCACTGGAAAAAATATCAAAAGCCTTCCTGGATTACTTTACTACTCTTTTTAGATCAGAGGGATGTCCCCTACCTGCAATGGAAGACTTTTTTAGGCTACACCCTTTCACCACAAAGCTGTCGACAGAACACAAACTTTTCCTTGATAAACCTTTTACAACTATGGAAATAACTGACTGTACAGGATCAACCCACTCAACCCAGTCCACGGTTGAGAGAGAATCCTGTATTTTAGCAGTACATTAAACAACAGCCCACGAGATGGTCTAAACCCTCTCTGGTTTCAGAACAATATGCCACCAGAACCTCTACATTAGTTCCCCCCCCCAACCTGAGATTAGAGGTTCAAACTCTCAGTTGGTATCTGGAACTTAACACATTAGCAACTCTAGCTCAGAGATGCACACTTTACGCTTAATGGTAGCTTGTGGTCAGCTTAGGCACAGGAGTTTAGACTTGGAACTCAGGTACAACATCAGAGACCATTTAGAAACAAGAATAATTTTTTATTCAGTACAGAGCTTAACACAGACTACCAGAGTTTACCAAAATCACAAACCTAAGGTGATTTGCCTTAACTACACAGTAAAAGATACATATTTACCAAGTTCAGAAATATCCAACCGTCCAAGGGATTTTGAAGGCAAAATCCATCTTTGCTCGACCATGTGGTCCAATTCACAAAGCCAGTCCTTTGTCCCTCAAGGGCTGCATTTCAGGTGCAATAAAACAAGTAGAGACAGCAGGAGCAGAGAGCAAGCACACAGCAGCTCTCTCATTGGGATCAAACAATTATAGTCCAATTCCAGTCATGATCAGCCGTGGCCATTCGGCCAATCACGAGTGGACATAGGTGTGTCCAATTGTTGGTTGTCATAGCTGCAACACAGGAATGGCTAGAAGTTTGGAGACACCTCCTGCAGTCAGGTGACCCAGCTTCTAGCTACTTCATTTAGTACATGACTTGTTGCATGTGAGGCCAGAAAGTGTAGCCATGAGGTCTGGCGTTTGGCATGGAAGTGTGAAAGAATGTGGGTTTATGGCATGGCTATTTAGGCCATATGGCCCACTGTTTGGCTTATAACAGGAAATAAGGCACAGCCTGTTATCAAAAGACAGAACAGGAGAAGGCAGGAGGCTTTTCAAAATCAATATTTCTATACACTGACACAATTAAATCACTAAAAAACAACAAAACCCCTGGCCCCGACATAATGTCATCATGTTGGCAATGTCGTGCAGTGACACTCTGGTTTAAGGGCAAAACTCAATGGTTTTAGGCCAAATTTACCATAGAGTTTTGCCCTCAAACCAGAGCATCCTGTGAGATGCCCTCAAAGTGATGACATCACTTACAGCTGATGTCATCGCATCAGGATGTCATGCCTGGACGTGGCTGTTTGGGGGCGGGGTTTCCTCATCAAAAGAAGCCCTGAAAAGTGGGGGAACCCCACTGGTACCTGGGGACTGGCTACCCTAGTCTGTGGGCAAGAAAGGTTTACCTCCCAATGACTGTGAGAAATGAGTATCATTGTCCAGCATAGGTTTTAGTTCGTTAATGATGCAACCGGTTTGAGCTGATATATATGACCACCAGTAGTGTTCTACTGTTGGGACATTTGGGTCTATCTTGTAGCAGGTTATCCCTTGTTATCATAATAGCTTTTTTGTTTTCTTACTTACTGTTGTAATTCCAAGAATGCCTGTTGTACATCCTCCAGGTGAGAGTCTCTGAGGGATCGGCAACAGATGTGGCTATAGATTGTTTTGTAGATTGTTTGGTGTGTTAAAGTAAATCTTTCCAGTTCTTTTTTTGTTTTTGTTTTTATTTTGAACAAGGAAAATCCCTGCTGTGGTGTCAGAAATTTTCACAGCCACACTCTCCTAACCAAGTTTGTTTCAAGGGTGAAGCAAGTCAGCAAAACAGTTCAAAGCTAACTGTTTAAATCCTGTGAAAATACAATGCTGTGATCAAGAAGTCAGTGTGTTGAAAATTAGGCTCTAACACCCAAGCTCCATGGAGACCAAGCTATAATTATCGACAAGTGGGAAGTTGTACTTCAAGCTGCCTGTCAGATCAGCTGCATTAGCTCTTCTTAAAGCTGCTAAATGTGTTTTAAAGTGCCATGCATTGTGGCACACAGAATTATCATCAAGTCATTATCACTCACCATCAAAAGGATAAATTTTGAGTTAAGCTATACTTTATAAAAGCGGAGTTACACTTGGACATCTGTAAAATTATCACCTTTGCCCCCTAGAACTGGGCACAAGTCATACCCAGTCTGATGGGATCTTGGATTCATTTGGGTTCTGCTAGAAATGCTACCTACCACTTACCTATCTTGACTTTTCTTGGTCTTGTCCTCCTCTCCTCCATTTTCAAAACTTCATGCATCTGTCAAAATGAGTTCTACCCCACAAAAGCTTTTGCTGCAACAGAGCACAACCCTATCTAGAGTTACACCAGTCAAATCCCAAAGATTTTAGTGAACTTACACTGGAGTGATTCTGGCCAAAATTGACTATCAATGCGTTTCTTTTGGCACCACAGGACATCTTTGCATGGTCATACCGAGAATCCAGAATGGCAGGTCTACATAAATGAAAATCAATGGTCTCTTCCCATATTGTGTTATTACCAGCAAACCCCAAAACAATGCATTGCTAGGGGTCAAAGTGTGCAAAGAAAGGTCTAGTGCAGAGGTGTTGACCTCATTTGTTACGAGGGCCGGATTGGACAGAAATGTCACATTGTCAGGCCGGGCCAGGCCATGCATGCCATAAAATGTAACACAAGGTATTGGAGATATCTCTCCTTATATATAAAAGAGTTTTGGTGTGACTCCTGGACACGCTTCCATAGTCTTTGGCCTGCTCAGCTGCCACTCTCACAGTCTTCCAATCCCATGGGTGCATTGGCTCACTGCGTTGGCTTGGCCTCACCCACCGAGCCGGCGGGCAGCATTTTGCCCTCAGTCTGGAGGGAGCCAGCGAAGGGGATGGATGCTCCACTGAGAGAGCAGCAACCCCTCCATGGGGGAGAAGGAGGCAGACCTAGTGAGTGGCGGCAAGCAGGGGAAGCACTAACCTTCACTGCCCCTCGCAGTCCCTCTCCCTCGGCCGCAAGGTGATAGCTCAATGGGCTGCACCGCAGAGAAGGCTGCCCAGCACCTTTCAAAGACTCCTCCACCTTTCTTCAGCAGCAGCGCCAGGGAGGGTCTGGCCTAGAGGAAACGAGCTGTGACTCCTGGAAAGCTGGACTCTCTCCTGAGGAAGACACTTCTCTTGGCTCCTGTGTGGGACTGTGACTAACTGTCCCTTCAGTGGCTGTTGGTAGGCAACCAAACAACCAAGCTTGCTTCTGTGCTCCACTGAGAGAGCAGCAACCCCTCCATGGGGGAGAAGGAGGCAGACCTAGTGAGCGGCGGCAAGCAGGGGAAGCACAACCTTCGCTGCCCCTCTCCGCCCCTCTCCCTCGGCCGCAAGGTGATAGCTCAGTGGGCTGCACCGCAGAGAAGGCTGCCCAGCACCTTTCAAAGGCTCCTCCACCTCCCTTCAGCAGGAAAAAAATGCCAGGGAGAGTCTGGCCTAGAGGAAACGAGCTGCGACTCCTGGAAAGCTGGACTCTCTCCTGAGGAAGACACTTCTCTTGGCTCCTGTGTGGGACTGTGACAAACTGTCCCTTCAGTGGCTGTTGGTAGGCAACCAAACAACCAAGCTTGCTTCTGTGAGTAAAAAAAAAAGGACTTTCCGCATAACCCCCTCCTCCGCTTGGCAACTTTCCTGTCAGAATAAACTTAACACACCTCTCACTCCTTTTTGGCTCCACCATGACTGGCTGGCTAATGAGGTGGGCCAGTGTCCATCAAACCATTCTCTTCAACCCCATGCTGTGTGGCTGACTTCCCCTAGGGTTGCCAAACTCCAGGTGAGACCTGGAGATCTCCTGCTGTTACAATTGATCTCCAGATGACAGAGATCAGTTACCCTGGAGAACATGGCTGCTTTGGAGGGTAGACCCTGTGGCATTATCCCCTGCTGAGTCCTTCCACACACCCCCAATGCTGCCCTCCACAGGATCCACCCCCCAAATCTCAAGGTATTTCCCTAATCAGAAGTGCCAACTGTGCTTTCTCCTCACTCCCAGTTGCTAGGCAACCAGGTTCTGTCAGTAAAAGGCCCTTTCCACACCTGTTTTGGCCTTTGGGAGAAACCTCATTGAGCCTAGTCCTGATAGGGTTGCCAACTCCAGGTTGGGAAATACCTGGAGATTTGAGGGGTGAAGCCTGAAGAGGGTGAGGTTTGAGGAGGGGTGGGACCTCAGACAGGTACAATGCCATTCACCCTCCAAACCAACCATTCCCTCATGGGGAACCATTGTTGCCAGTCTCCTGGGGAGAGATGGAGATCATGCAGAATTACAACTGCTCTTCAGATGGCAGAGATCAGTTCCCCTGGAGAAAATGGTGGACTCTGTGTCATTATACCCTGCTGAAGTCGGCACAGCAAATTGGCACTGAGTGCCCAAGACCGGGGCACTCTCCTAGAGCCTCTTTCTAGAGCTCGTTGTATTTATTTCCACAACAGGCCTTATTCCTAGTAAACTTTATAAAGATGATATATAGCAGATGTGATTGGATTAGGTGTGATAACAAATGGGTGGAGATATCAGCATTGTTGTGATATGTAGAGGCATGGAGATATCAGCATTGGTAATGAAACAGGAAACCTAGGTCTCGATTTAGTACAAGAGGATTCAGTCCAGGAGGATGCAAAGAATAAATGGAAATAAGTTTGAAGAAGTGAGTAGTGACTCACAAAAGCTCATACCCTACCACAATTCTGTTAGTCTTTAAAAGTGCTACTGGGCTCTTATTCTTTCTAGGTTCTTTCTCTTATTACCAGTACCTGCTATTGTCATTTGGCTTCTGAAATCACTTCACTCTCCAAGATATGACAGATGGATTCACATTCCAGCTGTATTCGAAGAGGTGAGTAGCAACTCATGAAAGCTCATGCCCTGCCACAGATTTTGTTAGTCATTAAGGTGCTGCTGGACTCTTGCTCCCTTTCATTAATAAGGAATGCAAGCCATGCTGTTAGATCCCCCCCCAAGTGCTGGTCTTCTTAAAAGTGCCACAAGACACCATTTCCCCCCCTCTCTGGCTCTTTCACTCCCCCTCCCTCCCTCAGCCAATCGAAGGAAGGCTTTCTTTCTCTCCTCTGAAGCAGGAAATAGGAGAGACTGGCCAAAAGGAGCTGCAATGAAGCAGGAAGCAGCACAGAGTCAGTTGCTCTCGGGCCAAATAGGAGCACCTTGATGGTGAGATGAGGCCTTTGGATTGATTTGGGAGATTGCATAGGATAAAGAGAGTAAGCAAAGTCTCAAGAGTGCAGGACTCAAGAAGTTTCAAACAGATGTGTCCTCAGAAGAGAACAGATGTTACTCAGAACCTCTGGGATGGTTCACATGTCCAACTATTTCATTTCAACACTTGACAGCTTATCTGATTGTGTCCGCTGTTTCCATTTCTTCTAAACCAAATAGCTAATTGTTGTTTTATACATCACAGTAGAGTTTAATTTTGCTGACACACAAAAAGCAGAAGTTATAGTCCCCTAGGATCTTTCATATGAAGATTAAAAACCATATAGATACATTCTAAAAGACTGAGTATATTTTATATTTTTCAGCATCTTTTCTCATACTGAACTGTTTGCCAGAAGCCAACATGTGCAGATGCTTTCACAGGTGCAAGAAGTGAGGGGTTTTTTTTTGCTAATTTCCTATTGCTTCTGTCCCAACATCCAAGCAGTATTATTTTAGGAACTTACCTGATTTTCTTCCCCTGTATAAAAATGATATGTGAGGATACTGCATTGCTTAAACCAAGGACTGTTTAAAAGTCCCCCTCTGAAGCACTGACAACACTGCTAAAAAAGCAGAACCTGCGCGTGCTATTTCAGTCTTGCTGTGGCTGGACGCATGCTGTGGATTATTAGCGAAACCCCAGAGAGTCATTACCTCTTCCCTCAAGCAGGTTGATAGCAGGGTTTTTCACCTGGGAGCTTCCTTGGGTTAATTTAATAGTTTTGTCTAGGAAAACCCTTCAGAGATTGCTTTGCAAATCCCAGCCAGAAGGCTAACAGAGATTAACTTCACAATGATCTTGCTGTCTGTGATTTTAAGTACTCTGTTCTGCTGCATGTTCAGAACTGCTAATGACTTTTTTACAGGGAGAAAGTGGGAAAGAACACAGAAACACAAAATAACACATGCTTTCTCTCTAAAGATTTTTGTTTTGTTATGCAAATTTTGTAAACCCAGCAACACTTCCCCCCCCCCAGAGGAGGGTAAAACACAAAGAGCTGCATTTTTAGTGGGATCACCAGCCCATCACAAGGGCATAAAATTGACAGTTTCTGGTCCCAATACATCCCTTTGTCTATATTAGCTCTGGGGGGGAAACAGCTTGGTAAACGCCCTTTTTGTTAATTACAGCTCGGCAGCTGTCCACTAGTACTCTTTCAATCCGGACTGTTTTATAGCGCAGGACTTCAACTCTCTGCTAAATGAGTTGGTGAAAAGTATGGACAGAGAAGTGAAAGCCACTTTTTCTTAAATTACAGAATACTGGGTCAAGTAGCTGCAAACTAGCAAACGGAGACAGATATCAGCCACGTCACCGTCAGAAATGAACTTAGCATTAAGTGCCCTGGAGAGCCTTGCACTCTGCTGATCAAGATTTGCTGGTTATCCCTGGCCTGAGGGGCATCCATTTAGCACCAGGGCTTTCTCTACCCTGGCCCCAGCCTGGTGGAACATGCTCCCGCAAGAGATCAGGGCCCTGCAGGATCTTCTATCGTTCCGCAGGGCCTGTAAAATGGAGCTGTTCCGCCAGGCCTTTGGCTGAGGTGGCAGGCGTCCAGTAAAAAAGTTGGCCTCCCCTGCTGAAGATACCACTTCTACACGGCCTGGATTAAACAAATTTATAGTCCAGCGGCACCAGTATTGGAGACTGCGCAATATTTGGTGCAATCTGTTTTTAAATTTCTTGTTTAAATGTTTTAATAAACTATTTATTATTCTGTTTTTGTGATGCCGAATGGCCTAACTATTTGTTGTGATCTGCCCTGAGCCTGTTGTGGGAAGGGTGGAATATAAATTTGAAAAATAAGTAATAAATAAGTCTCTGAGCAAATCTTCATATGAAGCCACCCATCAAAATGGGGAAACACCAGTACACAAGTGACTTGCTTCTGTTGTGTCTACTTAAGCAGCCACTCTCAGATGTCAGCTGTGGTAGGAATTATAAGCTCTGAATGATCCCTGTGAGTGATAAAATGTTCTTGCCATGGGCAAGATCTTGAAATGCCTACTTTGTCCCCTGCATCAGAAGCACATCTTATTCACACTCTTGTGGAATTGGACATCTATAATATATAAAAGGCAAGTCATGCTGGCGACAACTCATCTATTCTCCCATTGGCCACTGGGGAAGCTGCCTTGGCCCATCCCGCCGACTCCTCCATTCTTACACACCCATTTTCGACACATTACACCTTGGGAGTCCCAAGAAGCCGTGGGGCATTAACAGGGAGTGAGTTGAAGTGTTAATCAGTTCAACTGTTAAACGGGGTTTGGGGGGAAAGGGAAGGCCTGGACATCTCCCTAAATTACAATTGATCTCCAGGCTATAGAGATCAGTCCCCATGGAGAAAACCTACCCCTCCCCTAAGTATTGCCAACCTCCAGGCAGCACCTGGAGATCTCCAGCTATTACAGCTGATCTCCAGATGACCAAGATCAGTTCTCCTGGAGAAAATGGCTGCTTTGGGCAGTGGACTCTATGGCATTATACCCTGTTGAGGTCCCAACCTCCAGTGAGCCCTGGAAGTCTCCAGGGAACCACTGGAATCACTACGTCTGGCTGCCAACTGATATTACTTGCTCTACATACACACGCAATCTCAAGATACAGCCTCAATGGTTTACCATCACAAGCACTTCCCTGGGAAAAAAAGACCGCTCACACCAACCCACAGCTCTGACACTCACCTGGAGCCTCTTTCCAGAGCTCATTGTATTTCTTTCCAAAATGGGCCTTACTCCTAGTCTGATATAATTTGCTTGCAAAATCCATGTGGGAGAAATCCTTTTTCAAAATCATCATTACTATTTTGCAGTTTATCGTTGCAGAAAATGCAATTTCTGTCTAGCAATCTGAAGGAGACCAATCAAACCTATGCTGCAAGAAATTGTCTTACTGATAAGAACAGTGTCAAGAGAATCAAAGAACTAATCCAGGGGCTTTTCTGTAAGAACATAAGAACATAAGAGATGCCAATGTTGGATCAGGCCAAAGGCCCATCCAGTCCAACACTCTGTGTCACAGTGGCCAGAAATACCAGTGCCATCAGGAGGTTCACCAGTGGGACCAGGACATTAGGACATTAGAAGCCCTCACATTAGAAGCCCTCACACTGTTGACCCCCCCCCAAGCACCAAGAAGACAGAGCATCACTTGCCCCAGAGCCCCTATCTATACCTTGTGGCTAATAAAGCCCTACATGGCCAGGGTCCAGCATACCTAAGGGACCGCCTTGCCCCACATAGATCCCAGAGAACACTTCGGTCAGGGTTGCTACATCGCCTCGCGATCCCGGGCCCGAAAGAGGCCAGGCTTGTGGCCACTAGGGCCAGGTCCTTCTCGGTGGCGGCTCCTATCTGGTGGAATGAGCTCCCAGAGGAGATCAGGGCCCTGCGGGACCTGTTGCAGTTCCGCAGGGCCTGCAAGACGGAGTTCTTCCGCCAGGCTTTCGAATAGGAGCCGCCGCCACCACCACTACCACCAATGGGGCCTGTTTACAGCACCGCCGTAAGTCAATGTGGCAAATAACATCAGGAGGCCACAGCAACCTCCCCTGAGATGAAAGGGTTGTGCAATAGGGAGAGAGGGTTTTAGTCACGCGGGATCCTTGGGCGTGGCCCATGTATTAAGTGATTTAAATTGTTTTATTGTTGTTTTATTGCACTGAGTGCCATACTGTTGTAAGCCGCCCTGAGCCCGCAAACGCGGGGAGGGCGGGGTATAAATAAAATAAAATAAATAAATAAATGGACCTCTGCTCCATATGCTTATCTAATTCCCTTTTGAAGCCGTCCATGCTTGTAGCCGCCACCAATTCCTGTGGCAGTGGTTATCACTCTTTGGGTGAAGAAGTACTTCTTTTTATCCGTTCTAACCCGACTCAGCAATTTCATTGAGTGCCCACAAGTTCTTGTATTGTGAGAAAGGGAGAAAAGTACCTCTTTTTCTACCTCCTCTATCTCATGCATAATCTTATAAACCTCAATCATGTCAACCCTCAGTCGTCGTTTCTCCAAGCTAAATAGCCCTAAGCGCTTTAACCTTTCCTCATAGGGAAAGTGTTCCAACCCTTTTATCATTCGAGTTGCCCTTTTCTGCACTTTTTCCAAAGCTATAATATCCTTTTTAAGGTGTGGTGACCAGAACTACACACAGTATACCAAATGAGGTTGCACCATTGATTTAGATAGGAGCATTATGATATTGGCTGATCTGTTTTCAATACCCTTCCTAATAATCCCCAGCATAGCATTGGCCTTCTTTATTGCAGTCACACACTGTCTCGACATTTTCAGTGAGTTATCTATTACAACTCCAAGATCTCTCTCTTGATCAGTCTCTGCCAGTTCAGACCCCATCAATGTGTATTTATATTTAGGATTTTTGGCTCCAATGTGCATCACCTTGCACTTGGCCCCATTGAACCCCATTTGGCATGCTGACGCCCACTTGCCCATCCTTGACAGATCCCTTTGGAGTGCCTCACAATCCTCACTGGTTTTCACCACCCTGAACAACTTTGTATCATCCGCAAATTTAGCCACTTCACTGCTTACTCCCAACTCCAAATCATTAATGAATAAGTTAAAAAGCAGTGGACCAAGTACTGATCCCTGCGGTACCCCACTGCTTACCACCCTCCACTGAGAAAATTGCCCATTTATACTCACTCTCTGTTTTCTATTAATTAGCCACTTTTTGATCCATAAAAGGACTTGTCCTTTTATCCCCTGATTTTTGAGCTTACTTAGGAGCCTTTGATGAGGAACTTTATCAAAAGCTTTCTGGAAGTCAAGGTAAACAATATCTATTGGATCCCCCTGTACAGCAACTTTATTCTGATTTTTCTTTGCCATCGATCCCCTGGCATTAGAATCACCTCCTGTATGTCTCTCCTCCCTCCAGTTTTCCAGTTGTCACATCAGTTTATTTTTTTACTCACTGCTGTAATACTATCAGGTTGTCTAAGCAAGAGTGCTGTTGTCATCCGTGATGTTAGTGGCGTCACAGCACCACCACTCCTGTTTTCCTCCCTCTTGTGTGTGTGCATGCACTATATTGATATGCTGCTAGAAGAAGGTTATGCCCTCCTCTCATCCTCCCTTATAATTTGCTGACTGGACAACAACTTTCCAGCTATGCCAGTTTTGACTTTAATGGTGTCGTGTTAAAGGTGCTGGGGTATATGGTGGCTCGCCCAAGACAGGTCCAAGGGTGACCTGTTTCACTAGGTTATTGGTCTTTCCCATTTCAGTTTACGAAGATAAATAAAAGTGGCCCTTTATTTAACCCAACCTTTGTGTCTGCCTCTTTCTTCCGACGGGGGGGGGGGAACATATTACATCCAATTAGAAAAAAGTTAACACAATCACTAGACTGAGAGCTTTGAAATACTAGACTCTGAACTTTCATTTTTAGGGATCTTCCAAGTTCTAATAATAGAAGTACTACTCCCCACACACACTTGTTACCTATTAAGGTGGTGCTTTACCATGAAATATATTGGTTCAGCAATATGGCAAGAGGTATCTCCAGATGCCGCTGTGATTTTCTCCTTAAGACAGTGGTGCAATATGAAACACTAATTAAAAAACATTGTTTCTTTCTGGGGCTGAAGCACATAGACAGTTTGTTAGGCATCACAAGACAAAAATAGCAACCACACATACTACTGGATGGAATTTACTAATGCTTGCCAACAAACCTCTCATTCCTTGTATGATGCCATTCAATTTATTTCAGTAAGGGTCTATTTTAAATCATGTCTAACTTTTCTCTCTCTGGATACTTTAAATATTATAGAGAAATTATAAAGAGAAACGCATCCATCATAGATTTACATAAAATAAGTCTGCCATGGGTGATATCCTTATGTCATCCCAAAATTCTTCTTATTTTATGTATTTTAAACATTTTACTTTAGGTTGAATCCTTTGATAAAATGAACTCAGTGGGAACTTTCCTGCCTTACCCTTCCCTCAGCAACCACCCACATACTCATAAAATCCTCTTGTAAGAGCTAGACAACCCTTGTAAACAAAATGCACTGTGGCAGGTATATGTGCAGTAAGGTGAGATAATCAAGAAAAAAACACGGTTGTCTTCTTGTGCAGATAGGATCTTGCTCCATCATGCTTCCTCCACCAGCACCAGCAGAAGGGGAAGATAATGTTACCCAAATCCCTTTCTTCAGTGCAGCTCCCCAGATAGGGTTGCCAGACCACCCCTAGTGGAGGTGGGGGTCCCCCACTGCCAGGCCCTGCCCCCAGGCCACTGATCAACTGGCAGCAGAGAGATTTACCAGTAGAAAGAAGAAGGCCTAGGCCACATTTTTGACATTGCACAGGAAGTGATGTCATCTCATCAGCAACTTCCAAGCAACATTCTGTTATTTGAGCAAAAACTCTATGGTAGAAGCTGGTTTTACTGTAGAGTTTTTGCTCAAATACCAGAGCATCACATGAAAGTCACTGGCATGATGACATCATTTCCTGTGTGATGCCGGCAATGTGGCCTCAGCCTTCTTCTTTCTACTAGTAAGTCCCACCCATCTCCCACCAGTTACCAGGAGGGACCTGATAACCCTATCTCCAGGGCACAGTATATTTTGTGCAGGGTTCCCTGAACATCTGTAGAGGATTTTTGGAGTACAGAGGGGAAAGATCTGACATATGAATTGCTTGTACTTGTGTTGCTGTAGGATCCAACCCTCTTTCTTTCCATCATCCAAGTCCACACAGCTGTTCAACAACAACCTAAAACAGGAAAACATAGCTAAAATCATAAAGCTGTAAGTACAATAGTTAAATAGAATTCTCTGTTATCAGTTATTGGTTACATTGAATGTCCTTTGAATAGACTGTTTACCTGTCATCTGAACCCCAACCGTGTGGGTCCAAAAAGCCTGTCCTAGTTCCATGGAGTTCTATAAACTATGCAATACTACTGAGAAAGCCCTATTTACCACTTTTTTGTATCTTATATCCTTTCTGATTAAAATATATATAAAATACATTGTTTTTGTGTACAAGAACATAAATAAAAACGGCAATGTCGAAATACAAACAAAAATAGTAATATTTTTCCAGTGTACTGCTTTCTATTATATAATAGACGTATAGGGATTTTTTTTAAAAAAAACCTCTATACTCACCTACAGAGTCTTTCTTAGAAAGTATCACTTCAGTGTTGGGCAGGAAATGGAGAAACAACCTAGAATCCTGTGTGGAGTGTGTGTGCGTAGAATATTCTTGAATATTCAAGAATCAGAATTAGGATGGTTATGATGTAACCAGTGTTCCCTCTAAGCTGAATTAGTGTGAGCTAGCTCACAGTTTTTTAGCTTCCAGCTCACACATTTTTGTGTTAGCTTAGGAAGCATGGCTCCAGAGCAAACTAATTTATGCAGTAGTCAAATCGCTTGTTCACAATATTAATGCCAGTAGCTCACAAAGTAGAATTTTTGCTCACAAGACTCCACAGTTTAGTGGGAGCATTGGATGTAACATGGGAAAACAAAATGTACAGGCTTCTGGGAAGCCTCTCAGGCAGTGAAGCTGCTTCACAGTTATAGTTACCAAGGGAATGGTTCTTTCTCTGAGGCACTCAATGAGTCTATCTAATATTTATATGAGATTGAATAATTCAAAATATGTCATTACTGACTGGTCAGCTAGTAGACAATCTAGCCATTCTCACCAGGTCTTGAGTTGGAGACTTGAGACATAGCAAACTTTAGTTGGCTGAAGGGTTTGGCTAGAAAGAGTAAAAGGTCTTGAGTACAGAACAATTGTGGGGAGCTGGCAGATGGAGGCAACAAAAGGAGCTGAAGAGGAGGACAGTGGAGGAAGGGCTATCTGGAGGAAAGAATCCTGTGGTGTGGTAAAGGAGCGCTTTATTTTTAAAAAATATTTACTCACCACCTTTCTATCTTATAGGAACTCAAGGCAGCTTACCATGTAAATAATAAAAATAAACACAGTAAAATACATATAATACATAAAAAACCACTTCCTGTAGGATTGGGGTCACATGATCCCAGTAATTGGCTCCAGCCAGCAGCATTCTACACGAGCTGCAGCCTCCAAACAATCTTCAAGGGTAGCCCCAAGCAGAGCACATTGCAATAGTCCAGTCTAGATATAACTAATGATTTTGGTGTCCTTATTCAAGCATCTTCAATGAGCTTGCCCCATTCACCACAGGCAAATCATGTATTTATTTTAATTTTTTTAAATTATAAATATAAAAGGAAATAAAGAAATATATATAAAAAATTTTCCTATCATAGCATTTGTAATTATAACTGCATCAAAGAAGGAGAAAAGAAAACAGAATAAATTTTAAACCTATGTCAGGGGCCTATATACCTTTGGGACTGCCTCTCCCGATATGTCCCCCAAAGGGCATTAAGATCTGCAGATAAGAATTTTCTGGTGGTCCCCAGCCCCAAAGATATCTAGCTGGCCTCAACAAGGGTCAGGGCCTTTCCTGCCCTGGCCCCAGCCTGGTGGAACTCTCTGCCGAATAACAACCATGCCCT
Organism: Gekko japonicus; assembly: GCF_001447785.1. Lineage (NCBI taxonomy): Eukaryota > Metazoa > Chordata > Lepidosauria > Squamata > Gekkonidae > Gekko > Gekko japonicus. Next base: position 413,145 of record NW_015169177.1, read on the forward strand.
GCCCGACTTATTAAAGTTTCACAGGGCATGTAAGGCAGAGATGTTCCACCAGGCCTTTGGTTGAGGCCAGCAACAGTTCCTTACATCTGCCTGGCACCCCCTCCCCTCGTGACCAAATGCTAGTACTGCCATCTTGTCTTAAAATGTTTTCAATGTTTAAATGTCTCTGAATGTTTTTAATACTGGGATTTTTTAATGATTTTAATTGATTTTATAATGTATTGAATTAAGAAGAAGAGAAGAGATTGGATTTATATCCCATCCTTCACTATGAAAAGGTGTCTCAGAGTGGCTTACAAACTCCTTTCCCTTCCCCTCCCCACAACAGACACCCTGTGAGGTAGGTGGGGCTGAGAGAGCTCTGACAGAAACTGCTCTTTTTAAAGAACAGCTCTTATCAAAACTACGGCTTCCCTAAGGTCATCCAGCCAGGTGCAAGTGGGGGAGTGGGGAATCAAACCCGGTTCTCCCAGATTAGAGTCCACGCACTTAAACACTACACCAAACTGGCTCTTAATAGGTATAAACCGCCCTGAGCCCCGCACAAGCAGGAAAGGGTGGTTAAGAAATCCAATTTAATTAAAAAATAAATAAATAAAACATATTCCAATTATCCATAAACAATATATAAAAAGAAAAAATCCACAATTGTGGTAAGTTAGAAATGTTTTACCAAATGTCAAACAATATTAATTAAATGGTGATTCCACAATACTAAATACTTAATATTAGCATAAATCATAAATATATAATGCCCAATAACTTTTTAAAAATAGCTTAAAATAGAATAAAGTCAATATAAGATAATTGTTATATAATGAATATTAAATAAACACCCTCTTTTCACACTTTCACACTTTTCCAGACACCAGACATTTCAATATGGCATACCCCCCCGAAGAGCAGGAAAATCTCCTGGTGATCCCTATTCTGAAAGATATCCGTCTGTCCTTGAACAGAGCCATTGGCCTGGTGGAATTCTCTGCCTAGTGACATCCATGCCCTCTGGGACTTAGTACAGTTCCACAGGGCCTGCAAGAAAGAGACGTTCCACCAGGCCTATGGGTTTGTTTGTTTTTTTGAAACCCCCGAAGGGATATTTTTATTATTTTTTCATAAGACTATATAACTACTATAAGGAGGGGGACTACACCTATGGATAAAGGAAAGAACATAAGAACATAAGAGACGCCAAAGGCCCATCCAGTCCAACACTCTGTGTCACAGTGGCCAGAAATACCAGGTGCCATCAGAAGTCCACCAGTGGGGCCAGGACATAAGAAGCCCTCCCACTGTTGACCCCCCCCAGGCACCAAGAAGACAGAGCATCCCTTGCCCCAGAGCCCCTATCTATACCTTGTGGCTAATAGCCACTGATGGACTCTGATGGACCTCTGATGGACCTCTGAAAGAAACCCACACTAACTAAAAACCCAAGAGAAGGAGATCATATCCGTGTTAAACTAAATGATAGTAATTAAAGTGTTAGTAAAACAATATACTTGTAAAGTTCTTGTTTTTCACAGCTTCTATGTTAGTATGTTAGTTATTATGAGAGAACTTAATGAGCATCTTCTGGTTTTGTAAAGTCCTTGCAACTGTTACAATGACAATTCTGGTGGCCGCGCATGCGCAAAGATCTTTCAGCGTTTGTAAAAACTTGCCAAATCTGCGCAACCTCGGGGGGGGGGGGGGCCGGGCCGGTTGCAACCTCTGCCCACGCCTACCTGGCCCATGGATTTTATAACTGATCTACCGCCTAGCAAGAATAAGACTGTTATTTGGGTAGTTGTTGATTTATTTTCTAAACAAGCACACTTTATCCCATTCCCGTCGGTACCGACGGCCAAAGCGTTGGCCAAAGCGTTTCTCTCAAACATTGTACGCCTCCACATGCTGCCGACCAAGGTGGTCTCTGACAGAGGGACACAATTTGTTTCAAGATTTTGGAAGGAACTCATGAGTATTATGGGGGTGGAAAGGGGGCTGAGCAGCGCCTATCACCCGGAAACCGACAGGCAAACGGAGAGAGTTGACCAAACATTGGAACAATATCTCCGTTGCTTTACTATCAACAAGACGATTGGTGTGATCTTTTGCCTCTAGCTGAATACTATTATAACAACACGCGTCATACCTCCATTGGGATGTCTCCCTTTAAAGCCATTTATGGATATGACAGTCCCCCCATGCCTTTCTTGGAGGGGGAACAAGTTATGGGACTGGAGATGCTAGTTCATGGTGTAAGACTCTGCAAGAGGCTTGGCCAGTACTCTGTAAAACTTTGAATGCAGCCAAGGCTGCCTATAAGAAACAGGCCGATAGGGGTAGGGTGGAGGGTTGGGCTCTACGGCCTGGAGATTTGGTGTATGTGTCTACAAAGAACATTAAACTGTTGCGCCCCAGCCGTAAACTAGGCTGGAAATACATTGGACCCTTCAAGGTGTGCAGGGTCATCAATGAGGTGGCTGCTGATGTTGAACTGCCTAAGAACTTGAGATCTTTACATTCTGTGTTTCATTTTAGCCTTCTGAAGAAAGACAATGGGTCTTGCCAGTGGCGTGAGGACCGCTCCCCTCCTTCTCCGATCTTGGTGGAGGGGGAATCCCATTTCAAGATTTCAAAGATCTTGGACTCTAAGCTGAAATGTGGCAAATTGTATTACTTGAATGAATGGAAAGACTTTGGGCCCCAGCACCTCGAATGGGTGGAAGTAGGGGATATTCGGGCCCCTAACATGCTCAGAAAATTTCATAGAGAGTTCCCGGGGAAACCGGGAGGTCTCCCGCCCTGACCGGGAGGTGGGTGGTGAATGAATTTTCGAGGGGGCAGTATGTCAGCAAGCTGCCAATATGTCTTTTCCGTGCATATGAGATGTGTCTAACCCCCCCTCTGCCTTTCCCTAACTGGCTTGGACTCTTGTGCGCATGTTCCCCCCTCACCCTCAAGCGCTCATCATCAACTACATTCCTTTCCATGTACGCTAGCGTTGCTTTGAAGGAACCTTATCAGCCAAGGCTACAGGTGGTTCGCGTTTGGAGGCTTTTGCTTAGTCTATAATGAACAGTAGTGTGAGAATAGAAGAATTGTTTAATCAGCTATAACCGTTGCTTTCTCAAGGTTTGAAAGCGAGATGAGCCCTCAAGGCGGGCGCGGGAACCATATCTATTGGGCCATGTTATTTTGAACTTGCTTTATTATACCAGCCTCAAGCCCTTTGTGTTATTCTGAACAGAACATCTGTTCTAAGTACTTCATGGCTTCAATAAAATAAAAAATATACACAAGGGGGACCAGCAATTCAAAGTAGTACAACAATAATAATAAGAAATTGCTGTAAGGTTCACAAATCACAATGAATAGACAATAACAACTTGTACAAAAATGACGCTTGATGATGTTTATAATTTCTATGTTTTCAGAACACAGGACATCAAATACGGAAGGTGAGCGATACGAACATCTCGAGTGGTTGTTCGTTTCGAGACAACTCTTTTTCAACCAAAATTCAGTTCTCTGGTTGTCTTATTGTGTTTAGCTGTGATATCAATCTTATCCAACATCCGTTTCAAAAGCACATGGGCTAACAAGTTTTAACAGCACAAAGGCTAAAAAATTTTAAATTCGGACAACAAGTCTAGTTGTCCTTCCGTATTCAATAAAATAAAACCTTCCTGCAAGAGTGTATTTCGTTGTTTGCTGTGAGTCTGACACTTTGCCATTTTTAAAGCAATTGTATCTTACATTTTGCTATTACTGTCGTCCACAGACCCATGGTATACCTGGAGCTAGGGTGTCCCCTCACTTGTAAGTGCTGCCCCTATTCCATATACTACAAGCTCATTTTTTCCTGTATAAAAAGCACACTTATATAATTGAAATGAAAAAGAAGTCATAGGAGCACCACACTGTGATGTTTAGAAATCAATGCCATGTTTTCTAGTAGGCATCACATATCACAGTCTGGAGCAGTTCACTCTCTTGCTGTTCACAATTGGGACCCTGAGCTGCCGGAACCAAAGTTTGTTATAGGAAAGCCAGACTTTGCCTCGAACCCTTCTCTGTATTTGCATGGAAATATACAAAATATTTTACACATATGAACTGGTATTCTGTCTGTTGATTTTAATTTAAAAAAAAAACCAGTAAAAAACAAAAACCCTACAATTGATGCTGCAGTGAGATTCTGTATCTTTAAAACAGATTTAGAAACAGATGCTGATGTAGTCTTGAAATAAAGCTTCCCCCAGACTACATCAACAGTAAAACCCTAAGTAAAGGCTTAAGTGGGGCAAAGTTATATAAGCTTGACATAGAAAGCTACAGTCGCACAAATCTTTAGAGCTATTCCTTCCAGTCCCTTGTATGTGTACAGCATGAGGAATGTTCTACATAATTTTCTAGTTTCCTCTGAAGTAACAGTAGTACTGCATGCCTAAACTCCAGCAAGAATTATAGCACAATGGAAAGGCTCCTGAGATAAGGTAGGGACTAGAAGAAATCAGCAGTACCATCTGTTTCTGCACATGCACACTGAAATTAGCAAAAGTGTAGATGTGGCCTATTACTATTACTACAATATACCTAATAAAAATAATGACCAACTGAGAGAATAATCAATATTTTTGCATTATTTTGTGCTTTCAAGGAAACCATAAAGTTAACGTGTTCTGTATTAATTATAATGTACTTGTACTTTTTACTGGCTGGCTAATGGCCAATGGCTTTCACTTAGCAATATAGCAAGGATGGGGTAAACTGCAAATAACACTTGACAAAATTTGCAGTGAAAGCTTATGATTGTTTAGTCAGACGTAAGTCCCACTTTCTTCAATGAGGCAAGTGGTACAGAATTATAACCTCATTTCCCTTTTTCTTTAGATCACAAATTACTATCATTGTGGGCATTTTTGTTGATTAGTAACTCCTATGGACTCAAATAACAACAACCACCCTTATTATTGTTTTTAACAATAGTGAAGGATGTAGTGAAGGATAATAGGGAAATGGCTGAGAAGCTGAATGCATTTTTTTTCACTGTGGAAGATGAGAAATGCTTGCCCACTCCAGAACCACTGATTTTGGGAGGGGTGTTGAAAAAATTGAGTCAGATTGAGGTGATGAGAGAGGAGGTCCTACGACTGATAGACAACTTTAAAACTGATAAATCACCAGGCCTGGATGGCATACATCCGAGAGTTCTGAAAGAACTCAAATGTGAACTTGTGGATCTCCTGACAAAAATATGTAATCTTTCATTAAAATCTGCCTCCATTCCTGAGGACTGGAAGGTAGCTAATGTCACTCCCATCTTTAAAAAAGGTTCAAGAGGAGATCCGGGAAATTACAGGCCAGTCAGTCTGACATCGATACCGGGTAAATTGGTGGAAACTGTTTATAAGGAAAGAATTAGTAGGCACATTGATGAACAAAAACTATTGAGGCAGACTCAGCATGGATTCTGTAAGGGAAGATCTTGTCTCACTAACCTGTTAGTGTTCTTTGAGGAAGTGAACAAACATGTGGACAAGGGGGATCCAATAGATATTGTTTACCTTGACTCCCAGAAAGCTTTTGATAAAGTTCCTCATCAAAGGCTCCTAAGTAAGCTCAAAAATCAGGGGATAAAAGGACAAGTCCTTTTGTGGATCAAAAACTGGCTAATTAATAGGAAACAGAGAGTGAGTATAAATGGGCAATTTTCTCAGTGGGGGGTGGTAAGCAGTGGGGTACCACAGGGATCAGTACTCGGTTCGATGCTTTTTAACTTGTTCATTAATGATTTGCAGTTGAGAGTAAGCAGTGAAGTGGCTAAATTTGCGGATGATACAAAGTTGTTCAGGGTGGTGAAAACCAGTGAGGATTGTGAGGCACTCCAAAGGGATCTGTCAAAGATGGGCGAGTGGGCGTCAACATGGCAAAGTGCAAGGTGATGCACATTGGATCAAGAGAGAGATCTTGGAGTTGTAGTAGATAACTCACTGAAGATGTCGAGACAGTGTGTGACTGCAATAAAGAAGGCCAATGCTATGCTGGGGATTATTAGGAAGGGTATTGTAAACAGATCAGCCAATATCATAATGCCGCTATATAAATCAATGGTGCGACCTCATTTGGAATACTGTGTGCAGTTCTGGTCACCACACCTTAAAAAGGATATTATAGCTTTGGAAAAAGTGCAGAAAAGGGCAACTCGAATGATAAAAGGGTTGGAACACTTTCCCTATGAGGAAAGGTTAAAACGCTTGGGGCTCTTTAGCTTGGAGAAACGATGGCTGAGGGGTGACATGACCGAGGTTTATAAGAATATGGATGGGATAGAGCAGGTAGAGAAAGAAGTACTTTTCTCCCTTTCCCACAATACAAGAACTCGTGGGCACTCCATGAAATTGCTGAGCGGTCGGGTTAGAACCGATAAAAGGAAGTACTTCTTCATCCAAAGAGTGATTAACACATGGAATTCACTGCCACAGGTAGTGGTGGCAGCTACAAGCATGGAATTGGATAACCATATGAAGCAGAGATCCATCAGTGGCAATTAGCCACAAGGTATAGATAGGGACTCCGGGGCAAGTGATGCTCTGTATTCTTGATGCTTGTGGGGGGGGGGTCAACAGTGGGAGGGCTTCTAGTGTCTTGGCCCCAATGATGGACCTCCTGATGGCACCTGGTATTTTTGGCCACTGTGTGACAGAGTGTTGGACTGGATGGGCCATTGGCCTGATCCAAAACTGGCTTCTCTTATGTTCTTAACACAGCACCATCTGTACCTTACCGAGGTACATAGGGAAAAGCAGATATGTCTCTGGCCTCCCATGGAACTTAAAGTCTGAAAAATCAATATGCAAATTTATCTGAAAAAAATTGGAAGAAGGGCAGCATATATCTGCATCAATTAATGTTGTATAAAGTATTTTTCTTCTGCTAGACATAGACTATAGACTGGGACAAAAAGACTGGCACGACAGCACTGTAGTTCTAGCCATACCACTTCACAGCTACCTGTACTTTCATATGGACCAGTAACCATTGGGTGAGACGCACTAGCAAAACTAAAAATCTTAGGATGAGGAATTCTACAATCACTATATCTTATTTTGAAGGGTTGGTCCCCATGCAGACAGTGGCACAGGTGAAAGCTGGGCCATGCCATGCCAATGCTTTTCCTTCCTTGCTGGTCTGGGAATGGCTGGGCAGGCAGGGTGCCACTGTGGAAGAACAGGTTGGGTGCCACTGTGTCCAAGCTTCTTTTTGCCAGCCGCACCGTAGGAGTGGAGGCTCATGGCAACAGCCCACCAAGATTTTTCCTTATAAAAATCCACTCTGACCCTTCCTTGTATGCACAAAAATCCAACTTCCCCTTAAACATTTTTATAAAATACTTGAAGCTACTCTTAAGAGCTGCAATGGGAAAAAATGTTCCAGAGCATGCCCTGGAAAATGAAGCCACATTCACAGAGGCCTCACAACTCCATAAAAGTTACATCTGTCCTTCTCCCATGCGAACTTCCATATCCATGATCACCTGATTAATTTGTTAACATTTGCAAAGATCAGCTCTTCTTCCATGGGTAAAAAAAAATGGTATAAACTGGCCCCCAAAACGCAGCTGAAAAGTAGATGACAAATTCCCCTTTCCTTGCCATAAGCCACATTATATCAATTGAGAAAAGAAACAAAACACTACACCACCAAGGAGTCTAAGGGAACCTACTGTACATATGTCTTGAATTAATGCTACGGGCATAATTGCATTGGCTGTGCTCATTTGTTTGCTAGTTCTTTTTCTGGGGAAAAACAAAGATGCAAATTAAATGGAAATGCCTGATTTTCACAGTGGCTGAGAACAGCATTAACAGCACATGGCAGAGCACAGCTGGTATTCAGGCTCACTGCTACCACCCCAGCAGAATGACTATCAATATTAAGTGCCAGCCAGACACAAAACAAAAACCCCACCATCCAACAATCATTCTTAATGTTCCCCCTGAATCGGCGGTTCCACTCTTTTAAATTCAGATACTAATTTAGTCTGAAGCAATATACAGTGTGGATCCATATTGTGCAAGAGTCTATGGGGTTGGGTTTGTGCCAGTCATTTGCGGCACAGATTGCCAAGAAAGGATTGTTCCCAATTTGCAATAAGGGGGCCATCTGGGAAGAGCAGGAGAAATGCTAGGAAATGTAATTGGGGCTTTCAGTTAAATAAGTAGGACAACTGAAGCTTGCAAGGCCTGTGTAAAATGGGGGGGGATGGATGTCATAAAATGGGCAGAGGGGAACAAAGTACAATAGATATATCCTGGCCAATTTTTAATAGGTTCATATTTATTACAATATTCATAACCTGCTTTTCCTACGTAGACTAGTAGCTGCATTCAAATAAAAAACAATCATCTATGGGGCATCATTGTTTCAACTTTTCTATTCTCTTTAAAGCCTTGCCCTGAACAGAACGTATCTTATATTCTCCTGGACAATGGATTTGGATTGCCAGGCCTCTTTGTATAAAGTATCAACATCAAAAAGCCTTGGCTAGTGTTGCCACAGAAAAGTTATTTTTAATAAACATCCCAGCCTTCATATACACATAATGCTCATAGAGAAAGAGATCCATGTTCTCATGTTGCTCTTGTTAATTTCAATAGGCATTGTGCAAAAGAATCCTGATAACAGGAGGAGGAGGAGGAGGAGGAGGAGACTGGATTTATACCCTGCCCTTCACTACCCGAAGGAGTCTCAGAGTGGCTTACAATCTCCTTTCCCTTCCCCTCCCCATAACAGACACCCTGTGAGGTAGGTGGGGCTAAGAGAGCTCTTTCGAGAACTGCTCCTGAGAGAACAGCTCTGAGAGAACTTATGACTGATTAAAGGTCATGCCAGCAGCTGCATGTGGAGGACTGGGGAATTCAAACCCACTTCTCCCAGATTAGAACCCGTGCTCCTAACCACTACACCAAACTAGCTCTCAATATGCTCACAAAATTTGTTGCAACTTCCATTAGTCCTTTTGCTTCATTCTTCATTCAAACACACCCTTTTTGTTAACCTTGGAAGCATAATTTTGATTAAGAACCAAATAGGTCACATTCAACCATTATTTTGGTACAATACTATCTGGTTTCATTTTCTGGGGCACTGGGATGGTCGGAGGGGTCATGAGAGGAGAGAGTCTCACAGGAGATACATGCCTAACAAGACTCAGAATCCTTAGCCCATATTAAGCAGGATCATGCCAGCTGGGAAAATGCTGTGCACAGACATGCCAATCATTGCACTGACTCAGGGCCTTTCTCAAACATGGGATACATTTGCCTGAGTTATTTTGTTATATGGGGTCGAGCCATTCCATTTTTTTGTAGTCAGGCAGGAACAAAATGTTGCTGATGGAAACAGAGACAGAGACCCAGTCTTCCCCCCCACCCACGTTAGACAGTTTGCCTGCCTCACAGATGGGAAGGATATGAGTTTCTTTCCTGGACCACCAGAGTAAAGAAATAGCAAACACACAGAGCAGTGACAGAAATCAGTGATGATAAGTGGGAGTCCCACAAGGACTTAAAGGGGG
>NW_015169177.1:422776-453928 GCF_001447785.1 Gekko japonicus
TAGCCTCTCCCCTTTTCCCGCTTCCTTCTCACCTTCCCTTCTGCCAGCTAACCTGCCTGTATTTGCCCCCCCCCATCATCAGCTTTCCCTCCCCCAGGCAACTTCTCTCCACAAAATGCCTGACCAAGTTGTGTGGTGGCTGCTTTTGGGCAAGGCTCAGTTGTGTGGTGGTGGTTGCTGCTGGGCCAATCATAAGTCATCTCCTATCCACCCCTGCTCCCCACTTCGTGGCTTTACAAAACCAAGGCTTGGAGGGCTCAACAATATTGTTTTGGTTGCCTAGCAAGCTCCAAAATGGCAATGGAGAGCTCAGTGGGCATTATTTTCTTTAAGATACAGGCATTATTTATTATTCTGTGGACTTTTAATTCCCCCCCCACCCCCTTTTAAGATTTCAGGTTGCGAGAATTCTATTTGCCAAGTACTGGAAGAAGGACGAAATACCAGAAAAGATAGAGGTTATACAGAAGTTCTTTGAAATTGCCGAAATGGATAAAATATCATGTATATTAAAGGGGAAAGATGAACCGTTTTTTTAAAAAAACTGGAAAAAACTGTACAATTGGAAGTTAAAGGTGGAGGGTTAGTTAGGAGGTGAATAATTAGATTTGTAAAGAAAGGAGGCTGTATGCACATCTGTAGTAAATGAAGGAATAGCCTTATGTTGGTGTATGTTTAGAAAATCCAATAAATAAAATATTTTTTAAAAAAAAGATTTCAGGTTTTTATGCAAAATTCCTGCATGGTTGTGATTTTCTGCATGTGTAAATGAAGAGAAGTCTAGAAGTGGAGCTCATGGGTGAGGGGAGGCAAACCCTGATCTCGCCTTACTTTGCGGCACTAAACACTTGGCCATTTGAAAGACCAAAAAAGGTACATCTGGAAACCTCTTAATCAAGGAATTTATTGTTAACACTATTTTTAACCTGGACACTGTTGTTTTACACTGTCTGTGATCTGTTTGTATGATCCATGTTTTTATGCTGGGCTGGGGATTTTTTTAATGCTGGATTTTAGTTTTTATCTTTTAATGTTCTGTTTTATTATTTTTATTTTGTAAGCTGCCTCAGGCAGGTTCCTGGAGAAGAAGCATAAAAATGTTCTAAATACAGTAAAAAAATAGACATGTTTCTCATAAAAACCATGGCAAATTTCACCCTACTACAATAATGATTGTGAGCACGTCAGAACAATAATAAAGAATCCAGACAAAATTATGAATAAATAAAACATGCTAAATTCCTTTTTTTAAAATAATTCTTTTTATTATAAGTTTTTGATATTATTTACAAACATATATATTACATATTTTAATATAATTCGAGTCTGTCATTTTCTTTTCTCATTCAACCATATATATATCCTCAACCATCTCTTCCAACATACTTCGTCATCTTTATCTTGCATTAATATATTCACCGTGTCCATTTCTGCTAAGTTAAATAATTTGTTAACCAACTCTTCCTCACTAGGAATCTTATCCTGTTTCCAGTATTTGGCCCATAGAATTCTAGCAGATGTTACTATCAATATTATTAAATACATATCCGTTCGTGTAATATTATCAGGGATCATATTCAACAAATACGTTTCCGGAATTAGGTTCAAATTTACATTTGTAATTCCAGAAATCATGTTCTTTACCTTTTGCCAATACTTTTGTGCATTTGTACAATTCCACCACATATGGTAGAACGTACCAACCATTCTCTTACATTTCCAACATCTATTTGTATAATTTTTATATCGTTTCACAATTTTTTCTGGCATCCAATGCTATCTATAAACCATCTTGAGTACATTCTCCTTATATGCTGTAGCCCTCATAAGTCTAGCAGTCCTCCATATTCTTAACCATGCATCTATATCAAGGGTATGACCAATATCTTCCATCCAGGAGATCGTAGAAGGTTTTATCGTTTCCTCTAACATATAATCCGCTAGCAACAAATTATATAGTTTTTGAATCAGTTTGTTATTGGAGGAGAGCCAGATTTTATCCAGCTCATTCTTACCAGTTTCGAACCCATATACTGCATCTTTAGCATATCTAGACTTTAATTGTAAACATTGCCACCATGAAAAATGTATATTATGTTTTAACAATTCTTCCTCCATTTTTAACTCATTTTTTTTAGTAAGTTTTCATACGGTTCTCTATTATTTGCTGTAGTTAAAGATGGTTTTGCAAGAGCTTCTAGGGGTGCCATCCATTTAGGAGTTTTCTGGTAATATCTATCCTTTATATAGTTCCATGTTTTAATTAGTACTCTTCTTAGTATGTGATTGAAAACACGCTAAATTTCAATGAAGTTTGTGTGCACATTCCTAGAGAAGACTCTCAGTCAAAAAAAACTAACACAAAAAAGCCCCCCAAATCAACCAAATCTGAATTCTAGTCTTACCAAAAGAAAATTTGCTCAGCATAGTTGCTTCTACTTCCTGACAGGTTCCTAGTAGTTTAGAGGTCAGTGCTTGCAGGCTGAGCCAATAATGTTTAGGGAGACATTTCTGTGTTTGATTTCTTAGTAATACTACAACTCTTTGTTCATGGGAGTGATTACAGCATCTCAGCCTAGGGGAAAACCTAAAAGTTCTGAGCCATGTTTTCCCACCATTAGTATAGCAGGTCTTCCTGTTATCTTGCAAGCTGGATAGTGGTGCTCAACCAAATACCTTACCTGAAGGCATAGTCTGTACCTTGCCAGCTACCATGCAGGAAGCACCAGCAAATGTCATTCTGGTCACTTTTGGAGGGTCCAAAGTCAGGCCGAAAGCAACAATCACAGCACAACTGACTCTCAAACAACCATGTTGGCTTTCTGTGTCATGGAAGATGATAAGCCACCCTTGCTTGGGAAACCAGCCTGCATGGCCCTTGACCGTCTTAGGAAAGTCCATAAAATGTCACTGTCCACCTTGGCTTCTAAAGATGACCTATTGTAAATCTACGCAGATGTCTTCCAAGGGCTTGGACAGTTCCCCAGCACTTACCATATCCACATAGATCCTGAGATACCACCGGTGATACATAGTTGTTGCAAAATTCCCTATGCTACACTACCTGCACTCAAGGAAACCTTTTACCATATGGAAAAGACCGAAGTCATCTCCAGGGTGATGAAGCCAACTGCATGGGTTAATGGCCTTCTCATTACTCAGAAAAAGAATGGATTACTTCGCCTTTGCCTTGACCATTGAGCCCTAAACAAAGCCATCCAGCGGCAGCACTTTTCCATCCCTACCATTGAGGATGTGCATCAAAGCCTTGCTAGTAAAAAAATTCTTCACAATCTTGGATGAAAAAGATGGCTACTGGCAAGCCAAACTCAACAAGGAATCCGCTGAACTATGCCCATTCAACACTCCATAGGGTCACTACCATTTCAATAGGATGCCTTTTGGCATTGAGTCAGCCAGTGAAGTTTTCCAACAAAAGAATCTTGAGTGCTTCTGCGACATCCCAGGTATGCACATCACCACAGATGACATGGTCATTGCAGCCTCCATGGAAGCAGAATACAATTAGATCGTTGAACAAGAGGGGTTGCCAGAAAGGTGTAAAGTTCAACCCTGACAAAGTTCAGTTCATGGTAGACAAAGTCAAGTACATGGGGCACATCATCTCTAAAGATGGTCATCAACCCAAATATGCCAAAGTACTGGCTATAACTCAGATGTCCCCACCAACAGATAGAAAGGGTGTACAATGTCTCTTGGGTACTGTACAGTATCTCTCCAGGTACATCCCTAGTGAATCAGCCCTGACAGCACCTCTACGTGCACTCCTGTGGAAGGAGGCAACCTGGAAGTGAGGGCCAGATGAGCAAGATGCACTGAATGCTCTTAAGACAGCAGTCACCACAGCTCCTGTGCTCAGATTCTTTGATCTGACAGAGAAGCTGGTAGTCCAAGCTGATGCATCCAAAGATGGCTTGGATGCCTGCCTGCTCTAAAAGATGCGCCTCTCAAGCACTTACGCAGGCTGAGAAAAACTATGTGCAGATCTAAAAAAAGCTTCTGGCCATTGTGTCCCCCCATGGGGAAGTTTAATCAATATGTGTTTGGTGTACCAGTGGTGATCCAGTCAGATCACAAGCCACTGGAAGCAACCTTCAATAAGCCAATCGGCAGGGCTTCTGCCAGGTTACAGAGAATACACTTGCAACTACAATGGTATGACATCAGAATTGTCTATATAAAAGGCAATTACATGTTTATTGCTGACACATTGTCCAGGGCCACCATAACGACCCCTCAAAAGATGTAGACGTTCTCCTAGATGAAAAAGTAATCCAAACAATTACACAAACTGATCCAATCAGCGATCATTTGCTGCACCAGTTGCAAGAGTCCACCAGCACTGACCCTGTCCTACAGACCCTCAGGACTCAACACCTAAATGGATGGCCCCTTAAAAAGAAACAAGACAAACCAGAACTTTGAGTATACTGCTCTCTGAAGGACCAGATTTGTGTTGAAAATGACTTGTTAATGATTGGCCCAAACACAGTCATACCCCAAGGCATGAGATATGACATGTTGAAGTTATTGCACTTACCACATCAAGGAATCCAGCCTACTAAAGCACGGGCTCAACCTCTCATGTACTGGCCCAACATGAATGCCCATACTGAACAATGGGTTGCCAACTGCTCACAATGTCTGTTCTTGTGACCTGCCAATTACAGAGAGACCATGCTACCACATGCAAACCCTGATTTTCGTTGGTTCAAGGTGGTAGCGGACATTTTTGAACTTCAAGGCCACTCTTATCTCTTGGTAACCAGTAGGACTCAGAAGAGCACCAAGAACACGTACAGTGAAGACCCCTGATGGGGCAACTTTCAGAAGGAACAGGAGGCACTTGCAAAAGATTAATGCACTGAAGTCGTAAACAGATTTGTCGGTGCTACAACCTACTCCCAGAGGACTCTTCCCTGGAAAAGACAGCACCTTGATGTCTGAGCACCATCCTGATTCCTCTAAGTTCCCAGACCTTACTCCAGCACAGGACATTGAGTCCATGCCTGGAGACACAGTTCATTCTGCAAACCCTCCAGAACTGTCAACAGATCTGCAACAAACATTCACCCAGACCAGGAGCAAGTGAGTCAATCACTCCCCATGCAAATATGATGATTTTGTTATGTAGAAGTGAAAAACACTCCTCCCTGCAGGTGCGTGCTTGAACCTCTGACCCCAGACTTGTGATAGATATTTCATTTGGGGACATGTCACGCTAGGGGATACCCATGTAAAGAGGGGGGATGTAATATATCAAACCTGTCTCTTTAAGAGATAAGCTTAGGTCATAAGTGGAACTCCCCGTCTTCACATGAATGGATGTGTCTTCAGGAGTATACTAATTAGAACTGGGTTGTTGGTAGTTAGGACTCCAGCCCTGGTTAAGTCTGTGTTGTTCCCTGCTTTGCTGTTCTGCACATTAAAGAAGGTTTTGAAGACATGCTGCCCGCTGGGTCTCTCTGGCCCTAAGGCAGACCATTTACCCACCTCCACAGTGAGTACACTTTACAGAAGAGACAAACACCACATTCATGGTTCTCTCTGCCTCCATTTTATCCTCACAACAACCCTGTGAAGTCTGTCAATTTGAGAGAGAATGGGTAGTGCCAAGGTCACCAAGTAGGTTGCATGGCAAGTGGAAATTCAATCTCAGGTCTCCCTGGTCCCAGTCTAGTGCTTTTAAATTCTATACCACATAGCCACAGATCTCTTTTCATGCCACTAACTGAGACAAATATGCCCCAAGTAGTATTTATGCCTTCAGATGTTCTTAATTAGAAATAATAATAATAATAATTGCTGTTGTTGTTATAAGTTCTGCCACTACTACTACTACTACAACAACAATGGCAGAACTTATAACAATTTGTTCTATTTATTTCTACCTATATATTCAGTTTGATAAGATCATACAGCCATATATTGGCTTGGACCTAAGGCGATGATATCGCTCCAGCTCAGTTCATCTGAACTTGCCAAAGCACCAGATCAACGCAAGCAAGAAAATGATGTCATGGAGCCTTCAGGTAGTAAAGTGGACTGCAGGAGGGTACCACCATTTTCCAGGGCTTCCCAGTAACAGAAAAACATTCCTTGCAAGTAAAAAAAACCCTAGTACAATAAGGAGACAATTGTAGCACAAGTTTTTAGCCCACTGGACTAGTTTTTATTAAATACCAGGTGGCTGGCCGGGGGTCCTACACAGGGGAGCACTGAAACAAAGTGTGTAGATCTGCATGTGTAGATCTTGCTCTGGGATCCCCATGTAAACAGCTCTGAGCTTCTTGAAATAAGGGCGGGATACTAATGTAACTGGAAAATTTCACTACTTTTAAATGTAACATAATCAATACATAATTATGCTAAATTTAGAACACAAATGCACAAGACAAGACCAACCTTTGCCCCACCAAAGGGTCAAAAAGCACCTTTCAGAAAACTCCAGCCACAAACACATGTCCCAGACCCCCCAAAACACGTTTCAAAGCACTCTCCAGCCACAAGCCTCTTCCTTGGCCACAAACACGTTCCAAAGCACCCAGGGACTCCATTTCCCCCCCCCCCACCTCGCAGAATCACCCATGTGCTCACCCACGCCAGCCCAGGGGGAGGGGCGGCCTGTGGCCGCCCCCCTCAGCCCTCCCCTACAGCCTCTTGCCTTCCCCCAGCACCCACGTCAGGGGGCGGGGCACCTGTCAACCTGTTGTTGAAAGGGGAGGTATACCCCCTATCTTCTAGCGGGAGAGAAAAGTTCAGTAGTGCACGTGGGCCAACTGAGCTTTCCACATTTCATAGTAACTCACAAAAACTGTTAGCACGTATTGTAAATTATATCATGGAGTTATAATTAGAAGTCCCCATTAATTTATCTTCTACAAATAAAGTATGTTATTTTTCTTTCTGCAACAAGGTTTATTAAACAATCTCTCTAGACATTGTTTCTTTAGAGAGAGATACATTACTATTTTACAGTTACACACATCAAAGTAACAAAATCATACCTAAATATGTTTTTTTACTAAAATATCGAAAGTTAAAAAACAAATCAAAACAGCATATCACTCCATCTCCCATTCCTTCTCTCTTCCATTAAATATATAAAAGGTAAACGTTCCCTTGCTCGAAAGTCAGTCGAATCCGACTCTAGGGTTGCGGTGCTCATCTCCGTTTCAAAGCCGAAGAGCAAGCGCTGTCCGAAGACATTTCCGTGGTCATGTGGCTGGCATGACTAAACACCAAGGCGCACGGAACGCTGTTACCTTCCCACCGAAGTGGAATATATACAGGTTCACATATTATATATTATATATTCCAGTTAGAAATGCAACAAGAATTGATGCAGCACATTCATTTGGCAAATACAGTGGTATGGATAATGGTATTTCTAGTTTGTGCAGAAAGCACATAAAAGATCACAGAGGTATGATGGTTGGCCACTGTCCTTAGGGACAGGTAGGAAGAGAGCATTTTAGAAACAATTTTTGCAAGGTTTTGCAAAGAAGTGTCTGCTTCAGGGAGAGAGAAAACATGCTAACATTCTGTAAACCTCTGCTTTGCCCCTTTGTCCAGCTCCCAAATTTTGGAACATCTCCTGCATGGTTGAGGAGGAAGGACACTGTCTGGTGCCAGCCCAGTTCTTCCCGTCAAATAGATGGCTGTGGTCCATAATGCCAGAGTGCCTTCCAGTGTCCTTTTGCTCTTGTGCCGGGAAGATCTTCTCACTGGACTGGGGAAATCAAGGGACTCTGCCCAATGTGGTGATACCCCCTATTCCATGCTCCCTTCCTTTGCTCAGGAGAAATTTCTACCTCTGCATAATTTTCATAATAGTCACAGATCCACAAATGTGGTTGCCAGGATCCTTTTTTGTGTGTGAATCAGCACAATATGAAAAATCCCTTTCTTCTCCCAAGTTCTCCACATTGCTGAAGACTCAGAGGAGGGGAGTCTGGGTGGCGGAGACAGACCATGCCCTGTACCCTTGTGAGCATCTTATCTTATTCAGGGTTAAAGATTTAAAAATGTAAGAAACTTCCTTCTGGGAAGGCAGGATTGTTCACTGATTTCTACCGGCTTAGAAGCAAAGCAACATCTGAATGCTTCCAAGCCCAGTGCAAGGTGAATGAATGTCTCTGTCCTTCCAGAGGTCTCAAGTTGTTCATGCTGTGTTCTGGAGGGTACTTGGAAAGCAGTGGTTAAGACGACTGCCGTTTCTGTGCCCCTGACAGCATGAGATAATTAAATGATTCTACCTTTTCTCCAAGTTCCAGAGGAAGGAAAGATTTAGCCTCTCCAGTGAGAAGTGCTTATAAGTGTCTTTGAATTTTCAGCTTGTGAAAGGTAAGAACTGACCTCTTGTGTGCCAGAAGGTATTGGGAAGGAAAAGGGTCAAAGTGATCACAAATAATGGATGGCTACCAAGGCCACACACAGATCCTGGGGCCAGCTTCTCCTGGCCCTCGGGGCAGGAGAAGCCTCCCAGCCAGGTCTGTGTGCAGCATTGAGAGACCTCCCCTTTTTTCCCTCCACTGGGAACAATGGAGGATGGGTCACCTTCTTCTGGGGCCCATAGAATTGGACCCCCTGGTTCAATCTTTTTAAAACATGCGGAGGGTGAGGAGATGCACAAGCAGCTATGCTGCAAATTTGGTGCCTCTGCCTCAAAAAATAGCCCCCCAGAGCCCCAGATACCCCCAGATTGATTCTCCATTATAGCCAATGGGGACTATTGACTATAATGGTTCCCATAGAGTATAATGGAGCTGGAAAAAAATTGGCAATCCCAAATATTTCCCAAATCCCAATACCATACTGATGTTGAGATTCAGGAATATTGGGAAATACTGATATTTTTTGAGTTCAATATACCCAAACCTGAAAAATACTGATTTTTGTGTGTGTGTGCACACCTCTGACTGGCAGCAGGTCTTCAGGGTGCCAAGCAGAGGTCTGTCATATTTCCTGCTACCTGGTCCTTCTAGTGGACATGCCAAGGATTGATTCTGAGATCTTCTACATGCAAAGCAGATGCTCAGCCACTGAACTATGGCTCACCCCCAACCCCTAGGGTGCAGTCTCTATTCATGCAGCCAGCTGGAAACAACTGAATGAGTCTCATTCCAACACTTAAACATATGGCCCTTGAATCGCATGTAGGTAGTTGACTCGGCCTCTGGTTATTATAGTAAGGCAGAGCTGCATAAAACTAAAGCTTTTGGCATGTTTCAGTTCTTTCATTATTAAAGTTTTAGCAAGCTATGTTTAAAAAACAGCAGAAGACAATGGATCAATGCACGATATCACTATCAGTATATGTTTTGTGGACACTGAGTGGCCTTCTAATCTGTAATGGTTTTTATAAGCTCATTAAAAATTTTGGTGTGTGTTTTTTTGGAAAAAGAGGTGCCACAACTCTCAAGAGGGAAATGAAGTTTTCAATCTGTCTACTGAAAACCCATGAACTTTTAAACATTTTAAAAGAATTTTGTCAAAGAGGTTCCAGAACTCCATTCCAGTGCATTCCCCCAGAAAAAAAGCCCTGACATGCTGTTTTTATAGCAGAATAGTGTATGTGTGTGTATTTCGCAGTCACACAAGCATAAGTCTATGCTCCAAATATTTATTCTAAATAAAGTATTTCCAAGATTTTTCAAAACAAGTTGCAATAGAGGACCCATTAAATAATCAGCTGGTGGAAATGCTTTACACATGTACCTCTTTCTGGATATAGCACAACTGAAGGAATGTGTGAAATACCAGCTAAGGATAGGATCCTGAGTCTAGTGGATATAATTCTTCCACCCCACCCCAATCACCCAAATCTGGCAAAGAACCCTCATGGCATAGAACTCTCATTAATTCACAACTGATTTGAAGAGATGACTGCACCCAGCCTTCCCAATCACCCCACTGCGATCTGGGAAGTGCAGAAACAGACAAATCCTATATGTGGGGATTAGGGGAGGGACATCAGATATTCTAGTCTATTTCTCTTCTAATATCGGTGTCAGGCCAGTACTCTGATCAATGCATACTACCATTGCATGCAGCAACTATATGGGGATATTAATACTGATCTATGCAAACCTGTATAGCAGTTTTGATTGGTTCTGCAGTTCTTTCTTACAGTACCCTCTTGGGAAGCACCACACACTGCTGTCACTTGTTCAAAAAAAATTCTTCCACTGCTATACCATCAGTTAGCCCAGAGATCCTTATCCCCTCCCATCTCCTCAGAAGGTACCCACACATCTGTTTTGTTTGACAGGATTTTATTGAGGATTGGGATTATAACCTATATTACTGAGGGCGGACAATTGCCAAAATCATTTGCTGTACAAACCTGTTTGGTCATATAATAAGCTACCCTGAGCTATGTGGAAGGGCAGGATATTAATCTGTTAGCAATAAACAAACAGATGGCTAATGGGGATACATACAAAAAAAATAGAGTGAGGTCAAAGGGATACCCTGGTTCCAAAGGTTTCAAAAACCCTCTTTGAGGGATACAACTAGATCTCAGATCACATGTTCTAGGAACAGATTAGAAATAATTTACCACTTTAAAATTCATTTGAATTTCCCAGAACACTAGTGGCCATAAATCCAGAAGTCAGAAATACATAAGGGAATGGAATAGATTCAGGGTAGCTTCAGGCGTTAACTTGTCAGGCCCAAAGTTTATGATTTTAGGTATGTATACATCAACATACACATTGAATGTCACCATTTTGGTAACATCTTTAAGAGGAAACTGGTACTGGGAATACACCATTGTGCCACATTCTGTAGTACATTACTTTGAAACCAGTTTCTAGAAATGGACGTTTGTGCAGCAGCTTGCACCTCTAGCATGCTAAGCATGCATCTGAAGCTGTTGTTAAAACAAAGGACTCATAATGGCCTTCGGGGGGGGGGGGAAGGAAATGAAAAGCCTTAGAACACTTTTCCTGATTGGTGCTGCTGTTCAGCAGTTTACAAGAGCAATTGACCTGTCTAGAACAGGGTGGGGCACTACGAGGCCCATACTAAGGTGATTAATCTTTTCTGAAATTCTCAGCTATAATTTCTGGTTCAGTTTTTTGTTCTAAATCAGGAAAATTGTTCATTTTATAAGATAAGAAGTTGTCACGTTAGCTCTCAGCACCACAAACATTCTTTTAAGAACAGATAATATATTAATCTGGGTGTCATGGAAACAAAAGCTCGCACAGCTGTTCTCAGAAGGGCAGCCAGTTAGAGAGCACGTTAGTGACTCAACAAAAGAGTCTGTTCGACAGACAATAAGGAAGCTCTTTATGTAAAGGACTATTTATACAGAGGGCTATTTAACATTTAACTGTATATTCTATGCTGTGTGCAGGCGTTAAAATAATAACACTAATTTCCTCAGTCTTTTCTTCTAAATCTGTTTTTACAGATCCTTACAAGTTATATTCCCCAGATAACTGGCAGGTGCTGTTTCACCAAATTAAAAGCATTCAACCTCCCCCCCCCTCCATTTCAACTACATGAGAAACCAAAAAACAAGGGAAGCTGAGAGGAGGCTGCTGACTTTTAAAAAATCTTTTGAAAAGGAAAAAGACCATAATATGCAGCAGAGGAGGAAAATGATGCACTTTATTCTGCCTTGACCTTGAACTGGCATTGTGTCTGAAAGAGTGGGAAGCTGCCACCCTGAATCAAAGGAGCCAAGGAGCCATTTGAAACATCAAGTTCTTGAAAGGGTTAGAGATTATGTCCTAGAATGTTACTATTCGCAATTAATGGTGATGCCTGCAACCAGGAGTCAGGATTAAGCACTATGGAAAATGAATGGCTTTGCATGTAACACACACTTATAGAGATTTATGTTAGTGTACAGGTTACATAATATAAGTGAGCATAATGCATTTGTTTCCTTTTTGGTTATCAGCTGCACTGAATAATAGCAGATCCCCAGTAGTTTCAGTATAACCACACTATTCTCAATAATCCTATTAAGGGGTGGAGGCTCTTGTCCCATTCTCAGCCTTCACTCCATTTTGGTAAGTCTACAATGGTTCTTTAAAAAGAAACACATCTACCTTGTTTCCAAGAGACATGCCTTTGTGATGCCTTATGCACAAGACCCAGCTCTAAGTTTGTATATAAAACAAAAACAAATCCAGCCAGCCAACCCCACTTTGGCGATATGAAACAAAATTTGAAAGAAACCTGTTATTCCATGGGAGCAAGCTGATCCTCCATTGTTCAGTCAAACATGCCCTGGATTCATCACTTATAATGTTGTAGCACTTCGAACATCCTCATTATCCTATTGCTAATGCTTTGAGTACCTCATCTGCAACCACAAGCTTCTCTGTATATATCTTTCCCCCCCCCCCCAACCCCCGGCGAAACACATTCAAGTAAAACCACATCTTGTTTTTCCTCTTTTAGCAGTCCGGATTCAGCATCACTGACTGTCCTTAACTGTCTTTGCTGCCGGTGCCTAAGACGCGCGCCAAAGGCGAGATGGTCGATTCCTCCCCAGCATCCTCGGTCGCTTTCTAAACAGCTAGAACCACGGAGGATTTTCCGTTCAGAACCCCGCAGCACAGCACAACAGATGCAGCGAGCTGGGCACGGAAAGATGCCACAGAACAAATCCTGCCCTCCTCTCCCCCCCCCCACCCCAGCAGAAAAGCAAACGAGACACGCATTCTACTTACACGACGACTCAGTGCCAAACATGGCTGTCTCCAGATGCTTGAGAGGGGAAAAAGAGATAGACGGAGTGTGTGAGAGAGGAGATGAGGCTGTTACACAGCAGGGGTCATGAAGCCGGACAATGCAGTCCCTCCACTGCTATCCAGCCGCCAGATTTGTCTTTCCCAAGCTTCACTCTAGCAGACTGCCTTTTCCTTTGGAAGCAAAAAGTGGGTCTTCTTTGCAGAAGCACCAGGGGAGGGAAAAAAATCTGGAGTGGGTTATCTTAAAATCCAGTAGACAAGGGAAGGCCAGTGTCTCCTCTGTTGATGCAGTGAGGCAGAAATAGGTAGCAGACACCAGATACTGCAATCCACAGCCCCTGCTCTTGGTAAGACAATAGCATAGTTTATGCATACACGGGATGACGTCAGAACACTGCAAAGACTGACTGCTGTTAACCACGGGCTCAAAGGGAGCCTGAATAGAGCTCTGCAATTCAAATGGGAATTCTTTTGTCACAAAATGCAGAAGACAAAGAACCACACATATTTCCCCTGCCCTACTGATTAGAAGAAACCTTCCACATCTTTTAGGACCAGAGACAATATATTGCTCCTTGGTGAATTTTCAAATACATTTGCGCAGCCACAGCAAGTGCCTCCTTGCAAAAGCATCAGCTACGATCATTTTAAAAAGAATACTTTGTACCAAAATGCTCTTAGTACCTTTATTGAAGCTGATGGTGTGTTTTCTATAACAAGAACAGGAGGAGTACCATCTGGGGCTCTTATTTACTCAGAAGTGCTTTCTAGTACGAAATCTATATCTGAGAATACCTAGGTAGACAGGTTCCAGGGGGAGTTGACCCTTGGGCTGTGTGTGGCCCCCAATCAATTTTTTTCTTGATTCTGATGGCCCTACAAACTTAGTGTTAGTATCTGGGTTTTAAACAAAAAATTCCCAACATTTTCATAATGTAAGAAACAGAAATATTTCAAACTTCAATATTGCCAGTGGGTGGGGGGCTGATGCATATAATATTGAAATTGCCCCCATGCACATATTCCAGAAGATAAAGTTGGCCCCACTTTCCAGATGGCCAATAGCTTGTAAGAACCTAGAAGTCACTGCAGTATTTTCATAGGGGCAACATATAAAGACTTGTATTCCTCCATGGCCATTTTGCTTTTTCTTCAGAACCCCCCCCCCTTATGCATAAATAGAGATACTGCAATTCTCTCCCCCCCCCCTTTATCCCTCCCATTAACCAGCCTGTACTACCACCATTTCTCTTACCTTCACATCCCTATATTATGACTAGAAATGGGTCACAGGAGGCAAGATTTCTCCTGTGCTATTTTCTACAGTGTTCCGTGTAATTACAAATGAATGTTAATTTTAATTCTAAAAAGCAAAGAGTCTGTCATTTATTTACAATGCCTTGTATTCTGATGGCCTTTAGTAAAAGGTATTATGTAGCTTTTGTTTTTGGATATTGCTATGACCAATATGGATGTCTACATTTTTTGTGCAATTATATTTCTGTTGCAGTTCAGTTCATTGAAGCAGCCCAATTAGCCTAGTTTGGACCAAACTCATCAGAGTTTGGGAGCTAAGCAAGGGTAGGCCATGGTCAGTGGTTGGATGGGAGACTGCCAAGGAAGATTGGGGTTGATATGTGAAGGACGACAACGGAAAACCATCTCTGCTCATCTCATGCCTGGAACATCCTGTGGAAAGTGTTGCCAACAGTCAGTTCTGACTCAATGGCATACTCTTCTTCACTTCATTGAATCGCTTTCTTAGTCAGAAAGAACAGTTTGACTACTCAGACAGCATCCAAATCCAATTCAAGGTGGCAAGGGTTTGACTGCTCATACACTGACATATTGAACTGGACCCGTCCCCCACCAGTGGCTGGGGGGACCTGGCAACCCTACTGGACCTGGATGTATTAGCACACTGGTTGATTACGTGCTGGATCATGAAAGACTGGGCAATCCCGGGCATGCGTGGAACTCCACAGTGGAACTCCAAATCATTTTGCTTGACCCTCCGGCCCAGGTTCTTTGCTCAACCACCCAAGGTGAGCCTCTATGATGCTAACAGCACGAATAGGGGCAGCATCATGGGAAAGGCAAGGTGTGCCCTTGAGATGCTGCTGTGGGTCAGCTTGCTCCAGGCCGGTAGCTAGGAAAGTTTTAGTGGCGGGGGGCCTGGAGAAAGTGGGGGAGGCAAAACCTCCACACGTGCACTGACGTCACAACAAATAAAAAATCAAATAAAAATTAAAAAATGCTCATACTGCGGCCGCCGCCACCAGCGCTGAGATGCACCCCCCAGTCTCCATCCCTGATACTGAGCCAAGGCATGGATAGAGGATGCCCAGCTTACCTAGGTCTTTATTCAAACAGCCATGTGACACGGAAACCCAGCAGCACTGTCCCCCAAACAAGGACTCAGCAGTCAGAGAGAAATTAAGTTGCTTTTAGATGTACAAGGAACACAGATTTAGCGGCCTCCCACTTCTGCAGAAAGATGAAGTTCCAGCCCTCACTGGGCATGGAGCCCTTGGAATCAGGCTAACAGAAAAAAGTGGGAGTGGGGGAGAATGGAGAAAACTGAACCGGGAACGGAAAACAGAAGTGATTATCGGGGGGAAGCAAAGCACAAGCAGCTTGGAAGGGAACAGGGCCTGGAGCTGGACCGACACTGACAGGCAGGTGATCGATCGGGGGTGAGGGGGCTGGGGGAGGGGGGGGGAGCCAGAGACTGGGGGAGGGGCCTGTAAAGACCATGGGAGGCAGGCCCCATGGATCCCACGGGTCAGGCTTGCTCTCAGTGTGTCTAAGTACAATCCTTTTATTTAACAGATCAGCATCTTCACAGGTAGACATTGGGTTTGAGGACCTGTCACGGCTCAGGTGGAGTGTCACCTGATGCTGTCACCACTTTGATTCCAGGCACCTCTGAGAAGGCCCAGAGCACCCTCCCAGGCCTTTAGACCTCCCTTTTGGCCGAATAATAGGCCAAATAATTGGTCCTCACAACCAGGCAGAGTGAACAATGAAAATAGTTTATTTTATAGGAGGTCAAACAAACAAGGTGCAGAATAATAACAGTAAGTGGGTGAAAAGAAATCAAATGCCCTAACACGTCTAAATATATACTGTCCCTAGCTCACTATCTCATGTGGCCTTAGACTACTCACCCTTCCCTCAGGATGAGGGTTTCTTCCCACAGCAGCCTTCCTTCTGGCTCTGCCCTCTGGGAAGAAGAACAGCTTTCCCTCTTGTACCAGTTCCTATATTCCCCAGCCCTCTTCTTCCCTATTGGTCAAAATTGGCGCCAAAACTTCCCAAAGCCTTCTGGGGTTTGTAGGCCCAGCCTCCCTTACTGCTAGCCAGGCTCCCTGGGCCTAGTAGGTCTCTGGTGGCACTAGGGCTGCCAAGTGGGGGCGGGGGCGGGGAAACCCCCGCTTTGGAGGCCCGATTTCCGCCGCAGCGGGCCCCGGGGGGAACTCCGCCCCCCAAAGCTGCGTCACCAGAGGTGACGCAGCCACGTCACTCACTTTGGGGGCGTGGTCCAGATCGTCGGGGGGAAACCATATAGTTTCCCCCCCGACGATCTGGGCCACACCCCCAACGTGAGCAATGTCGCACGTCACTTCCGTTGATGTGCTGGCGGAGCGCGCTTCGCGCGCACGTCTGAAACCGGCTCCCGGACCCATCGGAGCCTCCCCCGCCGGTGAGTTTGTGGGACTTGGCAACCCTAGGTGGCACAGCCCAGATCATGACAGGCACTTATGCCAAAAAGTTTTCTTTCCCCTGCTTTATAACCTCACGGCCTATTGTTGCAGTTATTTTGAGGAATGGTGCTCCATTTTCAACTTCATCAAGATCCATACGTTCTGAAGATTCTGTACACACATAAAAAGTAAAGGACCCTCAAGATAGGGTTACCAATGTCAAAATTCTTCTGGAGTGACAACTGATCTCCAGATTATAGAGACAATTCCTCTGGAAGAAAGCACAGCTCTGGAGGGCAGACTTTATGGCATCACAACTGCACAGAGCTCACTTCACTGCACAGAGCTGCACTCCCCAATTTATTATTATTTATTATCTTTTACTTATAGCCTGCCCTTCCCTGAACAGCAGGGCTTAGGGCAGGTAGCATCCATAATGAATAATATTAAAACAAAAATTACAAGTTAATCATTAAACATTAAAACCAAAATAATAATACAATTAAAACTGAACGGTAGGCAATATTTTGACACCGTCTGATGTGTCTTCTCTCAATAGAAGCTCCCAAAATCTCCAGGAATTTTCCAAGATGGAGTTGGCAATCCTAAATAGATTTTATATCAGTAAGAGTGTTTAGAGCGGAAAGACTTCAGGATTTTAGTTCTTGGTGAACGAATATGAAGTAGCCATTCACATTCATATTTTAATTGTCATAGGCCTATCATCTGATAAGTATATGTTTTAGATAGTATTTTGTTTACTTATGTACTTAATTTATACCCTGCCTTTCTCACCAATGGGACCCAAAGGAGCTGATATTATTCTCCTCATGGACATTTTGTCCTCACAGCAACCCTGTAATATAGGTGCATGAATGGTCCAAGTTCACCATGTAAGCTTCCATGGCAAAATGGGCATTTGAACCTGAATCTCCCAGATACTAGTCTGACACACTAAATTATAAATAATTTAAAGACAGATAATTAAAATGTAAAGGCTACATGTAGCTAGTTGCAATATTATAGCCTATGTTTCTATATAAATAACTTCTCTCCATTTTGCTTTTCCTGTATGCTGTAACAGGGGCCATATTCTCACCTCTAGCAAAACAGAATTATAAAAAACAAAGAGGTAAATATTGTACTGTAGGATTTCCCTTTATGCTGTGGAAAATTCAATAGCAGATAAAAACAAAAATATATCTTCTTCACTTTTTAAAACCTTAGGTACTTAAAATGGCTGAAACCTTCACAGTGGCAAAGATTTCTGTTTGGTTAGGAAAATATCATATAAGCTTATTAAAAACAAACAAATCACATCATACGATCTTGTGATGTGCCTCTCTATCCCCCAAGTACAACAACTTAAAAATCTGCAAATATACATACATTTACAGTACAGTTGATTAATACTGCTGTAAGTTTGTATCATTTTAATTTGATTAGTTTTATGTTTACAGCTGGGGTTGTTTATATTTTTTAAGCACTCAAAGAAAAAAAAATCAACACCAACCCCACTTTCCTTTCCCTTACAACTGAGAACCATAGATTTGCTAAGTGAATTTTCAGACACCAAGAAAGAGCCCCTATGAATCACTATCAAAAGCGCTGAAGCAGTAACTCAGTGAGTTGAGGCTAGCAGTCATGAGGGCTCTTCGGTTACTGTACAAAAAGAGCAAAACAAGAAAACCTTTCTAAAAGCATCCTTTGAGAGTGCACAAGCAATTGCAGACATACCATGCAGAGACTGCTGCAAACAGGAGGATTACAAATTAACCACTTCTGAAATATATTTTGCAAGCTAAAACACTACTAAGCACTTGCACAACTCTGTGGATTCTCATAACCTTGAGGAAACTACCCAGATGCCACTTGGATTTGTAGCACAGGTTAATAAAATGAGATCAAGCAGAACAATAAGACTTTAAACATGGAGAAACATTCTTTATTGAATCTCTGTTCCTTTCTTAAAAAACACCACACAGCTCTCTCTCCGACGTTTTAATTCCTAGTAGAGTATGGGATGCCTA
Organism: Gekko japonicus; assembly: GCF_001447785.1. NCBI lineage: Eukaryota > Metazoa > Chordata > Lepidosauria > Squamata > Gekkonidae > Gekko > Gekko japonicus. The sequence continues at coordinate 441,254 of NW_015169177.1, forward strand.
GAGGACTGAGAGCAAGAGGAAAGCAGCTTCATGACTCTTCCTGCGGTACCATAAACTAGTGCATGCAATACATGGTTTGGACAGGCAATGGGAATGCAAAGATAGGTGATTGGTCCAGAGCGGAGCAGATGCAACATTCTGGCATGAGAATAAAACAGGAGCCCAGAGGCACCTTCAAGACTAACAAAATTTATTTCACCATAAGTGTTCATGAGTAAGAGCTCAATTCAACAGATGCACTGAAGTGTATCACACTGGTTTATATACACCACAGACAGGCGGGGATGTGAGCTGGTTCAAAACAAGATCCCATCCAAAGAATAATCAGTTCACTTAGAGTGGGTGTGAGACACTCTCAACTGCTGTCAAATAGACACAATATAAAATCTAGTATGGGATGAAATGACATAAGCAGATATAATAGGTAAGGTTGCCAGCTCCAGGTTGGGAAATTCCTGGAGATTTGGGGCTGGAGCCTGGAGAAGGGAGAATGTAGGGAGGAGAGGGACCTCAACAGGGTATGCCATAGAGTTCACCCTCCAAAGCAGGTGAACTGATCTCTGTCATCTGGAGATCTCCAGGCCCCACTTGGAGATTGGCAATCCTAATAATAGGATGTTCCAGAGGTATTGCTTTTAATAACATCTAGGGTGGGATAGGAAAGGTATTAGCACCTATAGTGAATTTAGGGTTGCCAACCACCATGTGGGACTGGGAGTTTCCCCAGAATTACAACTGTTCTCCAGGCTACAGATATCAGTTCCCGTGAAGACAATGGCTGTTTTCAAGGGTGGACTGTATGACCTTACAGCTCTCTAAGGTCCCTACCCCTATCCAAATCCTGCTGTCCCCAGAGTCCACCCTTAAATATTCAGGAATTTTCCAACCCAGAGTAGGTAACCCTAAGAGCATTAGGAATTCTAGATCCCTTGGTGTAGTGGTTAAGAGTGGGCTCTAATTTGGAGAACCAGGTTTGATTTCCCACTCCTCCACATGAAAGCAGCTGGGTTACCCTGAGTCAGTCACAGTTCTCTCAGAGCTCTCTCTGAGCCCCACCTACCTCACACGGTGTCTGTTGTGAAGAGAAGGGAAGATGATTGTAAGCTGCTCTGAGACTCCTTCAGGTCGTGAAAAGTGAGGTATAAAAACCAACTCTTCCTCTTCTTCTGTCAAGCAGGGTGGTGGTGGCAAGGTACATTGTCTTCAGTCTGCTAATTAGGGATGGGCATGGACTGGCTCACAAATGAAAGTTCATCACAAATTTTGGGCAGTTTGTGGTTCGCAAAGCAATGTTCATGGAAGGGCAACTGGCACGAACATTCCACAAACTTTCATGCTGTTTGCAGTGGTTCATGAACGGATACATTTCCAGACAGACTGTCTCCGCTCAATCAAACTGTTTACAAAACTTCAAAGCAATAGGGGTGGACTTCTCCAGCCTTGGAAACACCAACAGGGACCCTCCAAAGTTTAACAGGCACTGCTGGCTGCTAATGACAGAGTTCTCATTCTGCTCTATGGGATCACAATGCTATATATACCCTCTCCTCTATTGGCAGTTAGACAAAGAGCCAGGGAACTTGTTAAAGCACAGCACATTCTTTCTGATTGCAAACTCCTCTGCCTTGCTGGGGTTTGGGTGTTAGTGGACTCAGGGCTCTGAGCCTATAGTCTCTCTGCTCATACTGATGAGGCTCAGCTACTGGATGCCTTGGCTGAGGACCCATACGGTAAAGCCAGTACAAGTACAGACTTTAGTTCTTATGTTTCAGGCTAATGAGAGTTTCTTAAGCTTTTCACAGTGACTTAAATCTTGATGTTGAGAGGTTTTTGTTCCAGTATTTTCCCTTAACACTTCAGTATACTTTCTTTGAGTATTCCTTAACTCTTTAGGTTTCCAGAAGGCTGGTACATTCTTTCCAGTACCCAAACCCCTTCTCTTGAAACACCAGTACTTATCTTGAGTTTTTAACTGACTCTTACGGTATCTAAAGGCAGTTTCTAACCACACCAGACCAGAGATCTCTGCACTCTTCAGAGCTAACTCCCTGTTTGACTGGGTAGGGAATTCTCTCTCTAGAAGATCTATCCCATTTCCTTGGCTCAAATGGGAGTCTTTGCCTACTTTCCAGTCTTCCTTGCCAACTTTCTCCCATTTCTCCTGTCTGTGTTAAAGTGCTCTCAGCTAAAGCTGTATTCCAAAAGTGTCAGTACTCCACTCTTCTCATATAGGGCTGAAATCAGGATGGATTCAGTCAATGCAGAAATCTGACTGACTCTCTCCTCAGCATGCAGCTCTATCAAGACTTTCAATGAACCAGTTTGGTGTAGTGGTTAAGTGTGCGGACTCTAATCTGGGAGAACTGGGTTTGATTCCCCACTCCTCCACTTGCAGCTGCTGGATGACCTTGGGCAAACCTTAGTTCTGACAAGAGCTGTCCTTGAAACGGCAGTTCTCCCAGAGCTCTCTCAGTCCCACTTACCTCACAGGGTGTCTGTTGTGGGGAGGGGAAGGGAAAGGAGTTTGTAAGCTGCTCTGAGACTCCGAGTGAAGGGCGGAGTATAAATCCAATCTCTTCTTCTTCTTCTTTCTGTTTACACAGCACTTCTATGTTTTTAAAAGTGCAGTCCATCACAGCCGCCATCTGACCCAACTTCTCTTACATGGCCATGAGGCTCCTCTCCTGCCCTCCCACCAGTGTCCAGGGCGAGTGGGTGTTCTCCCATCTGGGGGAGATTCTCAGCTCCCACTGCTCCTGCCTAGACCCAGCCAGGGTGGATTAGTTGGCTTTCCTCAAGGTCAGTCTCCCCCTGCTGGGCTATCCCTCTCTGAATCTCACAGGGTAAGTTCCAGGCCTCCTGTTGTTCCCCTGTGTGTCCCCCCCCCATTCCTTCTCCTTTCGGGGTGATCTGGCACGCAGCAGGAGGGTTGCATCCCTGGCACTTCGGTGGGAGGATGGCCACCTCTGCCAGATGGGGGTGGGTTCCCTCACCCAACACCTACCTCTTGGAACAACATCTACCTCATAATATAACACCTACCTCTTGGAATAACATGCACATCAGCAAGCATCTACCTCAACAAACATCTGTCTGTACAAGCAAGCCCCTATTTGACTACCCCTTTTCATTGTGTTTGCACAATTCACAACAGGTGGTCTCTTATGTGTACAATGTGTTACGCTAATGGTGAATAACCAGAAATTCCACCTAAGGGTGGGCTGTCATGGGATTACTTTGAGGAGCCCCTGTCGGAACTCTTGTCATGTCTGTCTTTCTGTCATTCAAAATCTGCCTTTGGATAATTGGGGGTGGCCCAGCCAACTCAACATGTGTTTCCATTACTCTGCAGAGTAGAAGAACACACCCTGGTTGCTGGGTGTTCTCTGGATCTGTGTGTTTCAGCCCTTAGGGGGCTGCAAGAGTTGTGGGCACATTTCTCTTGCTTGTCTGGTGTGGCTGGGGTGCCCGCCAAGCTGCCATGGGGTTACTTAGGGGAGCCCCTGTTGATACTCTGGGGAGGCCTGCCTTTCTGTCCTTCAGAACCTGCCTTTGAAGACTTGGGGGGCTGCAAGCTTAGGGGGGATGCTTGCCTTGCTTCCAGTCTCAGGCTTGGGGGGTCTGCCCAGGTGAAGTTCCCCTGTAAGTTTGGTGTCACTGGCTTGTTCCTGAGCCATTTCATAGACTCCTGTAACTGCAGCCGTCTTTTCCAGAGAGAGCACTGGGACCCCAGAAATGTAATCTGCCCTCAACTTGAAGAGATTGTAGAGGAGCAGGTGGCTGGGTGAGGTTCCCTGTGTGTTTGGTATGTGTAGCTTGCAGCGGGTCCATTCTATACACTTTTGAACCTGTGCCTGATATTTCCCCAAAAACCACTTTCCTAGGGGCATCTTCTTTGGAGGGCCATAACTTGGACCCCAAAGTCCCATCTGCACATATCTTGGAGGGCACGTAGACGAGAGTCAGCTGGAGATCCCCTGTGAGTTTGATGCATCCAGCTTGCACAGGGTTCATTCTATACACTCCTGAACCTCTTGAACCTGCACCTGTCATTTCTGCCATTACCTCATAAGGCACTTTCCTGGGGGCACCTTCTTTGAGGGGGCTGTAACTTGGACCCTGTAAATCCAATCCTCACCAAACCCGGAGAGCTGGTAGAGGAGAGTCAGCCAGAGATTCCCTGAGAGTGTTGTGTCTCTAGCATGCGGGGGCGGGGGGGCTGTTTTACTGCATCACAAACCTGTTAAACCAATCTAGTTCATTTAGCCCCAAAAAGTTCGAGACAGTTCATGGTTCTCAAACTGGGCATGCCACAAACCATGAACTGAACCAAACTGCATTTTCCTGGTTCATGCCCATCCCTACTGCTAATGAATTCCCATTCAGCAATTTTGTGTTAGATCCTCTCTTTGTAAGAGAATTTCAATTTTTAGATCAGCAACAGAATGCCATGGAAGATTAAAATGGTATTAGTTCCAGTCACTGTTTAGAGGTGGGTGGGTATGGATGAACCCAGAAAAAGATGTTGGGAAGACCCAAAACCAAAGGTCTAGTCACATTTTAGTCCCTTTGGTTGCAACCTCCTTGCCAGTAGAAGTAAAGTTTCTCTCTACCGTTTTTCAAGGGGGTATGTGGCTGACTGTATTCTGTGAGCAGCCCCTATGCTGATAAATTTATATAAACATATATACCACTACAAATGACTAAACACACAGGTTTCTGAATTCACTTGCTGCATAAATTATTACTCCTTAGCAACATGCACAAATCATGCTGGAATAAAAGGGATGCTACTGAATTTTACAACCCAGCAGTTTCAACCTGAATATCCCTCCCGCCCCTCTTATAAACTGATCTTTATTTTCATGCCATTTTATTGCAGTTAATTTTTTCCACTAAAGTTAAGCAACTCTATTTTTTTTCATCAGTTGTGTACACATGATGTGTAAATGGCATAAAAGAAACTCATGAATAGGGAACACCAACAATGAAAATAAGCAAAATGAGAAACCAGACAGTATTTGAAAACAATTAGCTATGAAAAAGGACATATTTGTACGCCCTTCAGGAAGCATAGAATTTTTTTAAAGGAATATAAATTAAGTCAAGATGTGAATAGTGATCTACCCACTATCTTATTTGTACATATACTACTGATGTTATCCAAAGAATCACAACACTTTGAAATAATACCTAGAACTGTTGATGTGCAAGGTCTCCTTCGCTCAGCTGGGAAACTGCTCAACTCTTAAGCACTCTTACAACAAGCGCTCAAGGGGGGTTGTTTCTAAAATTTCTCGCCTAGTTCATTATGGACATGTGTGCTGATGGTACAGTACACAGATATCTTACCAAATTTTCCCCCTAGAAACTGCAGTTACCAGTACCAGTCAAAATGGAGAGTCCCTTCAAAATTCAGTCAATGTCATTGCATCCAAAGGGAGGACAGTCTTAGATCTGGATAAATTGAAGGCCCACAAAGAATAGTGTGGGAGCAGAAATCTCATGTTCTCCCCCCACTTCTCACTCATCATCACACTCCAGGGCCCTGCATCAAGTCTCCAGATAGGTACCTCAGTTCACATTTGGTTGCTATGGCAACCTACAAGGGCAGCCAAAAGCCTGCTTTTTTCTGTCTCTGCTGATGTCCTTACAAAGATTTATTTATTTATTGAGTTACTTACTTTTTTTTGCCAACAAATTTGTTTGATCTTTTAGATTTCCCACAAGTTTTCAGAAGCCTAAGTGGGAATCTTAGCTGGCTTTTTGGATTTCACTATCCACATGGACATTCACTACCCACTATCAAATATAACAGTGGGGGACAGGAACCACATGGAATGTTTGGAAGAAAACTAAACTTATTTAGAGAAAAGAAAGATCCACATGGGTAGCCGTGTGAGCCTGAAGCAGTAGAACAAAGTCTGTGTCCAGTGGCACCTTTAAGACCAACAAAGTTTTGTCCAAGGTATAAGCTTTCGTGTGCAAGCACACTTCTTCAGATACAGTGAAATTCACCAAACAAACAGCTTGGCCACTGGAAACGTTGAAGGAGGCCAGACACAATTCCCTCCATGATGCGATTTCTTTCACCTCCACGTAACAGGCATTTTTGATGCCCCCTCCCCCAGCTGAATAATAAAGTCTTCTCATCCCAATGGATTTCTGAACAATTTCCCCATAGCCATACACTCACATGGTTATAGAAAAATACCTTCAAAAAGACCTTACTATGCTGTATTATGCCTAAGGTTGCCAGCTCTGGGTTGGGAAATATCTGGAGATTTTGGGGGTGGAGCCTGAGGAAGGTGGAGTTTGGGGAGGGGGAGAGACCTCAGAAGGGCATAATACCATAGAGTTCACTAATCAAAACAGCCAGTTTCTCCAAATGAACTAATCTCTGTTGCTTGGAAATCAGTTGTAATAGTAGGAGATCTCCAGCCACCACCTGGAGGCTGGCAACCCTAATTATGTTGTCTGCGCAAACAAAAATATATTACTCATATTTAACACACTCAAATTGATCCTCTCTGTTGAAAAGCTGTAGACAACTAACTTGCATACCGAACAAACTATCTGCTATTTGCTTGTAATACACACATTTCCCACACATTGTACCCCCCCCCATTTCCCAGCAATGAAAGTCGACAGATCTGTTGCACTTTTTTTTTTATATAAGACAAATAAATTTGAAATTACCAGTAGAAGGCAGAGAATGGGCTGGCTGATTGGTTTGTTAGAAATTGATCAGAACGAAACCACAGGCATGCTCTAACAGATATATCCAGCAAATTAACACAGCATAAATCAACATTTTGTAAATATTGCTTTTACCTGTACAGTCCACGAGTACCTTATTGTGGAAGATTCAGTAGTATCTTTAGACACCTTTGTTGGCGCCAACAAATTTTAACAGGAATAGTACCATTGTGTGTGTATTTAAGAACAGGTTTTGCCACATACTACAAGAAAACGTGTCATGTTGATCCTTATCTCTGAACTTAGTCACCAGTCCTGAAACTAGTTGTCATACATAAACATGAAGGTAAATAGCCATCTCCTAACACATCAGTACTATCAAGGCTTGGTCAGCATCATATAACTGACTGTAAAACTTAGCATAACTGTGAAAAAAGACTCAGAATTTATTTATGTATTCAGGATACTGATTTTTACCTTTTCTCCTCAGACTCAAGGTGGCTATAGTCCATCCACAAAATAAAAACCATACACAGGTTAAAAATGCAGCGAAATCTGCCAGAGTTTACCCTCCACCAAATACCCTCCGCAATGAAACCATCTTAGATGCCTTCCTGAACACGGTAAGTGAAGGCACCCACAGCAAAAGCCCATGATTTGTTGCCATCTGTACTGTCTTATAAGAGGGTACCATGACTAGAAGGATGCCTGAAGAATGTAGAGGATGTGGGGGAGTATGCCAGGAGATGTGGTTTGACAAGTATGGAGAACTAGAATGTGAAGGATTTTAAAGGTAATAACTAGAACTTTGAAGTGGGTGTAAAAGCAAATAAGTAACCAGTGCAGCTGACATAGCACTGAAGTTGTATGTTCCAAGCAGCGGAGCCCATACTAAAATCTCACTGCCACATATTGTACTGATTGAAGTTTCCAAGATGTCTTCAAAGGGACCCCCATGTAGAGTGCATTACAGTAGTTCAACATGGAGGTTACAGTACTGTGGATCAGTGTGGCTAGACTGGCAAAGTCTAAATAAGGAACCAACATACAAGCTAGATGTAGTTGAAGGAAAGCTCTCTGAGCAATATCATCAACCGTCTTACCCACTGATACAGTTAGATCAGGGAGTATTTCCAAGTTCTTAACTTGACCTACTAAAGTGAGTTTAATCCCATGTAAGGCTGGTTAATCAATACTAGCCAAAAATTCTGCCCTCCCAACCAGCATCGCCTCCAACTTGTCTAGAAAAAACACATTTAAGTTTATTTATTCACCCACGCAGCACTAACAGCATAAGCACTTTCTGACATTTTCCAGAAAACCGTTCTGCAGGGTGGGAATGGCCACAGGAAAAGCTCTGGTGATGGAAAGTGCTGTCAAGTCACTGCTGATTTATGGAGGCCCTGTAGGGTTTTCAAGGCAAGAGGCGTTCAGAGGTGGTTTGCCATTGCCTGCCTCCGCATCATGACCCTGGTATTCCTTGGATGCCTCCCATCCAAACACTAGCGAGGGCCAACCCTGCTTAGCTTCTAAGATCTTATGAGACTGGGCTAGCCTGGGCTACCCATGTTAGAGCTGAGAAAGCTCTAGTACAAACAACAGGTAACCTGAACTGCCTACCCTAAACTGTACCTTAGACTTGATCTTAATTAAGAGTGGAACTGCTTAGGGTTGCCAGTCCCCGATTTCACAGGCTCCAGCCCACTGCCAGCCAACTTGCCAGCAGGGGGGAGGCTCCACCCTCAACAGCCACGGCCAGGCGTGACATCCCCGGCATGATGATGTCAAACAGAAGTGACATCATCATGCCAGGGACATCGCACGGCAATGCTCTGGTATTTTGGGCAAAGTTTTGCGCCCAAAACCAGAACTTTGCTGTGTGACATCATCACGCTGGGGACATCACATGTGGTGACGTAGCCCCACCCCCCTCTCCTGGGAAGCTGCCTCCCACCACCCCCACTGGCAGAAGAAGAGGACCAGTCAACCCTAGAACTGCTGCACAGGAATATATTGGAAAAGGTGGGTTTGCAGATTGAAATATACTGGGTTCGAAGCCGTAGATAGTGAAATGAGCTCGTAGTTTATTATCAAGCACAAACATAAGACAAACTAGCAGGGCCGGAGTCCTGCTTATATCCCCAAAACACACCACGCCCAACACACACACACACATCCCGTGATAGGCTATTTACAGTGTACCAACACCCACAGGTCTACTACCGGATCCGGGGTGGCCGATTGGTCCGTTCCGGGATCCTAGCCGGCTATTGTCTTTTAAGCGAAGCTTTGCTATTTCGCATGACTGCATGTGAACCTGACCACGTGTCCAGTCTGCGGTTGATGCATAACACCCCTCCCCCCAAGGTTCAGACCTTCCCTAGCTCACTTAGTCCTTGAGGTAAGCAGGTTGCCACCACTCCCTGGTTGAGCAGCACGGCTGGGTTGTTGGGCCTGATGGCTCCAGGACTGTTCCCGACAGTCCAGCTGGAGTGTCCGGAAGGTGTGCTGGCATGGAATACAATGAGATAATACAATGATTAATTAAAGAATGCCTAGTAGAAGTGGTTTCATTTAAGCTAAAAGTAGCATGGTCCAAAAAGGGTCCACCTGTGGATATGTGTGTGGTGTCCCCAAAGAAGCCAACAGCAGAAAGGGAAACAAAAAGGAGGTGTTGGAGGGAAAGATAGGGAAACCAAGCTTAAGAGGGGAAAGCTAAAGGAAGAGAAGCACAAAGACACAACATGGATTTGAAGCTTACCAAGAGTGGCTGGGAAAAGGAGGAAGAGAAGAAAGTAAGCACAATGTCTAAGAGCAAAAGGAAAAAGGTGGGGAAATGGGAAGAAAGTGAGGAGGTGAGGGAGATGGAGAGAGGAAAGTTGCTGGAGCAAGAAAAGCAAAGAAGGGAACTAGAAATGAAGATGTGTGGCTAGGGTTGCCAGGTCCTCCCTGGCCACCGGCAGGGGGTGGGGGGGGTAGGTTTGCCAGCTACAGGTTGGGAAACTCCTGGAGATTTGAGAATGGAGCCTGGGGAGGACAGGGACCTCAGTGGTGTACAATGCCACAGAGTCCACCCTCCAAAGTATCTATTTTCTCCAGGAGAACTGATCTATGTAGTCTAAAGATGAGCTGTAATTCTGGGGGATCCAGAGCTGAAATCTATTAGGCACAGTAGGCACAGTGCCTAGAGCCCATAATATCTTTAGGACCCCACAAAAATGTTTTAATTTCTTTTAAAATCAGAAGAAAAAATAAACTTTTAGGGTCAAAGGAAATGTTTTAATTTTTTTCTCACATCAGGAAAAAAAATGAAATGTTTAGGCTCCACAAAAATTTATTAAATTTTGTCTAAAATAAAAAAGGCTTAAGTATCTAAAGTTATATCAAAAATAATTTTAACATTGATATTATTATGGTGGAATGGGGCCCACAGAGGCAAAAGTGCATCGGGCCTACAAAAGACATAATGCAGCCCTGGGGGGGATCCCCGGGTCCCACCTGGAGGCTGGTATCCCTATGTGCTGGAAGAACCGGATAGAGAATGATGAAGGCAGGAGACCGAAAGATCAGGGCAGGGGGTGAATGATAGGAAGATATTAGGAAACAGAAAGACAAAGATTTATATGCTGTCAGATCTGAAGTGTAAGCATTTTCAACAGTTGTAGTGGTGAGAACATAGTCAGTGTGGAGAAGCAGAATCCAAGTCTCAGTGGTGGAGGACAGTTAGTGGGGGTATAATTGAGCTAACAAATGCTAGTTGATGCAGGAGGGTTCTTATATATTTAAAACTCACACCCTTTTCTGCTTGTGGTGGGAACCAGATTGTAAGGGTATTTGAGCTACTCTGAAGGGGATGCTAATGAGGAAGAAGATGATGTTATCCCGTTGATTAAGGACTTGATTACATTACCAGGCACATCTGCTTCGTAATGGAAGCTCTTGAGGGGAATAGAATGTGACACTATTTGGGGTGTGCATTTCGCAGAAACTGAGTTGGAAAAATAGTCAAAAAGTACCTTACTGGTATTTTTCGAGTATTATTTAAGCCGAATACAGGTTCAGAGAATCTGATCGGCTACTGGTATAGCTGAGCCAGAATAAAAACTGATTATTATTATTTTTGGCTTTTATTTGCGGATAATCAGCTATACTGAGAATCAGCTGGGGGAGCAGGAGCTGAGACTGAGCTGCAAGAGGAGCCAGCCCCAGCCGGGGAAGTGCAGAGCTCTCAGTTCCTGCCACCCCAGCTGATCCCACCAATCTGATCGGCTACTGGTATAGCTGAGCCAGAATAAAAACTGATTATTATTATTTTTGGCTTTTATTTGCGGATAATCAGCTATACTGAGAATCAGCTGGGGGAGCAGGAGCTGAGACTGAGCTGCAAGAGGAGCCAGCCCCAGCCGGGGAAGTGCAGAGCTCTCAGTTCCTGCCACCCCAGCTGATCCCACCAGTTTAAACATAAGAACATAAGAGAAGCCAGTGTTGGATCAGGCCAATGGCCCATCCAGTCCAACACTCTGTGTCACACAGTGGCCAAAAATACCAGGTGCCCTCAGGAGGCCCAGCAGTGGGGCCAGGACACCAGAAGCCCTCCCCCTGTCACCCCCCCCAAGCACCAAGAAGACAGAGCGTCACTTGCCCCAGACCAAGAGTTCCTATCTATACCTTGTGGCTCATAGCCACTGATGGACCTCTGCTCCAGATGTTTACCCAATTCCCTCTTGAAGCCGTCCATGCTTGTAGCCGCCACCACCTCCCGTGGCAGTGAATCCCGTGTGTTAATCACTCTTTGGGTGAAGAAGGACTTCCTTTTATCCGTTCTAACCCAACTGCTCAGCAATTTCACGAACTGCCCACAAGGAGTTCTCGTCTTGTGAGAAAGGGAGAAAAGGACTGCTTTCCCATCTTTCTCCCCGTCTTAAGGTCACCGCCTCTCTCTCCCCAGGTGCTGACCACCTACTACAACCTCCACAACCTCAACCTGCACGGGAACAGCATCCACGAGCTGTCGGAAGTCGACAAACTGGCCGTGCTCCCCCACCTGCGCAGCCTCACGCTGCACGGAAACCCCATCGAAGAGGAGAAGGGCTACAGGTAAACCCCCCGTCGGCCTCAGGGCAGGGGGAAGACACAGCTATGTGGAGGCTGAGCCGGCTGCAAGACGGGAGGATTTGCTGCTCTGAAACACGGAGTGCAGGAGGACCAAGTGGGCAGAGGCAAGAGGTGTTTGACACTCAGGAGGACTGGAGGCCAAGGAGCCCTGCGAGGAAAGGCGGAGGGACTTCTTGGGAACGTTTAGTCTGGAGAAGAGGAGGTCGAGGGGGGAACATCCCTCTAAGCTGAGTGGGTGTGAACTAGCTCACAATTATTTTAGCCTCCGGCTCACACATTTTTGCCTTAGCTCAGGAAGGAGGGCTCCAGAGCAGTGTTCCCTCTAAGCTGCGTTCGCGTGAGCTAGCTCACAGGTTTTTTTAGCCTCCGGCTCACACATTTTTGTCTCAGTTCAGAAAGGAGGGCTCCAGAGCAAACTACTTTATGCCGTAGCCAAATCACTGGCTCACCACTTTAAGGCAAGTAGCTCACAAAGTAGAATTTTTGCTCACAGGACTCCACAGCTTAGAGGGAGGGAGCATTGGACAGGATTGCCCTCTTGAAGTCTCTGAAGGGCCATTTCTTAGAGGAGGGCAGTGAGCTGTTCCTGTTGGCCACAGAGGAGAGGACTCGCAATCATGGGTCGAAATTAAGTGCGGGAAAAGGACTCCACAGCTTAGAGGGAGGGAGCATTGGACAGGATTGCCCTCTTGAAGTCTCTGAAGGGCCATTTCTTAGAGGAGGGCAGTGAGCTGTTCCTGTTGGCCACAGAGGAGAGGACTCGCAATCATGGGTCGAAATTAAGGGCGGGAAGGTACCGGCTGGATCTTAGGGAAAACTTTCCTTACAGTCAGAGTTGTGCCACAGTGGAATGGGCTGCCT